>NC_135370.1:30281858-30596956 GCF_049243985.1 Paroedura picta | reverse complement strand
CCACTTTTCTCTACCCAAAGGTGTCTCAAAGCGGCTTCCAGTCGCCTTCCCTTTCCTCTCCCCACAACAGACACCCTGTGAGGGGGGTGAGGCTGAGAGAGCCCTCATATTCCTGCCCTGTCAGAACAGCTTGATCAGTTCTTTGGCCAGCCCAAGGTCACCCAGCAAACTTTATATAAATTACTGTTTAATTATGATTTTATGTTTCTTCGTTTAGATCTGACTAGTTCAATGTACTACGCTTATTACATCTCAGTAAATGTTTCCCTACTAATGATTTCCACCAACATCAGTCAAAGCATGACAGGCCAAATCGAGGTTCCTTCCACCCAGTGTAACCGTTTAAAGCACCTTCTATTTTTAAAAAGAAAATTACGTGCATCTTCTAAGCAACTATATTACTCTACATCTGTGCACTAAAATATACCGAAACAAACCTCAGTGTATTGTTACGATCCCTTATAGAGAACTTACAGCTGTCGCCCCGTGAATTTCTGAGGATATGAGGATTCTAATGCGAATGTTTTCAAAGCATACATTATGGCACTGTGCATTGTACCCTGGGTGTAGGAAGAGTAGCAGATCTTTTGAAGGGAAATGCATTTTTATCCACACATAAAGAACAATGACCCTGACCTAGATAGCCCAGGCTAGCTTGATCTCATCAGATCTTGGAAGCTAAGCAGAGTCAGCTCTGGTCAGTATTTGGACGGTAGACGACAAGTCCTGGGCTCATTCTGCACGCAGTAGATAATGCACTTTCAAGGTGCTTTTGCAGCTGGATTTTCCTGAGCAGAACAGGAAAATCTACTTCTAAAGTGCATTGAATGTGTTTTATCTTACATGTGCAGAACGGGTCCAGGGTTGTGATGCAGAGGCAGGCAATCCTGAGCTTCTCTTGCCTTGACCTCCCCATGTGGCCTCCATAAGTTGGCTTCAACTTGAGAGCAAAAGGACAAAGGAGAAACAAAAATGTGTGTCCGCAATTCAGTGAAGCCCGAATTGTGATGAGATAAAGAGCCATGCTGTGACATAGATTGACTCAACATTCTACAGAGCAAGTGCATTATAATTGGACCTGTTTTGGCTCTACTTATTTAAATAAACCACTGGCTCTAAAGTGGTTACACTTTGCTCGGGTTTTCCTCCCATTTTCAAGACACCCATTTTCCATTCTTCATTATTATTTTTTTACTGTAATGTAGTTTATCTGCCACCTTACCTATAGTCTTGCCTAGGATGCAATGACTTGCAAATAGACCGGTAATTTATTTTGTCTTTTTCTGCTGATTGCGTTTAGAGTTGTTTAGTTATATAAGACAATTTCAGCAAAGGAACAATTGTCGTCTACCTTGCAGTGTTTCAGCATATTGTTTAAAGGTCCCATTGGTCTCTTTAAACATATTAGAGGCATCTCCTTCTGCTGTGTCTATTACTACAATTAGGCCAACTGTAGGCATACAATATTATTCATGCTCCTTAATTACGTGATTCAGTTCCTGGCACTGTCTGAGAGTAAGGCTCATTTTATTTTTACTAAATATCGGGGAATGTTGGAACTGCCCCTTGCATTTCCTCCAAACTTCATCATTCAAGGGTCCCCAAGCATGCTGAGTTTCTATGCAGCATTGACTGCCATTTTTCTTTGTTGCAGAAGTCCTCATTTTCATGTTGTGTTGTACTACAAGCATAGAATAGTGACAAAGCAACACTGTTTACCTGACATCTTTCAAAGGAGCACAAACTTGGTAGTTTTGAGATGGCCCTAAGTGCTGTGCTCTCCCTCCCTTTCACTGCTGCTTTGGTTCACCCATATAGTAGGTGCTGCCAAGATTGCTGGGAAGCAGCAATGAAAATGAAAGACTGATGGTGCATCTGGTTGTCAGAAACATCACAGCTACTTGACCAGAGTCTACACCAGGCTTTCTCAACCAGGGTTTTGTGAAACCCTGGGGGGTCTTGATGGCCCTGGAAGGGTTTCCTGAATGGGTGGAAGTTATATTTTTTAAAATTTGTTAAATATATATTAGGTGATATCACCATATTTAGTATGTCAATCCATCCACCAGCTCCCAAAGTTGTCAGTGATGTGCCTGGAGGGAGTGGGAAGGGGATGGGGCCCAGGTAGGCATGTACACAGTTATGCTTCCCAACCATATTCTGCACGGCAGTATCACTTCTGGGATTTCTTGAAGCCTGAAGAATGTTTCAGGGCTTTCTCAACTGTAAAAGAGTTGAGAAAGGCTGAACGTAGAGAAAAGCGGCATATAAGAAGCAACTCTTCTTCCTCTTCTAAGCTGCAGTGTGGCAGTTCTAGGAACACAACGCCATATATGAGAATGGCTGGTATAGGGACTGTAACAAGGACACAGCAATGATGATAATTTCTACGGTTAAGATTTGTTGCCTTCTCCAAATAGGTAGCAAATGCTCCTCAGTGCTATCAGGTCTTTCCTTTGGGAATTTAAGCTGACGGTTACTTGCTCAAAGCCAGTGTACTTCATTGCCCACCAGGGATTTGAACAGATGTTAGCAGCCTGGCTGGGCTCAAAGCTAGTACCTGGTTTGGAGACCACCAAAAGAGACCAGCGTTGCTATGCAGAGGAGGGCAATGGCAAACCACCTCTGTTCATCTTTTGCCTTGAAAACCCATTGACAGTTGGTTGCAACATGATGGTACTTGTCATTATTTCCTCTGTCCAAGCCCAAACATCCTAGACACTGCATCATGCTAGCACTCAGATACAATTACAAGCACATTGTAGTTATGCAGTAAAATAAACAGCGATCTGTTTAAGGAAAGTAGAATTATAGGTTGAACCAGGTTGATGATACTGCATGATGCTTGACTAGTGGTTGTGTGGTTGAAACACGTGCTATTTTTATCTATCCCACTTCAGCTCCCTTTCAACCTAACCCTTTGGCAAAATAACTGTGACACAAAAATATTGACTTGTAAAGCCCACTGGCTCCTAATTTTATGACTGAATGAAAGCTGGAAGGTTTCTGCATTTCTTACATAAGCTGGTCTTTGAGTAGGTTGAGTATAAGTGATGTTTTGCTCTTCCTATGGCAGTTCTCCAATATCCAAGAAGAATGGGCCTTGGGTTGGATCCTGCCAGTCTGTTTTGCAGTTGGAGGCAACCTGTCCAAGTCTTATGAAACCCCACGACACCTTGAGAATGGATATTTCCAAATTATCCCCCGTCCCTTCTGCAACTCTTCCCAGATACCCAGTTTATGTTATTCTGAAGTTTAACTCAATATCCAGGTTTATTAATGGCTCTTAAGAATGTATTCGGTTGGGTTGAAATCAGGCATCAATAGTTTGGGTGATTCCCCAAGTGAAGTTCGGACTGGTGGGAGAATTTCATTATCTCAGCCTGGAGCGATGAGCAGTGACTCCTAAACTTTCACTTGACTCAAAGCACTTTCCAGAAGCTGGTCTCGGTGCTATGAGGGAGGCTGGAAAGGCAGACCACCAACATGCATGTACTGCTCTCAATAGAGAAGAAGGAAGACTATTCTTAGGTGAGACCTTTTGAGTTTTTTTGATATGGCACTGTTCAAAAAGTGCACACAGTGTGGAGGCTAAATAGCACAAGTAGATGACTATACATCTTGCCTCTTGTTTGTGGGTGAGAGGCATTCAGTTTCGGGTTGCTCTGCCTGTAAGAGGTGCTTTAAAAATCTGCTTCAACCATACCTAAGGGGCAACCCTTAATCGTGACTTCGAAACTACAAGTGGTATAGAACGCAGTTGCTCAGGTCCTCCTTACTAGGACCCAATAGAGGGCATTTATTCAACTGGCCTTCCAGCAGCTGCACAGGTTCCTGGTTGAGTTCCAGATCAGGTTCAAGGTGCTTTAAAGACCAATTCTAAGCTTCTGGCTTAGAAGCAGGTAGGAAATACACTTTTTCTCCCCCTCAAACTACATTCATATAATTCAGTCTCTCTAAACTTTTTTTACTGTTGATAAACCCCTGAAACTTTCTTCAGGCTTCAGGAACCCGCAGAAATGGTGTGATCGTGCAGAATATGGTAGGGAAGCATAACTGTGTATGCACCTACCTGAAGCCTCCCCCTTCCCACCCCCTCCAGGCCCATCATTGGCCATTTTGGGAGGGGTCGGTGGGTCAATATCCCCATATATGGTCATATTATCCTATAAAAGTTTAACAAATTTTAAAAAATATATTTAAATGTTAATTAACTCCCACTCATTCAGGACAGTCCTTCCAGGACTGTCAAGCAACCCCAGGGTTTCACGAAACCCTGGTTGAAATACAACAGGAGGAAAAATAAAGAGATATCTTATGACACATCAACGAACGCCACTGAGTAACCACAAGCCTCCATTCATCTTAGACTAAAGACTTCCATGGCATTCTTTACCCTGGTCCCATTTATGTTAGAAATTAAACACTGAAGGGGATTGGGAAGTGATTTTTTTAAAGTGCTGCCAGACTTAAAATTAATCTTGCCTTTCAGAAGTGTGATTCCTCAAATTAAGAATGAACGTGCCATTGACCTTGAAAATGGGAGCACAACATCCAGCTGACTTCTTCGTTGTGTGTGTGTGTGTGTGTATTGTTACACACAACTGCAGGCATTGTCATTATGAAAATAGGATCCATAAATAGCATAAAATTGAAAGCTATTTGAGATGACACAGGCAGGCAAAATGAAGTAACCCCTAGTTATAGCTTTCTGCCCTGTATGGCAAGCCCAATCATTACTTCCACCTCATTTGTAATCAAAGCAAGGCAAAGATTGCAGAATGTGGCAAATACTGCCACGGGGACATTAGAAGCTCACCCTCGGCTTCCATATTGACCTCCGATGCACTTTTAGCTTTAAATTGGCTGCTGGGAGGCATGTAAAAATAACCCAAGGTCACAGGAAATTGTTGCAAGATCAGTCCGCGCTTTGCAAAGAAACGACAGTGTGTTTTAAAGCACGCTTCTGCTTTTGTCAATATAAAAATGTAGCCTTTTGTTTTCCAGTGACACACAGAACGAACGTTTGGATTTGAGTCCAGGAGCACCTTAGAGACCAACAGAGCAGAGGTGACCAAACTGACTCTCCGTAGTCATCTGGAGAGTCATAGTTTTTCTACCCTTAGACAAGAGGTTCAGGGTATAAGCTTTCGAGGGTCATGGCTCCCTTAGTCTCTAAGGTGCTACTGGAATGTAAATCTAACATGCTTACTGTGGACCAACATGGCTACCCTCTGAAACATGTAAAGAACTAATTTATTTTTTATTTACTTAATTTGTATCCCCCCTTTCTCCTCAATGGGGACCCACAGTGGCTTACGTTAGTTTGTGTGACAGACTCAAAGTCAACTGGCGAGCTTCCATGACAGAGTGGGGATTCGAACCTGGGTCTCCCTGATTCTAGTCTGACACCCTAACCACTACATCAGATTAGCCTATCCAACTTTTTGCTACCAGTTTACATCACCTCTATGTTTGCCGGTGAGGCGATCGGATAAGAAAGGCAGCAAACAAAATATTGTGAGCATTTTCCAATATGGCAAGCATGTTTGTAGAAGCTTAACTCCAGCTTTTAGAATATAAATGCAAATGGTGGAGGACAGTTTCTTCATTTAATGTTTGCTGTATGTCAAATATATCTACAGTATTTGCTGGCGTATAAGACTACTTTTCCCCCCTAAAAACATGCCTCCAAGTGGGGGGGTCGTCCTATACGCCGGGTGCACTTCAGTTGGGATAGACATAGCTACAGGTCCATAGTACTGTAATGTAATGTAACATACTCTGTATTTTGAGTGGAAATGTTGGGGGGTCATCTTATACGGCCAGTCGTCTTATACGCCGGCAAATACGGTATATCTATTTATATCTAGAGCAGGGGTTTCTTGATGGCCCTGGAAGGGTCTCCTGAATAGGTGGGAGTTAATCAATTTTAATAGATTTTTTACATTTGTAAAACATTTATCAGGTGATATGACTATATATGGACAAATTGACACACACCCCCAATGGCCAATGATGGGCCTGGAGGAGGGTGGGAAGGGCTTCAGGAGCTTCAGGAAGGTGTTTATGCAGCTATGCTTCCCAACCGTATTCTGCATGATCGTACCACTTCTGGGGTTTCTTGAAGGCTGAAGAAAGTTTCAGGGGTTTCTCAATGGCAAAAAGATGACAAAGGCAGAGAGAGAGACAGAGAGAGAGACAGAGAGAGAGAGATACCATGCAGAGACTGTAAAAAAAAAAAACCACATTCTCTAACTGGCAATTGAAGGGTAACTGCTTTATCTGTTTTAAGCGTACAGAAAAAAGTTTCTGACATCAAGGTATAACTCATTCCAGATGAGCATTTAAGATAAATAGGGTAACAAGTGTTTAACCCCATTTAAAAGGTTACTTGAAAGCCAATTCTACTGCTTTCAAATCATGGCTTAGGATGCCAATGTGTTGACATAGCAGGCAAACACTCTAATTTAGCTGAAGACACTTTTAAACATCCGGCTGGCATGTTTATACTAGTAGCAACTGGCACATGGCTGAATGCAGCTAATGTCTGGCCTCCATGGGTGTAGTTACTCACAGAAGCAAGGAGCGTTAGCTAGCAGACAGGATAAGTGGATCTGTGGTGTTAAAGAACAAGTGCTATGGAAACTGGATTTAATGAGATAAGTTAATTTTCCGGGAGGGCTTCTTTCAAAAACACTCACAACGTTGGGTTGGTCTTCAAATGAACTAAAACGAAAACGAAGCTTGGTAAACATTACAACTCCAAAACCCACAACCTGACTCCTTTATCATAACATTCTTCTGTAAATCTTATTTGTAAGCAGGGGTGTGTGATTCTGTCCATTTTATCCGAACAAAGTCCGAATCAATGCTGATTAAAGGTTTCTTTGGCTTCCCCCGAAATGAATTGCAACACCTGCTACAATGAATCACCCGCATCACGCAGCCTCCAATTGATTTGGGCTTTGACCCGGTGACTTGTTGATCCTTTTCACTACCCTCCCTTTGGAAAGCGGAGAAAGTGAAAGGGAATTGCTGAAATGGCTGCTGGCCATTTAAACTCTCCCTTTCGCTCCCCTTTTCTGAGGGAGGGAAGTGAAAGGGAATGCTGGCTGCCAGCCAGTGGACTGGGGGGGGGGGGTTCAAACTGCCCCACACAGAACCCAAGCTGATCCAAGGGAGAGACTTCTCTCCCCATATCAGCTGCTGGTCAGGCTGTGTGAAGAGGGGGTGGTATGAATCACCCACCCCACAGCTCGACAAACAGCTGATCAAGTGTTTGGGGACTCTGGAGGCATTTAAGGGGATCTAGGTCCCTTTAAATGTCTCGGAACTGAATAATTCAGCATACCCTGAATGAAACCAAACTTGAACCAAAAACTATGATTCAGGTGATTTCAAATACTGACCTGAACCCAAAATGAACCTTTTTTTGTGTGTGCACAACCCTCTTTGCAGCTAGTAAAATATTACTGAACTAAAGGAACTCAAGGAGATTATAACATTTAATCACTTCTACATTCTTTTGTAGATGTGCAGCAGATAATTAGATGAACATGATTTGTCTATGTGAGGAACCCCTGGAGAGTTACTTTGGAAATTGCATCACGGCATCAGAATGCCCCCCTCCAACTCTAAGCTGGGGTGTATGTGGCTTGAGCAGATTAATTTCCCCTCATCCTGTTTGGTTTGAGACTCAAATATTCTCAGCAGTCCTACTCCAGTAGCACAGTTAGCCTACATTTGGACTACCCCCTTTTTTGCTTACTTTGGAAGTCGCATATCTTGTAGAAACTTTGTCTCTAGGTGGCTTGTTTTCAACGTTTTCTTCAATTCATAGGAGGGGTGGGAAAGCATTGGTATAACAATGTGGGGACTTAATGGGGAGAAAACTTGGAAACCCCTAAAATCTCTTCCTCATATATTATATGAATTCTCAGGGGAATGAGCTGACTCTCACTCCTTCCCATGAAGGCTTTTGGATGATATTGGTCCAGTCACAGTTCTGTCAACCAGCCTACCTCACAAGCTGACTACTGTGGAGAGAGAAAGGGAAGGAGAGAGTAAGCCACTTTGATTTTCCTTAAAGTAGAAAAAAAGTGGCATACAAAAGCCAACTCTTCTTATTCCTCCTTAGGTTCTCTTTTGGCCCAGCCCCAGCCCCACCTCTCCTGGATTGGTAAATTTTTGAAGTAACATTTTTTTCTGGAAAACTGAAGACTGTCTTCCTCCCACTATGCCGGTGGTTCTCAATTTTCCTAATGCCACAACCCTTTAATACAGTCCCTCATGTTGTGGTGACCCCCAACCATAAAACTATGCAAATGTTCTTTCATAAAAATTAAACCAAAACTGACAAATGGCATGAAGATCCATTGTTCATGATTGTATATAAATTGTTTTTTCCGGGGGTTTCTCCGTTCAGTTCTGCCTCTTGTCCTACCATGCCGATCTTGCTCTTTTTGACTGCTCCAGACAGACGAACGCTCTATCTCGATCTACCCCACACAGCTGCTGTGTGAATGGTACCCCGCCCCGGCCAAGCTGCTTGCCCTGCCGCGACCCCTGTGAAAGGGTCGTTCGAGCCCCGAAGGGGTCCCAACTCCCAGGTTGAGAACCACTGCACTATTTTAGAAGGAAGATATAGGAAAATACCCTATACCGAAAGGAAATGCACCTGTGGCTCTGGACATGGAGAAACCATGGAACATGTTCTCTTTCAATGTCGATAATATAATGACTTTCGATCTAGTCTAATTCTTCCATTGCTAGGCAGATTCCCAGGGCGCTCAGGAGAATTTTACATTTCTCTGTTGCTTGCAGATATAGGAAATAATACAACTTATAGAGTTGCCAAGTTTTGCGCAGCAGGGATCAAAATTCGTAATAGAATGGTCTGTTTTAAATGAATCTAGACAGCTGTGTTTATCTACCTTTTCTATTTTCTATTGTTATCTTTTAAGATGTTTTAATTCCTGGTTTTAATGGATGTTTCTGTATCGTCTTATGCTGGTCCATGACCGTAATAAAACTAACTAACACTGCACTATGCAGACATGCCAACTTCATCTCTGAAAGACATGGCTTTTCTACATTCATCATCTGCACAGGACCAGCTAGTTTTATCTAGATGGAGAGATAATATCCTTCCCCAGTTCAGGAGGGGAAGAGATTTTTGAAGCTGACATTTATGAACAAGAGTGCCGTCTAACAGGTGCTCAGATATTTTGAGACTGCAGAACACCAAAGTGGACATTAGCCTATCACAGGATTTTCTTTTAACAAGAGACAGGGCAGGGTTCTCACTTTTATTATGGCTATGAGTCTAAAGGAGTCCCACTGTGGGGAGATCTATTAGGATCAAAGAAAAAGTAAAGAGAAAAGCCAAGGAACATGTGCTGTGAAGAGTTCCCTTCTAACCCCCACCATTCTCTGTGCCCGAACTATAATATAGCACAGGAAGGAAATATAACTCTCAGCACATAACATTATGCCACCCGGGTTACAATAGATGAGCACATTTCCAGTCACCAATACATTAGTTGTTGAAGTATAGAAGCTGAAGACTGTTGATATATAGAAGCTCGATGAGCTGAAAGCTTCTTTACTCCTGAGAGCTCAAGAATCTCAAACTGTTGCAAAGAGACATGTTCTCTTTTTTGATGTCTGTTCTCTTTCGGGCTCTTTTTTTTTTTTTAAGCACATGCAAATGTCCTCTTTTTGGGTTGGAAGGTTAGGAATCTTCTAAGTTAGTAGCAATTATCACAACTTAGGTAGTTGTAGAGTTAAAATGAGATTTGTCACTAGTGATCACTAGTTCAAAATACTCAGCTGGAAAATATGTTCTCTTTTCTGCTTTTCAAAATATGGTAAAACAGTGTTGCACGTAACTGTAACTGTTGTTCATCGAGGTGTCTTCTGTGCAGGCATTCAGACTATGCTGTCATGGGAGGCTCTCTCATTTATTTATTTATTTATTTATTTAGATTTATATACCGCCCTCCCCGAAGGCTCAGGGCCACTTTAGTATTTTTTACTACTTCAAGAAGAAGTTCCTTTACTGCAAAGCTCATTAGAGGCCATTTTCCTGCCTAATGATCACATGTACCTCAGGGAAGGGGTCCCCCTTTCCCTCAGTTCCCCTGAGCTGCTACAAATGCCATGAGTACAACTGTGTCCTATGAATTCACAGTGGGGAAGGAGGGAGGGAATGTGTGCCTGCACAGAAGACACTTCTCTATATTTACAAGATGGACACAACCTTGTCAGTGGATAAATGGGTAGGTGCTATGGCTAGGAGAATCTTCTTTCAATTCAAATCTAATTCACCAACTGCCCCCTTACTTAGAGTCTTCTAGCAACAATTTCTGCATGTGGCTGCCTCTGAAGAGGCTACAATTGGTAAGAAGAAATAGCAGTGGTCCTTCTGTCTGGAATCAACTACTTGGAACATATAACTTCAGCTGCATCAATTTCACTGATTGCGCATTTGATTCCAGACCCAGTTCACAGTGTTTTAAAGCTCTCATACTTACAGAATCACATCTCCCATTATACCCCCAAGGTAGGAGCTTGCACATGCTCAGGGATTCCACAGGTGTGCAGAATGGTAGTCTTTGATTTTACAAATCCCCTTCACCCTGGAAATAAGAGCACACAAGAAACATGTTGTGTTAGGGAGGGAAAGAGAAAGAACTAGCAGCTGCAAAGCTGTTTGGAAGTGACAGGTGGTCTGTAGCAGTGGTACTTAACATTCAGTTACCATCAAAACAGTAATATTTTTGTCCCTGGCACAACACCTGTAACTCAGGAAGGCTTGCACCTTGCATGTTCTTTCTGCATTGGCTGTTTTAAGGTGGGAACCACCTGCCAATCACACGCCTCAACTAGGCAATGGCCTTGTCCACTCTTCTGAAACATGGTTCATGATGGTTAGAAGAGCCACAAGTGGAATGTCAGAGAGCCACAGATGGCTCCTGAATATTACTGTGCTAAAACTATTAGGAAATGCTGTAGATGTGTCACTTAGAAAAATCATGTCTAGGATACAGGAAACTATATAGCCTCAAAGCTATACAAGGCAAGCAGAACGAATGAAAAAAAACTGAAAAAGGGAAAGTAAATCTTAAAATTAGATAAGAAGTAAATGGTTTTCATTTGAGTTATGAAGCAAAGGGAAAAATGAAGTTCTGGCAGTTAGATAAGGAGCCCCATGTTTGTAAAGCAGCAATTGTTTTGAATTCGAAAAGAGACTGCATCAATTTAGAGCAAGGAGAAATGAAAATCAAGGCGCAAATATTGAAGCTCAAGGGGGGCAATGCTTATGTTACAAGAACAGCTGAACATTTAGAAAAAGCAAAGAATTCTGCAAAAGGGAGAAAATTGAATTTAAAAACCATTAAGGTGGTCAAGCATTGCCCCCTGTCCAAGAGAGCAGCATATTAAGCAAAATGTATAATGGGAGCGGGGTTCAGGTTAACATCAAACTTAACCAAACTAATAATCCAAGTGTGAGAAAAACAAAGATCAGTGTGTGGGAGAGGAGAAAGAAATGTGGTTTCTAAAACCTTTTAGAGATATTTGAAAATACATTGGTAGGATAAAGAACCAAGTATGTGGATGGGTCATAACTAAGATAAGCAGGTTGTATTGTACAGCTATAAAAAGAGGTGCAAGCAGTCCATCAAAGCTTAAGCAAAATTGTTTTCATAACCAGAAAGAAGCTATGATGTATTGTTGTACATCATGTACAGCAATAAGGAGAAAAGGCTAATTTCAAGTTCTGTGCAGCACAGTAGATAAGAGAATAAGAACATCACCTCCAGCAGAGATTCACTAGGAGGCAAGTCACTGGCCAGAGTCCCAAGTTCCAATATTACATTAATGTTGACCTACCTTAAAGGCAAAATTTGCTGACTGAAGTGGATAGGTTGCTGAAATCAGTGAGGCCAATCACTTGCCCACTTGATTCCTGTCCTTGGTTGCTCAAGATCAGTGACAAGAGGATAGGAGACCCCATCCAGGACATTGTATATCTCTCTATCAACAGGAGTGTTCCTGGAGGAACTGAAAGAGGCAGGGGTCTGACCATTACTGAAGAAACCATTGTTGGATCTGCGAGACCTGGCCAGTCACTGCCCCATCTCGTACCTTATGTTTCTGGAGAAGGTGGTTAAAAGGGCCACTGTGGACCAACTCTTAACATAGCTAGACGATACTTTGGTTTTCGATCCTTATCAGTCTGGCTTCTGGCCTGGCCACAGGGTGGAGATGGTGCTGATCACCCAAATGGACGACCTCTGTTGCCAGCTGGATTGAGGCACGTTGATGCTGCTCATGTTCTTAGACTTCATGGCAGTATTCTGCTTGGTTGACCACAGCTTCTGGCTCTCCGTGTCTGGAATTCG
Source organism: Paroedura picta (assembly GCF_049243985.1). NCBI lineage: Eukaryota > Metazoa > Chordata > Lepidosauria > Squamata > Gekkonidae > Paroedura > Paroedura picta. The sequence goes on along the minus strand of NC_135370.1, from coordinate 30,584,546 downwards.
TGGGACAACACCAATGGCTGATCTTCTTTCTCCAGGGCTGTGGACAGAAGATTGCTGAGGGAGAGTTGTGTCACTGCCAGCTCCCCTGTGGAGTTCTGCAGGGCATATTTTTGTCCCCTATACTATTCAACAAGAGCCTCTTGTGGCGCAGAGTGGTAAGGCAGCTGTCTGAAAGCTTTGCCCATGAGGCTGGGAGTTCAATCCCAGCAGCCGGCTCAAGGTTGACTCAGCCTTCCATCCTTCCGAGGTCGGTAAAATGAGTACCCAGCTTGCTGGGGGGTAAACGGTAATGACTGGGGAAGGCACTGGCAAACCACCCCGTATTGAGTCTGCCATGAAAACGCTAGAGGGCGTCACCCCAAGGGTCAGACATGACTCGGTGCTTGCACAGGGGATACCTTTACCTTTACCTTTTTATACTATTCAACATCTTTATGTGCCCAGCTGGCCCAGCTGGTCCAGGGATTTGGCCTTGGGTTTCACCAATTTGTTGATGACACCCAACTCTACATCCAGATGGTTGGCCAACCAGACTCACCCACTGAGAGAGTTGCCAGTTGTCTGGATACAGTGATGGTTTGGCTCAAGCAGAGATACCTGAAACTCAACCCTTTAAAGATAGGGGTCCTATGGCTAGGCAGGAAAGGTCCGAGAGAGGACTGTCTTTATTGACTATGAACCCCAAAGTGGCTTGGCCAATACAAACAGGATGGCAATCCCTGACCCCCAAGATATACATTTGGCCTTAACCAGGGCCAAGGCCTTTTTGGTTCAAGCCCCGACCTGGTGGAATGAGCTCCCAGGAGAGCTGCAGGCTCTTCAAGAGCTGGCTGTTTCAAAAGGCCTGCAAGATGGAGCTGTTCCGCCAGGCATTTAGTTGAGGCCAATAACCAGCAACACCACTCAACTGGCCTCCTCCTGTGATGAATAAACAATAAAAAACTACAAGCAATGTTCTTAAATACTGGTGCAGTAATGGAATTGAATGAGATATTTTAAATGGTCTTTAAGTGGTTCTAATTAATAATTGTTCATTGTTCTTAATGTTATTTTGTATCCAACTTTATGTTGTTAACAACCCTGAGATGGCTTGCCAGGAGGGGTGATCATATAGATCCAAGTAATAAATAAAATAACTCTACATGGCTCTACAAATGCTCAACAAGCGGCAGAACCCAAATGCTGAGTGACATGCAAAGTTCCCTTGAAAATATAAAACTGAGCAGGGAAGGGAAGGTGGGATTATGTCTTAAAATTCAAAACTGTATTGGTGTTTACAGTAGGGATAGATAGCCTTACAGAAACACTAAGATGCACTGAGAGAATTGCCACATATATCCAAAAAGCAGAAATATTAAGAAGGCTGGGAAAAGCTATATACAAAGATGATAGGTGGTCTGTTTTAAGATCACAATGCAAAACAGGGATGATTGTAAACAATATAAATTTAAGTATTCATTGAATAAAAACAAGGAAGCAGCAGAAGAAATTAGAATGACAATTTGAGGAGGTTGCTAGAACATACAAACTAAATTCTGATGCAAATAATCTCATGCAGGGGCCAAACAATTAAAATCTGTCTATACAGATATCAACCAAACCTTCCAATCAGTAACTATTTCTATTAAATAATGTCCTAAAGAATACTCATTTGCATTATATGCCACAACACACAGTCGTATCCTGGAAAATCAATCTAAAAGTTCCATCTGGAGATGGATCATACTGATGTCAAAGGCTTTCACAGCTGGAGTCAAGTAGGAATGCACAATTAAATTCCATTGGTCTCCTCTTTCTCCTGCATCAGCAAGTAAAGGCCTTCCAGGTACAGTTATATAACCTGTTGGTAGAAGCCTTTCTGGATTCCAGCATGATATCAACAACCTGTGCGGAATAATCCTTTGTCCTCAGCGCTTCCCGCTCAATCGCCACATGGTCAAACTGAGCCACTGAGGACAAGGATGCCAAATAGAGCCCTGGATCAGGAGATCCAGTGCCACTGGAATTGGAAATGGTTGTCAAGAGGCTAGCTGACAAATCGTCGAATACCATGGTCTGCGTGGCCACCTGGGTGTGATTAGAAACATTTTTGCTTGCAGGAATCGGATCTGTCTGGGTACTGATGGTAACACCGGAATCGGGGGAAAGGCACATAAGGGGCCGTGAGGCCATTGAGAGATCAGGGTGCTTATCTGATCCACCAGAGTATGAAAGTATCGGACATGAACCATTCAAGTTGGTTTCTGGCGAGTAGTGAACAGGTCAATAATGGGGATACCAAAATGATGAATCAGCAGTTTGAACACCCTTGGATTTAGAGCCCACTCCTCTTCTAATAACTGCTGGCGGCTGAGCCAGTCCATCTGGGCATTTAAAGTGCCCTTGATGTGTTCTACTCAGATCAACTTCAGATTGGCTTCTGCCCACTGTAGAATTGGCGTGGTCTCCTTGTGGAGACCCGATTACCTGGACTCACCTTGGTTGTTCATATATGCCCTGGAAACAATATTGTCTGTTCTGATTAACAGTTTGGATTGGAATATTGTGTCCCTAAAGTGTATTAGTGCCAGATGTACTGCCTGAAGTTCCAGAACTTTTATTGGTAGGAGCTTCTCCCTCTTGGACCATGTAGCCTGAACTAAAAGATGGTTCCATTTTGCCCCCTAGCCCGAGAGACAGGCATTGGTGAAGATCTGGAAATCTGGATCTGGAGTGATCACTCTGCACTGTGATAGATTATTGGCCTTGGTCCACCATACCAACTCCTGTTTTGACGCTTAAGGGTAGGATAAGTTTCCTGTTGATCTTGTTGGAGATGACGTGTTGGTGAGGTCTGAGCAGGAGCTGAAGAGCTCTTGAGTGCATTCTGCCCCATTGAAGGGCTTGTCTGTGTACCGCCATGGTTCCCAGGAAGCTTGACAGGGCACTGGGAGAAGCCGATCTTGCCCTGAGAAGCTCCCTGGCCATGATAGTAGTATGGGAAATATACTGAGGAGGAAGGAAAAATTGTTCCTTTTGTCCCCTATACTTGTTGTTTGGTATTTATTACAATACCCAGATGCTCTAGTTTCCAGGATGGTTCTAGGGAACTCTTTTGAAAATTGATGAGGAAACCGAATGATGTAAGGCAGTCTATAGTTCGTTGTGTGTCCTTGATGGATTGCTCCCTGGTGATTGATCTGAGTAACAAATCATCTAGAAACAGGTGGAGGTGAATTCTCTCTTGACGGAGAACCACCACCGAGTTCACCAGGAGTTTGGTAAACACCCTGGGTGTTGGTGATAGACCAAATGGCATTTCCCTGTATTCGTAAAGAAGGGCATCCACCTGGAATCTCAGGAACCTGCAGTGTGGTTGATAGATAGGCACATGGAGATAGGCCTCTGTGAGATTGAGCAAGGTCAAGTATTCCTTGAACTGCAGTACCTCCACTATGGAATGCAGCATCTCCATTCACAAGTGTCGGGATCAAAGAAATTTGTTCACAAATTTGAGATCTAGGATGGCTCACAAATCGCCCTTGTGCTCTGGAACAGTGAAGAAGACTGAATAAATTCCTTTACCTTGCTCATCCCCCAGTACTGGCTCAATGATCTGTATTTGCAATACAGATTGCAAATACTGGGGCTGTCCTGTAGTCACTTTGTGTTTGTTTTACTGTCTCCCTTTTCTGGTTGGGGGTTAAACTGTCTGGAATACTTAAAGTGACATGCTCCTCTCTTGTTTTGGCACTGGTTTTGAGACTAGGATCCCCTCTTGAAATCCTGACAGATTCGTGGAAGGGCGTCATGGGAACAAAAGGAATAGCTGTTGAACATGTTTGGGCATGACTTTTTTTCACAGGTTTCAATCCGGACCTTGTTCAAGGCTTCACCCACCAGCATGTCACCCTGAAAGGAATAGGCCATAACTATGGCCTTTGAAGTATAATTGGCCTGCCAGGCCTTTAGCCATAAGCTCTGCCTGGCTGCAGAGGAGGCCGCCATGGCTTGGGCAGCATCTACTAAAAAGCTAACTGTGTTTAGCATCCTCTTAACACCTTCCAATTTTGCTCTCCGAATCATGTCTGACCCTTTGGGTGACGCCCTCCAGCGTTTTCATGGCAGACTCAACACGGGGTGGTTTGCCAGTGCCTTCCCCAGTCATTACCGTTTACCCCCCCAGCAAGCTGGGTACTCATTTTACCAACCTCGGAAGGATGGAAGACTAAGTCAACCTTGAGCCGGCTGCTGGGATTGAACTCCCAGCCTCATGGGCAAAGCTTTCAGACGGCTGCCTTACCACTCTGCACCACAAGAGGCTCATTTCCTCTTTGGTAGTAGTTGGGATAATTTTCTGGACCAGATGATGGAGGGCCTATTTGTGACTATAGAGCCCTGACTACCATTGCTATGGCCTCATATGATGTTTCTAAGGGACCCCTGACCATCCCGACACCTGTAACGCCACAATGGGCACATCAATAACTTGGACTTGCAGAATATTTTCAGCATACTGAAGTAAAGTATAAAGTTTCTTAATAAACCCCAGGAATTGTCTATTTAATCCACTCTTCTCTAATCTTTCTCAAAAACTGTGGAAAAGGGAAGTTTTTCCAATGTTTCTATTACAGGGAATAATTTGGGGTTACCCAATCTGTTAATATTGGAATCAGTTGACTTTGGTGTCTGAGGAACCATCTGTTTCAGATCCACTGCTGCAATGGCCTTACAAAGGAGACCTTGATAATCTTCAGGCTTAAAGAACCTCTTTGAAGGTTCAAAGACTTTAATATCCTCTTCTATCTCCTCATCCGAAAAGAACTCTCCTTCCTCTCGATGAGTGCCCTCACTGTCTGTGCATTCCATATTAATGGGATCTATTCTGGTTCTCTTTTGTGCCGCCTTGGATAGCCGGGGTAGGTTAGACTCAACATTACGAGTGGGGGTGGGGAGAGAAACTAGTGGGAAGGCCAAACAGAAGAAAAAACACCCTCTTTAACCCATCTCCTCCCTCATTAATCCACTCTGCCTGAGAAGGGGCCCCAGACCACTTATGTGACTGCCTTGGGGTAGATGGCAAACAGACTCAAAAAGATCTAGTGTCTGAAGCGAGTCTGGATTCCCCGTAATGGCTGCCTATGAAAGGAAGCCCGAAGTGGTGGCTGAAAAAAATGGCTGTTCCCGCCCATATAGAGCATTTCTTTCCTGCTGCGCTTCACTGCTGCTCGTCCGCTGATCTGTTCTCCCTGCCACGACCAGTGCAGCCCATGCTGGGAATGTGCTAGTTGGGAACCAAAGAAATGCTCTCCAAAAGAAATTTGTCTATGCGCAAGTTCTCCATAGCGGCATGTGTGGGGGGAACTGAATGGCGCGCCAACACAAATGGCCATCTAAGCCAAGGAGCTGCTAGCATGACACTCCCTCTAATTCTCTCCTAACTGCAGAATTAGAAGAAAGGAGGGGAAACAGAAGATTAGAAAATAAGATGTATAGGAAAGGGATAAATGTTGGAAATATGAAGAAGCCTACAGATAAAGGTGCGCTTCCAATCAGAGGCAGGAAGACAACTGATTTAAGGGTTCTTCCCACAAAAGAAACAGGAAGTTGCAAAAGTTTTAGTCCTGCCTCCCAGAGTGCATGGTGGGAAAACCCAGTCAAGATGCCCTCCGCCTCAGGAGAACCCTGAGGTTTCTTAATGGCCCTGAAAGGCTTTCCCAAATGATTGGGAAATACATTTTTAAAATTCGGTGTTATTACTATATATGGTCATGTCAACCTATTCCCCCCTCCTAAAATGGCCAATGATGGGCCTGAAGGGGGTGGGAAGGGGAGGAATGTATACAGCTATGCTTCCCAACCATATTCTGCACAATCACACAACTTCTGGGGTTTTTCAAAGCCTGAAGAATGTTTCAGGAGTTTCTCAACAGTAAAAAAGAGGTCTGCATATTTTGAGAGGAATATCCAGATATGTAAAAAGCAATTAGTTTGTGAATCAAGAAAATACGCAAGATGACTTGAGGAAAACTGAGCCTAGTTATGAAAACTAAAAGAAATCAGAGAAGGAAGATTCTCCCATAGAATTCTAAAAGCAAAAAAGAGACAAGTTTCCTTGTAATGTCAATTAATGACTGCTTCAAGGAATAACTAGCACTGGGAACCACACTTATGACATTCCTGAAACTGGGGATGAAATTAGGGTCAGGGCATGCAGTCCCAACCCAATTTCCCCACAGATCCTGTAATTTCAAACCAAGTCAAATCAATTTTATTGTATTTAACCATAGGCCGTTACAACAGACAGCAAAAAACATTACCGAGCAAGGGTGTGGAAAACTTAATACAGTAAAATGTTAAACAAAACGATTCCTTCTACAAACGACAGCTGCTTCTTCCAGTCCTTGTACCTGGATTTTAACCAGCCGTCATGCCGAATGTTACCATTCTGTATATATTTTCAGGAGACACTACATTACAAGTCTGGCTTGAACACTAAGCCACATAAAATATACAAATGGCAGGTCAAGACTTTTTTTGGCCCAACATATAGTAAGCACTTCATATCATACATGTTCTATTTAGCTTGACCAATGCAACAAATACAGAATGGACCGTGAGGACTTACACTGAAAACATACAACGGAATCTGAATGGTAAAAAAGCGCATGTAAAAAGAATAACATTTATCTTATGTATACTGAGGTACATTATGATGCTTCTAAAGCACCCTTTACCACCTGGAAACATTTGGAGCTGTGATCAAATTCATATATTCATTAGCTTCTTGTCTTCTGTAAGCTTAGATTCCCTAGAAAACTAATTCCTTTTAGGGACAGGAGATGCGTCTCCATAATGTGTCAAAGTACCCTGTTCAAGTTTTCAAAGAAGAAAAAACTCTGCTTAGGCAGAGGGCGTTGGACCCAACCAAGCTTCTGGTTCTTCCTCCTTCCTTCCACTCATGGGAGATACCATTCCATAAGAGGAAGGCTGCCTTTGAACCTAACTATACTTGGGTCCAACCCATGATACTCTTGCCATCCCATAGCCCGTCATATGGATTCAAGCAGAAATAGACAGAAAGCTCGATAAAGTACAGCTATAGTCCCAACTGTTAGGAATAATCTTACAAATGTATTCCCAAGTGTTTCCAGCTCGGAAGAATTCTTCACACAGAGATTTCTGAGCAATCTATTTGTGCAGATTTTCACTACCAAACCACTTCATAGCAGGTTTTATTCAGTAAAGCTGACCAGTTATGACTTATTCTATTCACAAGCTTCTGTGTACATGCATTCTTCTTTAGTCAGACTAAAATGCAATTACCAGTCCATTCATACAGGGTGAGCAGCAAATTAGCATACAGCAGAATGAAGATGTTTAATAGTCAAAGATCAAACAGGAATAACAAACTTAGTTTCTATGGTTACTATTTGTTTGGGTTTAATTCTGAGGGAAAAACATAATGAAAGAAATAAATATATCAAAATTGGAGACTGATGGGCAGATGTACCCTTTTAAATTGTGGAATGCTGAGAGTAACTGAGAGCCTGCCGTTATGTTCCATCTGTCTCCTCTCAAGTGTGAAGGCAACCTTTACAGCCCCCTCTTCTTTGAAGGGGGGGGCAACTTGCCATGTAGTATAGCTCCTTAGTCCCCAGACCAGAGAAATATATTCCCACATACCAATCCAAATTACATTACATTCTACTATTCTTTACATTAAAAACTACAATTTCAAAATAAGAAGTAAAACAACGAAGTATAGCCCTTCTAGGGGATTTACTGAGAACATAGATGTAAAGACTGAATGAGGTTAGCATAAACAGTGAGATGAGAAACTAATATCCCTATTTAGTCCTGGGGATTCCATTATTCTGAGAGCTGTAATAACTTGCAACTCCATCCATTTCCCTTTCTAGGCTGTTCTTGAATTTTCTTTGCAAGAAATCAGCTACTTTGAGATTAAATGTTAAGGAAAGTTGAAGTGTTCTCCATGTTTCTCACTTTTGTGATTCCTGATGTTAAAATTTGTGTTCACATTTATCCTTTGGCATGGGGCTTTGGCATTTAATGGCATATAACAATGTTAGTGTTGACCTTTTTAAAACATTCGCTATAAAACGTTTTATAAAACCAATGGTGTATTTAAAAAAATATAATCAAAGAGATCAAAAAGCCAAAGAACAGAAACTATTACGTTTAGGGAAAAACTGATAGTTTTATCTTGTGTTTGTAAAAAAAATAATCTATTTACTTCCATCAAACGCCTTTATTCCTAGAACGGCTTCCAGCTGTGCCATCTCCAATATTGTCCAGCTAAAATAATCATGCATGTTTAACAAAGCAATCATTGGGGAAAGTATATAGAACACTACTGCTATTTACATGTACATTACAGGTGCGCAATTACTTAGACTTCTACAAATTTCTGATTTGGGCGGGGCTGCAGAAGCACTCATTGGCGTTCCATCTATAAATACAAAAAGATCCAGCAGAATGTGGCTCACGGCTTTGAAGTCATCAATAAAGCAGGGATAATACATATGAGGCTCTGACAGACACTTCCAAAGCATGTCATATTTAAAGAGAGAAACTTTTCTGAAGCAATGAGCCAAGTAGTACAGCAATCCTTCTTGCTATCTTCATATCAGTAGAATCAAAAATTCACTTAAAAACAAACCAGGCTTCAGATAATTTCTGTAGCTGAAAATCAAAGCAAAAATCCAGGTTTCTTTGGTGGACTTCAGGCTCCATCCTAGCTAAGATGAACTTTTCAGTGTTGCCCCACTATTAAGGTTAGATCTAGACCAAATTTTCTACCAATGAAAGACACTTGTCGACAGAGCAGGCATTTCCTCTTTTTTCCTTTCAACTGCAGCTGATCCACTAATCTTCCTGAAATGTTGCTTCTGGGAGACCAAGGGCCTTCTCCAGAACAGCATGAGGGGCAATCTGGGGATCAGAATGACCCATTATGCACGGGGGGGTTTAGCGCACATTCGGGGTGGAATGGCGGCAACTAAAATCACCGATAACGCACGGTGCCAGCTGCAACTGGCCGCAGCTTCGGTGCATGCCGCCGAAAAAGCCGCGTTAGCGAAACGCGGAAGAAAGCGCAGCTTCCGGGTGACCGGGATGCAACCAGAAGCGGCGCCCGGATCGCTGCGTGCATAATTGGTTACTCTGGATTTTGCCACCGTCGCACCCCGCCCCGTGCATAACCGGTGTGCGTCGCGTCTTCCCCCTCCGCGTTTTCCATGTGACCCGAAATTGCCATTTCGGCGGCCGTGCATAATGGGCCTAACAGAAAAGGAGAATGAGCAGAAATGACACTTCCCCTTCTGTTAGTGGAAAACTGTTCAGATCTAATCTTTACTTTTCACATGTACAGCAACTATTTGATAAAAGGCCTCATGGAGTTGCTCAATTGTAAACAAATCTGGCTCAACCAAGAAGGAAAGTTATGACAGTGCCCATTGTACTGCAGTTATTAAGTTCTGAAGAAAGGTATACACTTTTATTAGTTGTACGGGCCAACTGTTAGTATCAATTTGCTGTGACATTCAAAAGAGAGCCTACCTTGCTTTACAAATCCTTTATATAGTTCTTGGATTTTTTTTAACCTCTTAGAAGTTTTTTGAACATCATTGTCTAGAAGGACAAAAGAAAATCAGGGAAGTGGACATTATGTGATGTAACCAGTCTTCCCCAACCCCTGGGCCATGGACCGGTACCGGGCTGCGGCGCCAGTGGGTGCGCCCCCCCCCCCCGCAGTGCGGCACTTGCTGCGCCGGGGCCCGGAAGCGATTGGTCATTTGCGCCCGCCAGCGCACCAGCACCCCCCCCGTTCCTGGGTGTCTCTCTCCCCCCCCAGTCCCCGGCCCGAAAAAGGTTTGGGACCACTGATGTAAGCAATACCACAATATCTTCAGATTTCTGTAAAGGTTTCAAGTTCAAAGCAGCAGCATACATTTTTAATAATAATAATAATAATAATGATGATGATGATGATGATGATAAAAAAGGCAAGCTCAATTTACCAATGCCATTTTTTGCTTCAAGGTTTACATGATTACAGAAATGCGGGCGTGAACTATTTCAGCACCCATGCTCAAATTATACTGTTCTATAAATCATCTTGACAACAAAAGTAACAAAACTCCAGCTGTTTAGAAAGCACAAATAATATTTTCAGTGTTTTTTTTTTGGGGGGGGGGGGCCGTGATACCAAGCACAAAATTTCAATGAAATGTTTTAAACATTTTTTTATTGACAAAATAAACAGGGTTTGATTTTTCTTCGACCCAAACATCAGATAAGCAGAAGGCTTCAGTAGTTATCATAGCAATCATAAAAAGACATACTGAAAAGTTTATAAAAGGTCCAATAACTTTTACAAAGGAGGACTTTATACAAATGGAGCTTACTACAAAATGGGACCTCAGAAGGAAAAACCACCCGAAGGAAAAACCACTTTATCTGCCAGCATCACTTGCGCCTACGTGGTGAGTCCTCCCTGTGTCTTCGCCGATCGTCGTCTTTCCTCGACACTTTCAGTGGCTCAGCATATCGGCTGTGCTTTTGTGGGATCTTCTCGGAGCCATTTCGATAACGCTCCTCCTCATCCCTCGGACTAGGATAGTTATGGGATTTCTCTCTGGATTTGGATCTGTCCTTCCGCCTTCTGTGGGGTTCGCCATCCTGAGTCCAGGGCCTGTCCCTGACTTCGTTATCCGAAGACGAATTTCTTCGCTCTCCTCTTTTCTTTTTAGAATGACTGTGTCGGCTTTCTAAATGGGCGTTGCTTTCCTGATCCCTGTCCTTGCCACCCCAGTAGGCGTTCCTGTCACTATAATAATCTCGGTCATAGGGCGGTTTCTTTGGAGCGTCGTCTCTCCGAGTTGGGTCTCTTGAGTTTCTGTCGGCATCCCTTTCTGAGCTTCTCTCCACATCGTTCTCCCACTCGGGTTGCCTCCTTTCCTTTTTCTTTTCCAGTTCTTTCTTTTTCCTCTCCTCTTTTCGCCGGGAACCCGAGTCCGCTGATTTTTTCTTATGAGACTTCTTCCGTTTCACACCTAAAAGTATAAATACACAGGATTTTGCTTTCAGGTTTATTATCTTAGCACAATGCACCACAACAATGGCTTGGATCCATTGACCCTATTGCAGAAGAAGAGTGCCATGAGCACTCTGAACTTTGTTCCCCCCACAAAAGTTGACCTGTAGGACCTTCCAACAACTTGTAAAGGCCTCCTTCTTGTGCAACAGGATCTCTGGATACACACAACGTACTGTTGCGTAGATACTATGCCAATATGCCAATTAATTAATCACTTCTCTGGTTTGAGATAATGATTTTAAAAAAATAATAAGTTGGAAGTTTTCCAGTACAAAGAAGCTGCATCCACCTTATTCTTCTATTTAGTCAACCAATCTTTGACAAATAAAGACCATGCAATTCCAGCATTGTTCACACTATTGCCTCCCGCATACTTCAGTGCTTAATTTTACAGTCTTTTCAGCCACAGAGGTATTATTATATTTGTAGGCTGCTGTTCCTGGGCCTGGGCTAACAATAAAACCATACAAAAAACACATAGACCCTTCCCCCTACTTCCCCTAATCTGCCAACCCCGGGGTGGTGGTGTTACACATCAGAAACCCCAAGGGGGGGGGAGGTCTTCTGTAGTTTGACAAGCAGCATTTCAGCTCCTTTAACTTGCAAATAGTGTTCTCGCCTCTCTGTAACTACCCCCCCCCTCCAAATTTCAAAGCTTTAAAAGTACACAGCTACGCTGAGAAAATGCTTTATTATTGGAACGGAGCTTTTACTCTTACATCAAGGGTAAGCTACTTGGTCAGCACTAAATGCCTCATCGGAAACAGAAGGGTCAGCTAATCTACAGATTCTAGTCACAAATAATGAACAGCCTGAATACAATTTACGTACATCTGGTGAGGCTCAGAATACATTTGGTGAATATCAACATCTCCGCTAATAGTGAATGTGAAGGTTAGGAGTCTACCAGCAGGACAGTAACATGGAACCACATACCGACAAAGTGGAAGTTTCTCTACCCTTGAAAGGACTACCCAGCTATGGAGCATCCTACCACTTTGTAAGTTAAAAGGAATTCCAGTGCAAAGAACTGATTATGCTCATTGCTTTCAACATTTCAAGACTCAAGAGAGCAAATGGAGGGGGAGAAGAGGCAAACCTTGGCTTGTTCAGTCCTCTAACTAAGAACATCCAAGAGGTATAGTTTGATTTTACAGCTCCATGTCACAAGCACCCTTGGCACTAGTCCCTTTATTCCTGGCAGTAAAACGTTCTACACCCTTCTACACCCTACTCTGAACCTTTGAGGAGCAGAGGAAAAGGGAATCAAGTCCTTACCTAAAATCATACTACCATGAAATTTTCATCTTCCCAACTACACTGTCTCTTGTAGAGTAGAGGGAGGGCTTCCCAACTCAACCTTTAAGCATAAATATGCACAGTAGCTGAGTTACAGAATTGGATTTTAGAGGTTCAGGATTAAGGCCACTTTCAAACAGGCTTTTTACTGTGGTTTCACTGCCAAAGTGCCAGGTGTTTTTGTTTTCTTTTTTGGTACATTCCAAATAAGTCCCTGCCTGTTCTCCAGTCCCCGTTCCCCGCCCCATTTTCAAAACCACTTTTGTTCTCATGTTTCTCTTTGAAGTGAAACCTGTTGGCTGATTGCCAAGACTGTTTCCTTATATGACATTGCCTCTGCAAACATGAGCCCTCTTTGCTGACCTTGTATCCTAGCAACAAATTAGCTGTGTGAAAGAGGCTGCTTTGCCTCTGCAGGATAAGCTCTGAGTTTGCAGTGCATTCCTTTTACGGGATGATTCTCCCGTTCCATTCCTCCCTTTTGCATCTGGGTAACAAAGAATGGAAGGAATGCATTCTGGATGGAAGATATACTTCTGGGTAGCAATGAGTGCATGAATGAGAACTTGAGGTACTTGTGGACTGAAAGTTAGATATGAGTAGACAGTGTGATGCGGATGTAAAAAAAAAAGCAGTAAATGCAATCTTGAGCTGTAACAACAGAGGCAGCACATTGAAATCACAAAATGCCATAGTCCCACTGAATTCCACGTTGGTTTGACTGCACCTGTAGTACTGCAAGCAGTCCTGAATGCCTCACTTCAAAAAGAATGTGGACAAAAATGAGAGTGTGCAGAAGAAAGTTATGGGAATTATCTGGGGTCTGGAGACCAAGCCCTATGAGGAAAGGCTGAGGGACCTGGGAATGTTCAGCCTGCAGAAAAGTGCATTGAGAGGGACCATGATTGCTCTTTAAGTATTTGAAAGGCTGTCCCTGGGAGGACAGCAGGGAGAAGACTAGGAGCCTCAGTAATGGGCTTAAACCAAGTGTAGATGGATACCTGCTAGATATTAGGAAAAGAAATGTTCAGTCACAGTAGCTCAGCAGTGGAATCGGCTTCCTAAGGAGGTGGGGAGCTCCCCCTCACTGCCAGTCTTCAAGCAGCGGCTGGGCAGATACTTATCCTGGATGCTTTAGGCTGATCCTGCACTGGGCAGGGGGTTGGACTAGATGGCCTGTATGGCCCCTTCCAACTCTAGGATTTTATGATTTAAACATTACCTGAAATCTTCTCTTCCTACCTTGCTCCACAGAAGGCAGAAAGGCAGGAGTGAGAAAATACCCTAAATGACCAGTGGCTACCCTTTTTTTCAAACCATCTTGTAACAAAGGCCAGTTATATTTGTCCTATGCCAATGTGATTTCCCACTGCAGCTCTTCCTGAGTCCTATGGCCGAACTAAACATGGGTTGAGCCATTCTAAAGAGTTGACATCTCTTTAAACTGCACAATGGGGACACAATGCTTGTCACGATCACCACCGAGTAGGAAAAGAAGAGGATCCTACCATCTCCTGTGCCATTTTTCCCAAACTGTAACAGTGCCAGGGGTGTTATTTGCCCCTGCAATTCATCCAGCACTGTTCCAGAACAGCAGCACAGTGCACGGTTCCAACCAGAATCAAGCACACACAGTGCAGTTTAATGGATTTTCCAGGTAGGAATGCTTTAAAATGGCAGCATGCCCCTAGGGGACTCCCGTCTGGTATAGAATGGCTCTGGATCTCACATTTTCCACTAATGCAAGGCACTGCTGGTAGAAGCAGGGCGCAACTGTCACAGAGCTCCCCTCACTACAGATCCCCTTCTTCCCAAGCGTCACTGACCCCCCAGGGGCAGGTTTTCACAGGGCATGGCATGTTCCAGCAGAAGGGAAAAAGATCGGAATGTTTCTTGCTGTGGTCTACTTCGGTGCTTGCACAGCAATGTGATCCAAGGCATTGTCAGCTTGTGCAACTAGCACATGATCTGCAAGAACAAACTTCCACAGCATATGAAATTAGGCCACGATCAGCAGTAATACGCTGGAACAGCTATACTCTTGGGACAAAACGTCTTCACGGTGACAGATCTGCACGAAAGCACCATCTGAATTCCAGCCATCAAAGCAGCCTGGAGCTCTCTTCACTATCATTACAAATAAACAAATTAAAGTGGATTTCCCCTCCCCTCTCTCACATCTGTAGAAATGCTACAACATTTAATCATTTTGGCAAACATTTCTGGCTTTGTTACCCCAAAAGTATCAGAACGTAGTGCTGAGGCTATCAAAATACATCGCTTTTCCAATCAACTACTTTTCGGGAGGGGGGGAGGAGGACAAAACATCAGTGTAGAAGGTACTAAAATTTTTTAAAAAATGGGGTGGGGGTGGAGAGGGGAGCCATGCTTACACCAGCAGACTGCAGCCTCAGTTAATTTGTCACCAAGGACTTACCTCTCTGATTCCTATCTAGTTGCAGCTGTCTACGCAGGAGCCATCTGGCTTCTCTGTTGAAAAGCCACATCTCTGACCTCAGCACTCCATTACGCCTCCCTCTTTAGCGCTTTGGTATAAATCTGATATTCTAGATTTCGGCAGCACAAAGCAAACTCGTGGCAAAAGACTAGGAGGCCCCTCCTCGAGCATTCCTAAACTGCACGGTTCTGGTGAATTAGAAGATTTTCGGTCCCTAAAATCGTTAATAAATTAATTTTAAACCAGCGTGCAGAATTCTACATGCAGACGCTCCTGCTGGGTTGTCATCTGCTCTCGCCACCGACTGTATACTCGAGGCTGGGCGAACAGGCGTTTTTGGGATTAACAACGTTCACTGCATTTCATATTAAGTAGTTTAAAAACCAGCAGGTAATTCTTGATGGGGGGAAATCTAATTATAAAATTGCCTTTATTGTATATTATGAAGTCGGCAAAGGACTTTTGGAAAGGACGGGAGGAAACAAGTGGGAGTATAACATACCACATACATCACAACTACGGTTAATATTTTCAGAACTGGGAATTGGGTATGCAGGGCCAATTTAACTAAAAACAGACTGTAGTGAATTCATCTGTGGTATCTGAGGAGCGGGGTTTGGGCATGCAGGCCATCCATAAGGTTTGGTCACACTCTGCAATCTGGCGACTGTTTATTATTACTGTATGAGCTACAGTCCATTCTTAACTTAATCTCCTTCATAGAGCCAGCTTGGTGTAGTGGTTAGGAGTGTGGACTTCTAATCTGGCAAGCCGGGTTTGATTCTGTGCTCCCCCACATGCAGCCACCTGGGTGACCTTGGGCTTGCCATGGCACTGATAAAGCTGTTCTGACCGAGCAGTGATATCAGGGCTCTCTCAACCTCACCTCCCTCACAGGGTGTCTGTTGTGGGGAGAGGAAGGGGAAGGCGAATGTAAGCCGCTTTGAGACTCTTTTGAGTAGAGAAAAGCAGCATATAAGAACCAGCTCTTTTTCTTCAGTAATATCAGGGCTCTCTCAGCCTCACCTCCCTCACAGGGTGTCTGTTATGGGGAGAGGAAAGGGAAGGTGACTGGAAGCCGCTTTGAGATTCCTTCGGGTAGAGAAAAGCAGCATATAAGAACCAACTTTTCCTCTTCTATATCCAACAAATTGAAATTCCTCGGTCACATTTCCAAATGAACTAGGTGCCAAACTGAATTTTTAAAAGTCTGATTATTTGGGTGACAATATTTCAACAAGTGACTAAGCCAGCCTTCCTCAACTTTTTATCATTGAGAAACCCCTGAGGCATTCTTCAGGGTTTGAGAAATCCCAGATGTGGCAGAACCATGGAGAGTACGGTTGGGAAGCATAGTTGTCTACACGCCTACCCAAGGCCCCTCCCCTTCCCACCCTCTCCAGGCCCATCATTGGCCGGGGGGGGGGGAGAGCAAGTCAACATGACCATATATGGTCACATCACAATAAGTGTTTCACAAATTTAAAATATATATACACAATTAATCAACCTCCACACATTCAGGAAACCCTTCCAGGGTTATCAAGAAATCCCTGTACTAAACAAACTATGCCGGTGTAGTGTTAGCGGTTAAGAGTGTTGGACTGGTATCTGGGCCAGCCAGGTTTGAAATCCCTGTCATGCCACAGAAGCTTGCTGGGTACCCTTAGGCCAGTCACACGTTTTCAGCTTAATGCACTTTTTATAAGGTTCTTGGGGGGATAAAACGGAGGCGTGAACAGCGCAATCCCCTTTATGTCCCCACTAGGGAGAATGGTGGGGTACAAATGAAATAAATAACTATTTAAGAAAATAAAGCTAGTTAGGGGATTCTCCCAATAGCCACTAGAGATCATTGTCCATGGGGTCGCGATGGGTCAGACACGACTTCGCACCTAACAACAACAACTGAGATGTTACTCTCTACAAAGAAATGGAGCTGTACACAACTGTTTTTACAAGGGAAGGAAGGGATGTCATTCCACAAGGACCACAGCATGAAAGTTTTTAACATCAGAAAAAAGCCTAACTTCAGGACTTTTCTTTCAAATGAACAATTCTGCATGTGAGTCTGGACATTCCGGGACTCCCGACCATGACTGGAAGCCTGGACTTGGACACACACAACCTGCCCAGTTTGCTCGGGGAGACCCCAGCTGCGCACTAAGGGGGACCCCCCCCAGGAGGAAACATTGCTGCCACCGAGACCACTGCCACCATCATCCATACTGCTGTGCCTGGTGCTTGCTCCGGCCCGCTTGCAGGTGGTGGAGTGGGACATTGTGGGACTACTGAAGAGTTCTACCTGACGCGTGGCACGCCCTGCTCTAGCCGAGAGGGAGCCAGTGCCCAGCATGGAGAGAAGAAGAAGAGTTGATTCTTATATGCCACTTTTCCCTACCTGAAGTGGTCTCAAAGCGGCTTAGTCGCCTTCCATTTCCTCTCCCCACAAAAAAATCAGAGTCCAGTTGCACCTTTAAGACCAACAAAGATTTATTCAAGGAATGTTGGTCTTTGTTGGTGCTACTGGACTCTGATTTTATTGTGCTCTCCCCACAACAGACCCCCTGTGAGGTAGGTGAGACTGAGAGAGCCCTGATATTCCTGCTCGGTCAGTTTTATTAGTGCCGTGGCGAGCCCAAGGTCACCCAGCTGGTTGCATGTGGGGGAGGGCAGAATCGAACCTGGCTTGTCAGATTAGAAGTCCGCCAGATTAGAGGGTGCAGCTGCAGCAGCGTGAGCAGTGGTTGCTGCCTAGGTACTGCTGGGAATACGCCAAGGGAAGTGGGCGGGGCTAATAAAGCCTCAGGGGAGGAGTAGGGCGGGGAAACAGGGGAATGGAGTCAGGGATAAAAGGAGAGGTGGAAAGGGCAACAGGGTGGTGGAGAGAGAGAGAGAGAGAGAGAGAGAGAGAGAGAGAGAGAAAAGGGTTAAGAAGGGGGATGGAGAGCCTAGCTCCAAGGGACAGCAGGAGGGGGGTCATCCCAGGCAGAGAAAGAGAGGTAGAGTTAAGGGATAAGGGTGGGATGGAGAGCTAGGTCCAAGGGACAGCAGGAGGGGGGGGGGGTCATCCCAGACAGCAGCCCAGGAACATGGACCATGTCCAAGGCACCCCAGGAAAGGGGGAGGAGAGTGACTCTAGCAAGTTGAACAGCAGGTAACATAACAATTTATAATACAACAATATAACTTTCATAATGTCACAACACCCCATCAAAGGGACACAACTTTTATTAAAGGAACAGGGTATTTCTACCCCAAGCCTGTGACTTTACCGATGGCAGTAATAAAGGTATCAGAACTCAAAGGCCACGGAGAGGGAAGAACCAAACGAAGGTTGACATTTATTGGCGCTTAAATTAATGAACTGATTGCATATTTTATCCCACCATTCCTCCAAGGAGCTGCCCCTGATCCTGCACTTAGCTCGATTTAGGGCTTGAAATGTGATGTTACGGTATTTGAAAACAGCTGCCTCCATCACAGAATGGCTTAGAATATACCGACGTTCTGTGGTTTGTCCTCTGCTCCCCAAGCAGCCATTTTGTGGTGGGACCCACTGAAAATTCCAAAAGTGCCCAAACGCTCAACATATTGGGTGGCCCCCAGCCCACAGCAGAACTGTGGACATTTGTCTTTAACCAAGGAATCCACTGTACATAGAAACAGAAGTCTCAATAACCTCACCCACATATTTCTGAATGTATTTGGGCTCTCTTACATCTTCAACCGGGCAATTTACCATTTGATGATGCCCACCAGTTCCAGTAATTGAAATTCCTGTAATTTCAGACATGTAAGAAGCAATGTGCCAACCGTAGAGCCATTTATATTTCCCCTCGGTGCAAATTTATAACGGCATGCAGAGTAAGCGAAGAAAAAAGAAAAGAAAAAGAGGATAAATTATAGATGGGAGTTAATACTTGAATCACTGCTGTGCTCACTGTCAGACGACGATTTGCTCTCGCTGGAGGACCCTGAGCTATCACTGCTGTTGTTGCCACTGCCCGATTCAGACGATTCAGAGTCTGAGGACGAATCCGACGACTCCACATCTTGCTTCTGAGTCATAATCATCTTTGGCGCATTTTTCAGATGTTCACGTAGCTCGTCCCTAAACAAATAAATTAGGCCGGTTTTAACCAGACAAGTAACTTTAATTATCTTCTTGCATGCGTGTCCCCCCCATGGCAACCTGCGTCTTTCCGAGCAGAACATGATCACTTAAGAACACAGTCAGTCCCTGTCTCCATAGCCCCACCCCAGAGTTCGTATCTTTTTGTGACTCCAAAGAGAAACAGAATCCTGAGGACACAATAATCTGTTCCACTTAATATTTCTGGTAAGGCCTTGGAGGAGGAGCATGTCTCATGTCTTAAGCGCCACTCAGCGCTTAATACCCACTCAGGGTGGCTGTCCCACCCCTGAGTGCCTCCTCCTCCAACCGGCTTGCCTGTATGTCCAGCAGCCAGCCAATCGCCTTCCGCCTCCCACCCCTGACCCCCCCCTCCTCCTTCCACTTCCCTCTGAGGCTTGGAGGCTGCAGATCCTGCCATGTGAGAGCTGCCCCTGCCAGTGAGTTCCCTAACAGCTGCCTGCAGCCTTTCCAGGTCCGGGGAGAGGGGGAGGCCATCCACAGAGTTTTTCCACTCCACCTCCCTAATATAGTGCCTGTTGTATTCCTGAATGTAACGGGCTTGGCCCCTAGTCTTTAAACAGCCCGTGGCGCCACGGGCGCCACGGACTATATAATTCGTTAAGCCCCCTAGAGGTGGGCTTTGTCCGTGATGAGGAAGGGTCCGGGTTGGACCCTTCCTCACGACAGACAATCGGAGGGACCAATCGGCAGGCGCGAAGCGCCTGCCGATTGGTCCCTCCGATTCCCAGGCTGAGCAACTGCGAGCCGCGCGCAGGGCGGCTCGCAGTTGCTCCCAGACTGACGCGGCGAGAGGCGCGAAGCGCCTCTCACCGCGTCAGACCGCCGCCCGAAGGAACCCCCAGCAGTCGCGCGAAGCGCGGCTGCTGGGGGTTCCCTCCCTGGGGGTTCCCTCCCTGCCGGTCTGATGCTGCGGGAGGCACGAAGCGCCTCGCGCAGCGTCAGACCGCCGCCCGAGGGAACCCCCAGCAGTCGCGCAAAGCGCGCCTGCTGGGGGTTCCCTCCCTGCCGGTCTGACGCCTTCTCCCCTTTCAAAACCCCTTTTTATAAAGGGGCTTTGAAACTAGTTTTCTAATAAAATGCAAAACAGGTTTTCCTTACGTCAGTCCCCCAAGACCAATGGACGTGAAGAAGTTGATGGCAAATCTTGTGTTTCTTGGGTTGTCCCGAGGCAAGAGCCCTTCGAAGAACAACTGCAGAGTTCTGTTAAAAAAACAAATGGAGCCATCAGGCTACAGGCCATTTTTCAAGCTTTCCACAGAGTGAGCTTGGGGTGATAAGAACATGTTTTTTTAAAATCCTGTTAAGCCACTGCAATTCTTCAAGAAACCACAACGGATTCGTCTCATTTACACAAAGCTTAACAGAGGTCCAGCCTTCGTAAGGGTAAACATCTTCACGCTACCGAATTAAAGATTTCTTTTTCCGACCGGGCAGAAGAGAAAAAAGTAGCTAACCACCTTTCAACAAAACAGAGTGCTGTGAAACTTTCGATTAACTTTGACTGCTGGAATCTCATGAGCATTCCAAATAACTGACTGCATTTTGTAGAGGAGAGGTGAGTTTTATTTATTATCATTCAATAGATGAACACAGACCATTGTGGGCTGAATCAACATTTTGGGGCTGGATCTATTCTATAGTGCATGACAGCTTCATGACTAAGCTAGCAACCTATCTGAACTGATTAAAACATTTCCATGGAAAACCAACACTGGAGAGAAGCAGGATCACTGCCTAATTACCTTTTACCAAAATGATCTTTGCTGGTTGGTCCCGGTGTGAAAATGGTTAGCATAATGATTTTTCTATGTTGAAACGGGGGCTTAGCAAAAGTTGCCCATCCCCTCCACCCCCTGCATAACTTTTCTTGGCACTGAAGCCAACATGCACGCAACCATTTTGGGTGTAGACTAATATGAATCCATCGCTTCCTGAAATCACAAGTCAAAAATACTAGAATTCTTTGGTACCTAGCCATGCTGTCCAGTAAAAAGCTCTTTACATCTTGAAGCCTGCGCATATTTCAACAATACTTGCAGGACACTATGTTGCCATAAGGACTGAAAGGGGACGCATAGATATTGAACTAGGAACCAAGAGGCTGATGGGATGATAGTAACCTTGCCATTGGCTTATCCTCACCTCTAAGCCTCTGCCTCAATGCCCCACCCTCAACAAACTGAGGCTCAGAAGAGGAACAAGTGGTCAGAAAATGGCATCTATCATCACACGCTCTCTCCCACAGAGATCAGGGGAAATCCCTAGAGCAGGAGTAGTCAACCTGTGGTCCTCCAGATGTTCATGGACATTTGCTGGCAGGGGCTCATGGGAATTGTAGTCCATGGACATCTGGAGGACCACAGGTTGACTACCCCTGCCCTAGAGCATCACCTGAAAGTGACATCATCTCCTTCTTCAACTCCAGTCTACACAGGCACCACTTTCAAATTAGGGATGGGCACAAACTGGCTCACAAGCCAGAATTCAGCATGAACTTGGGACAGTTCAAAGCTTGGGAACCAATGTTTGGGAAAGCTGCCTTTCCCTGTCTTTTGGCCCATTTGGTTCAGCTGTCTGGGGTCAGCCATTTAAACTTTACAGTGGTGCAGCTGCTCCATTGTTAGGTCGAAACAGTCAACTGGCAGGTGTCTAACCCTTCAGTTTTGCTCCTCTCTTCAAAAGGGGGGAGGGTATGCAAAACCAAAAGCTTACGTGGCTCATAGCTATTTACACCTAAGGTCTCAACGGGTCCACTGTCAGGTTTAAATGGCTCCGATCCATGTAACCCTTCGTTTTTGCTCCCCCCACTTTGAAATGGCGGGATACAAAACAAAATGGTTCAACCATTTAATCCTTCCTAGGTTTAGGAATGATGCTCCCTTTCTCCCAGTTGAGGCAAGGCGGGACTGGGAGAAAGGAAGTCTTTGTCTGGTCCTGGTGAGTTGCGGTTGGGAGAACGGTGGAAGGGAAGTCCTTTCCAGGGTGGACCCTGTCTCCTTTCACCCACCCATGGTTTAGCTTCAGCCAAGAGAAAGGGGGAGCTGAACTTGCTGGACCAGTTCAGGTGGAGCCTGCTTGGGTCAGCTTGGGGTTTGGTTCATGGGCCACTCAGAACCCTGAATTGCACCATCCTTTTTAGGGTTGTGCCCATCCCTGTTTCAAACTCTCCTGGCATTTTCTCAAGGAGATGTTGGAAATCCTTATGCAATAATGTGGAGAGAGAAAGGAAATGAGGAATGCCAAGTGAGACATCTCACACTTCACAAGAGACTGAAGGGTTTAAGTCTGTCATTGAACACAACATCAACTGCTAATGACTTAACTAAGGGTTTCATTACAGGAAAGGACTAGTGTGAACCGCTGGGTCAGTGCTTATTCACTGTCTAGTCACAGGCATGGGGGAGCCAGTTGTAACAACATCTAGACAACTACATAATGACAGTTGGCAATGCTTGAGGCTTTCTCATGGACTGGTGTCTGGAACGAAAGTGGTTTGGGGAGGGAGACTGACGCTTCAGTACATGTCAAGTTTGCACCTGTTACAGTTGACTCTAAGGGGATATATTTTCCAGATTATTACTCTACAGTGTTTCAGGACATGGCAGGACAGAAATGCCTTGCACTCTCAACTTTTCAACAAGCATATTGTTTGATGGAAAAACACTCAATAATTCCTGTGAATCCCCATGTGGCATCATTTCTTTCCGCCATTCCATTTTGAAAAGACATTAAATCTGGTCAATGCCACCTTCCAAAAGTGTCAAATGAGCAAACCGAAGCCAAGACTATCAGACTGCTGTAAAAGGGCTGGGATTTAGTCTCCCTTCCAAAGCTCAATTATATCCAAAGAAACAGATCTAACCTACTGCTCAACTTAGATTTGGAATCGTGGTTTGTAGGTAAGAAATAGGACTCATGTGCTTTGATTCGAGCCTGGCCTTTTGTAGAATTGTGCTCGCTCCATCATCTGCAGAACGTAACTGGTGCTCAGGACTCGTGTTTCCAGAGCAACATGCTAGCATAGCTATCTAGCAGGAAACGTAGAGTGTTAAAGCTTCTACTCACTCATCTTTTAACCTTGCATTAAGGTTAGGAAGTCCCATATATTCACTAAGTTCCTGGAAGAATATTTTAACAAAAATCCGACTGGATGACGTGGTGGTTTCTTCACTCAGGGTTATGCATTCGAGGACCTACACGTTTTAGAGAGGGACAGGATATCATCAACGTCTACATCAGTCAAAAGAATCTAGTTCATGTCTTATTTTCATACTGAGGTGGTTCTCTTTAAGCATGGCAAACGGCTCAGTTGTTTAAACAAGTATCTAGGACGGGTA
Source organism: Paroedura picta (assembly GCF_049243985.1). NCBI lineage: Eukaryota > Metazoa > Chordata > Lepidosauria > Squamata > Gekkonidae > Paroedura > Paroedura picta. The sequence continues at coordinate 30,561,192 of NC_135370.1, read as the reverse complement.
ACAGCCGTTTCAATGCAAAATCCTACATATGCACTGGGAGTAATCCCAAGTAGGTGAATTCAGAAGTAAGTCACATTTATTCAACGGGAATTATTCCCAAGGAAACGAAAGCCCAGTGGCCCATTAAAGACCGACAACTGCTCACGTCTCACAAAAGCTCTTACTGAAATAAATGTAATCTTCAAAAGGCCACTGGACTTTTGCTACACTGGTACAGACTAATATGGCCCCCCTTTCAATTATTCCCAGAAAAGTGTTCTTAAAACCACAGACACCTTTTCCAACCTTCCTCTATTCTGAGATGCAACGTTCTGTCAGGGGGACTCGTGATCGCTTGAAGCTGCCTTATACTAAATCCATCAAGGTCAGTATCGTCTACTCAGACTGGCAGCCGTTCTCCAGGGCAGTGGTCCCCAACTCCCGGTCTGGAGACCGGTGCCGGTCCGTAGATCAGCCGCGGCTCCTCCTTGTCCTCCCTGGCTGCTGCCTCAGGGGCTGCTCTGCCACTCTGCCGCTGGCTCACCTTTGGTGCTCTCCAGTGGCTGCCATGGCTGGGGCTCCCCCTTGGCGCGGCACTGCACAGCTACTGCTGGCAGCGCCCCCCAGCGGGCAACGGGAAGTCAGGGGCGCCAGCGGGAAAACAAGTGGATCAGGGGCTCAGGCACCGGCAGTGACGTCCCTCAGCAAAAGACCACCCCCCCACCGGGCCTCAGTAAAATTGTCAAGCGTTGACCGGTCCCCAGTGATAAAAACGTTGGGGACCACTGCTCCAGGGTCTTGGGCAGAGCTCTTTCGCATCACCTACTGCCAAATTCTTTAATGGGAAATGCCGATGATTGAACCTGGGACGTTCCACATGATAAGAGGCTCTAAAGGTAAAGGTATCCCCTGTGCAAGCACCGAGTCATGTCTGACCCTTGGGGTGACGCCCTCTAGCGTTTTCTTGGCAGACTCAATATGGGGTGGTTTGCCAGTGCCTTCCCCAGTCATTACCGTTTACCCCCCAGCAAGCTGGGTACTCATTTTACCGACCTCGGAAGGATGGAAGGCTGAGTCAACCTTGAGCCGGCTGCTGGGATCGAACTCCCAACCTCATGGGCAAAGCTTTCAGACAGCTGCCTTACCACTCTACCAGAGCCAAAACCCCATCAGTTCCAAAAGTGGCTAGCAATACATATTTTAACCAATTCTATCTAATTTTGAAGCATTAAAAAAAAATCTGTCCGGTTCAGGCCCATCCCTAGTTCAGACTCTCCTGGCATTTTTCCAGGGCAGTGTGGAAAGTCCTATGCAGTAGTGTGGGGCGAGAAACACATTTCAAACTATATCCGTCGTTGGCTGCCAGCGACAAACATCCTAACTTTTCAGTCCAAATGCTAGAATTGTTTTGTTTTGTCATGCTTACACTCCATGGCAATGAATCTGTATATAAAAGGTGGGCAAACATCTTGGCAACATTCCTCAGCTTGTTTGTTTCCAGCCGGTGTATGGTATCGTACTGCTCTTTGAAAATGCCTTCAAAAGCTTCCATGTATTCTTTTTTCAACATGCAGAACCTCTGAAATCATAAGACATAGTGAAGGCAAACGCATTCCGATAAGTGAATATGGATATTCCCATACACCCATGTTCTGAATCCAGAACCGTTCTACCTATGGAACTACAGTTGGCAAGTTAATGTTGCTATAGGAAATGTTATACTACTTGCTATCGTCAGTTATTTATTTTATTTTATTTATTACTTGAATTTATATACCGCTGTTCCCGTTCGGGCTCACGGCGGTTTTTATTTATTTATTTATTTATTTATTTATTTATTTAGATTTATATACCGCCCTCCCCGAAGGCTCAGGGCCGTTTACATTAAAACTAATCAACGATACATGAAACAGTCTTCGTTAAAACATACAGTAAATAATAACAGTGGTTGTAACCATATAACAGAATAATGTAACAGTATAACAGTATAATAAAATAATATAACGATGGAACGGTGCAATACCACAACAGGTCCAGAGCGCTCTGGTGGAGTTCTGGGAGGAAGGGGGGAAATGGGGGGAGGGGGGAGCGGGGGCCCTTCATTCGCTGTTGGTGGTGCCTGGTCTCAACCAAATGCCTGGCGGAGGAGCTCCTTTTTGCAGGCCCTGCGGAACTGTTTAAGCTCCGTCAGGGCCCTGATCTCCTCCGGGAGCTCATTCCACCAGGTGGGGGCCAGTACAGAGAATGCTCTGGCCCTGGTCGAGACCAGGCGGACTTCTTTAGGGCCAGGGACCATTAGCCGGTTGGTGGCGGTGGAGCGCAGAGCTCTTTTAGGGGCATAGGCAGGGAGGCGGTCCCTCAGGTACACTGGGCCCTGACCATGAATGGCCTTGAAGGTAATTACCAGAACCTTTAGTCTGATCCGGAATTCAACTGGCAACCACTGCAGTTGGTGGAGAATGGGCCGGATGTGGGACCTCCACGGTGTTGCTGTGAGGATCCTGGCCGCTGCGTTTTGGACCAGCTGTAGTTTCCGGGTCAAGGCTAAGGGCAGGCCTGCGTAGAGCGAGTTACAGAAGTCCAGTCTAGAGGTGACCGTCGCATGGATCACTGTGGCTAGGTGTTCCGGGGCCAGGTAGGGCGCTAGTAGTTTGGCTTGGCGGAGATGGTAAAATGCCAGCCGCGCTACCTTTGTGATCTGGGCTTCCATTGTAAGGGAAGTATCCAGAATCACGCCTAGGTTCCTGGCGGAGTGAGCCGTAGAGAGCTGTACTCCATCCAGGGCAGGCAGGCACGCTTCCTCGCATGGGTCCTTCCTACCCAGCCACAGGACCTCCGTCTTTGAAGGATTGAGCTTCAGACGACTCTGCTTCAGCCATCTCGTCACTGCTTCCAGGCAGCTGGCTAATGCTTCTGGGGGGGAGTCAGGGCGGCCATCCATCAGGAGGAAGAGCTGGGTGTCATCGGCATATTGATGACAACCCAGCCCAAACCTCCGTACCAGTTGTGCGAGAGGGCGCATAAAGATATTGAATAGGATAGGAGAGAGGACCGCTCCTTGTGGGACTCCACAAGTAAGTTGACGACGGTCTGATGTTTTGTCTCCAATTGCAACCCTCTGTCCACGATCCCGGAGGAAGGAGATCAGCCATTGGAGGGCTGTCTCTCGTATTCCGGCATCGGTGAGGCGGCGAGCTAGAAGCTCATGATCGACTGTGTCGAACGCTGCTGAGAGGTCTAGTAATATCAGCAGTGCCGACCCGCCTCGGTCCAACTGGCGACGGAGGTCATCCGTCAGGGCGACTAGCGCTGTCTCTACCCCATGGCCAGGCCGGAAGCCTGACTGGGATGGGTCTAGGACCGAAGCTTCTTCCAGGTACTCTGTTAGTTGGTTTGCGACATGAAAGAGTAAAAATACAATAAAACCCCTAAAATACCCCAATTGCATTGCTAAACTTATTAAACTAAAGGATGGCAGCACTAATAAATCAATTTATCCCTTCAACCAGCCAGGCCACAGTCTTGCCATCCTACGGGGATAGAAACCACTGTCATTTTGTGGTTGACCTGATGTTATGAAATGGGCTGTACTCTCTCTATGTTCTGTGTAAACTGCCCTGAGCTGCAAGGGAGGGATGGATAGATGTGTCAGGATTGTAGAATCTCTGTCATAAATTAGCCTGAGTTCCTCCATGTCAGTTATACTGCTTAATTGAACCTGGCGCCTGCTAGCCCCGGCCTTGTAGTTTGTAGCAATAAAATAGAATAGTGATGTTATTCTAACCTTATCTTGTTATGGGCACACAGGGTTGTTGTCAATTCTCTCAAGGATGGGAGTTTGGAATCCTGTTGTTGTTTCACATATGTCTTTTTTCACTAACCCCCCTCCTTGGGAACTGTCAAGTATTGGGCGGGAGAAATGTATTGATAAGCTGAGGCAAATCTGGCTTCGAGTCAGATTTGACTTTCAGTCCAATGCGTATAGTGCTAATCAATAAAACTATTTTCTTTTGAATAAGTTTTGTTGTGAGTTTCCTGTGCGTCTGACATCAAGTCAAATCTCACAACTCCTTTCACCTGCAAAATGCAGGGCGAGGGACATACTTTTTCTGAGCAGGGAGAGGGCCTGGATTGGGACCTCTCCCAGGGCGACGGCGCGAGTGCCGGCCCGCACAGCTCGGGCATGATGCGGGCAATCTCGGGGACAACCCCGGGGCCCGAGGAATTTTTGGAACGACACGTCACCCAGCGCAGGCGATTGTCAAAATACGACCGCCCTACTGGGGACGAGAGGTGGCCGGAGCACCTGGGACTGCCTAGCTACGCGCTGGAGCCTGTGGGTGAGACACAGGACTTGCAGTACAAGCTGGACAGGGTGACTAACTGGCTGCAGGATCTTTCGGGTCGGTTGGATCCGGAGGAGAAGCGCCGAACGCAACGCCTGCTGAAGGAAGTGCGTGGTGGTGGTGCGCACGATACCAGCCTGCGACGAGTGAGTGGTGGGCTTGCACTGCGGGAGCACGGCATGGCGGACACGCAAGCGGCAGCGGATGCTGAGGCGTTGGCCAGGGCCAGGGCGCAGCTGGAAATCGAGGCGGAGGCAGAGGCTCGAGCGAGAGAGCAACGCGAACAAGAAGGCGAGGGCGAGGAGCGAGAGGACGAAGGCGGCGCGGGCGGCGATGGAGCCGGAGGAGACGGCGCGGACGGAGGCGAGGACGCAGCGGCGGCGGCGGCAGCGGCGGCGGCAGCGGACGTTGCGGGAGCCGAGGCGGCGGCGGCAGCAGCGGCGCGCGAAGCGGCGCGAGCGGCAGCGTGAGCAGCGGAGGCAGCCCGGGTGGCGGAACGAGCAAGAGTGGCGGCGGGGAGAGGACGAGGCATCGGCCGCGGTGCAAGACCCCCAGCACCGGCCCCGGCACCGGCGGATTGGGGCCCGGGGCGCCTACCAGCCCACCTCCGGGGTGTGGAGATGCGGAGCACCTATAAATTCAAGGCTAAGTTTTCCGGAGACCCCTCCGATTTTCCTACGTTTCTGGTGCACCTCCAGGCCTACATGATGGAAATGGGGTTCACTTTCCAGGATGATGCTGAGAAAGTGCGCTTCGTGGGCCAAGCCCTAGAAGGCAAAGCAGCCAAGTGGTTTGTGGACTTGTACCGCTATCACCCCCAAGCCATTCGTGACTACAACCATTTCATGAGAGCCCTGCGCCAGATGTACGTGGAACCGTTCGAGCGAGAGACCGCGGAGAAGAAACTCAGGGCTCACCGACAAGGGAAGTTGTCAGTGGTCGAGTACGCCAGGGAGTTTAAAGAGCTGGCTTCCTCGGTGCCGGACTGGACGGAGCCCCAACGTGTGCTGTCGTTTGTGGGGGGCCTCAATCCTACCCTGGCAGACAAATGCCTCCTCCTGGAAGACCCGCTTACAGTCGAAGGTTGGGTCCAATTGGCTGGGGAGATGGAAAATCGATTGGAGCGAGCTTCGATGGTGCAAGTCCTGGCAGGCAAAACCGTGGCGAAAACTTCCACCCCGGCGAAAACCAAGCCCCGAGCCAAGTTGGAGCCGTCTGAGCGCACCCGGCGCATGGAAAAAGGGCTGTGCTTGGGTTGTGGCCAAGCGGGGCACTTTCTCGCAAACTGCCCCTCAAAAGCAACAGCGACCCCGAGGGCCGTGAGCAGCTCCCCACCGAAAGCCCAGCCTGCCAAGAAAACCACTCCCAAGAAAAGTGCCAAGTCTCTCCTGGTGCCGGTGACTGCCGTGCCAGCAGTGGACGACTCGGAGGAGGGAAGCGGGCTGGAGGACGAGGATCAAGCCGAGGAGCAGTCGGGAAACGAGGACGGTCTGCTGTAAAGGCGCCCCGCCAGCAGGCCGCCAACAGGGGCAAACGCGTGGTGAGTGATTCCCCCTTACTACTCCTACCTGCCAAGCTCTCCAACCCCAAGTCGGGGAAAACAGTGGGAGTCCGGTGTATCGTGGACTCAGGGTGCACCCAATCCCTAGTGAGCCCGGCACTGGCCGAGACTTTGGGGGTGGGAAAGGTGCCGCTGAGGGAACCCTTGCCCATCACCCAATTGGATGGGAAATGTGCTCCCGGAGGGGAGGCCACGGCGAAAACGCGCCCAATGGACTTGGACATAAAAAAACATTGGGAGCAAATCCAGCCTTTGGTAGCCCCTCATTCTGCCTTCCCTTGTGTGTTAGGGTTGGATTGGCTGAAGGAACATGACCCCCTAGTGAAGTGGAAAGAAGGGACCGTGGACTTTACCTCTCCCGCCTGCGAGCAGCACGCTCGACCGCGGGATTCCCCACTGACGGGGGTTGTGGCCGCTTTGGGATCGGGGGGGACAGCGCTCCCTCCTGAGTATCGAGACTTTGCTGATGTGTTCGCGGAGGTAGAGTGCAACCAACTGCCCCCCCACCGTAAAACTGACTGTGCCATTGAATTAAAGAAAGGGGAACCACTCCCCAAAGCCAAACTTTATTCCATGAGCCCCCGGGAAATGGCGGAGCTTAGGGAATTTTTGGATAAGAACTTGGCGAGGGGTTTTATTAGACCGGCCACATCTTCATTGGCGGCCCCGGTCCTTTTTGTAAAAAAGAAGGACGGTTCGCTACGTTTGTGTACTGACTACCGTGGGTTGAATGCGGTCTCCACCTGCAATGCCTACCCGCTCCCCCTGATAAAAGACTTGTTGGGCCACTTGGGGAAGGCACGAATTTTTACAAAATTGGATTTGAGGGAAGCCTATTACCGAGTTCGGATCAAGAAGGGGCACGAATATCTAACGGCTTTTAACACCCCCCTGGGGCAATTTGAGTACACCGTAATGCCGTTCGGCCTCGCCGGCGCTCCGGGCGTGTTCATGAATATGATTAATGAAATTATGCATGATTTATTGTACCAAGGGGTGTTGGTTTACATTGATGATATTCTTGTGTATTCTGAGAATGTTGAGAGTCATGCTGATCTGGTACGCGAAGTGCTCAACCGCTTGCGAAAGCACCAATTGTTTGCTAAACTGTCTAAATGTGAGTTCCACCGCGATGCGGTGGAGTTTCTGGGGTTCCGTGTCTCCCAAGCGGGGATTGAGATGGACCCTGGCAAGGTGCGTGACTTGCTGGCTTGGGAACCTCCCCGCACCAGGAGGCAACTGCAAAGTTTCTTAGGGTTCGCTAATTTTTACAGGACTTTCATCCCCAATTTTGCCAAAGTGGCGCTGCCCCTCACTGACTTGTTGAAAACCAAACAAGGGGGAAAAACGGCGAGCCGCCCGGGGACGCCCCTTCTGTGGACTCCCCCCTGTCAAAACGCATTCGACAAACTAAAGTTATTGTTTACGTCCGAACCCGTACTGGCCCATGCTGACCCTTCTAAGCAATTTACTGTACAAGTAGACTCCTCGGACGTAGCAATGGGGGCCGTGATCCTCCAAGAGGGGGAGGACGGAAAGTTACACCCGCTGGCCTATCTGTCAAAGAAATTCTCAGGGGCAGAGCGAAATTGGGCAATTTGGGAAAAAGAGGCGGCTGCAGTAAAATTGGCCCTTTCCACCTGGAGGCATTGGCTAGAAGGATCCGCGATCCCATTTGTAGTCTGGACGGATCATAAAAACCTTCAGGCACTTAAGCAGCCCCGATCGCTTTCCGCCAAGCAAATGAGATGGGCAGAGTTTTTCGCCCGTTTCAACTTCTCCCTAAAGCATCTGCCGGGTAAAATGAACTTTTTGGCAGATGCATTATCACGCCTGCCCCAGTACAACAGCAAACGAGACCCATTGGTGGACACCGTTTTCACTCCCGCCCAACTAGGGATGGCCGCCGTGACGCGCAGCCACGTAAAGACTGATACGCCCATCCCAGGGGGCTGGGTCCAGAAGGAGATGTCACAAGATCCGGAGTTTTGCTCCCTCCGCCCTGATCTGACTGAGAAGGGGGGGCTCTTTTTTAAGGGCGAGAGACTCTTTGTTCCTGTTGCGGCCAGGGGAAAAGTTTTGAAACTTTGCCACGACGCAAAAACTGCTGGACACTTTGGTTTTGTAAAAACTTTGCACCTAGTCAGGAGACAATATTGGTGGCCGTCCCTGCGCAAAGATGTGGAGAAATATGTGCAGGGATGCCCTATTTGTATTGCCTCAAAACCGGTTGGAGGCAAGAAAAAGGGGCTATTGCAACCACAGCCCACCCCCTCTCGTCCATGGACAGATGTCACTATGGACTTTATTACGGACCTCCCTCCCAGCCATGGGAACACCGTTATATGGGTGGTAGTGGATGCTTTTTCCAAACAGGCTCACTTCATTCCCTGCACGGGGGTGCCTTCAGCACCAAAATTGGCTTCTCTTTTCATTGAACACGTGGTACGTCTGCACGGGATCCCGACACGTGTCCTGACGGATCGGGGCCCCCAGTTCGTTTCTAAGTTTTGGAGGGAACTCCTGAGACTTTTGGGGGTGGAGCAAGCCCTCACTTCAGGCTATCACCCTGAATCAAATGGCCAGACCGAAAGGGTAAACCAAATCCTGGAACAGTACTTACGTTGTTTCATCAATCACCAGCAGGACAATTGGGTCTCTTTATTACCGATGGCTGAATTTGCCTACAACAATGGGGTTCACGCCTCAACTGGGGTATCACCTTTCAAAGTAGTGTATGGGACTGATTTAGCAACAGCCCCCACCTGGGAGCTCCACTCCACTGAGGCTCCTGACATAAATAAATGGGCAGCCACCATCAGTACAGGTTGGCCAGAAATTGTAGCTAGCCTCAAGGAGGCAAAACAAGCCTATAAAGCTCAAGCGGATAAGAAAAGAGTACCTGCACCTGACTGGAAAGTAGGAGACCTGGCCTATTTGTCTACTAAGAACCTGAGGTGCCAACAGAAGTCAAAGAAACTTGGCCCTAAATACGTGGGGCCATTTAAAGTGATAAAACTGATTAATACTGTGACTGTTGAGCTAGCTTTACCAAAGACTTATAGGAATGTGCATCCGGTTTTTCATTCCAGCCTGCTGCGGAGAGCTCCGGTCCCTGACGAGTGGCACCCTCCTCCAGACCAGCCTGTGCCAATTTTCATCGATAAAGACACCCACTATGAAGTCAACCAAATTTTAGACTCTCGTTTGCACAAGGGTCGCCTTCAATATCTGGTCGATTGGAAAGATTTCCCCTCGGGGGACAAAGAGTGGGTGGAGGCAAGGAATGTGAAGGCACCCCGCCTCCTCCGGGCTTTCCATCGAGCATTCCCGGATTGTCCTCGCCCAGTAGATGCCGGCTAGATGGAGGAGTGAAGTTAGTTTTAATGCGGAGGGATGTCAGGATTGTAGAATCTCTGTCATAAATTAGCCTGAGTTCCTCCATGTCAGTTATACTGCTTAATTGAACCTGGCGCCTGCTAGCCCCGGCCTTGTAGTTTGTAGCAATAAAATAGAATAGTGATGTTATTCTAACCTTATCTTGTTATGGGCACACAGGGTTGTTGTCAATTCTCTCAAGGATGGGAGTTTGGAATCCTGTTGTTGTTTCACATATGTCTTTTTTCACTAACCCCCCTCCTTGGGAACTGTCAAGTATTGGGCGGGAGAAATGTATTGATAAGCTGAGGCAAATCTGGCTTCGAGTCAGATTTGACTTTCAGTCCAATGCGTATAGTGCTAATCAATAAAACTATTTTCTTTTGAATAAGTTTTGTTGTGAGTTTCCTGTGCGTCTGACAAGATGGATAGAAAGATGGATAGATAGATAGGCCTTTCTTTTGGGACACTACTATTAACAATAAAATGCATTGCATATGGCCAAAGGCACATACTAAAAAGGTAAAGGTATCTCCTGTGTAAGCACCGGGTCATGTTTGACCCTTGGGGTGACGCCCTCTAGCGTTTTCATGGCAGACTCAATACGGGGTGGTTTGCCAGTGCCTTCCCCAGTCATTACCGTTTTACCCCCCAGCAAGCTGGGTACTCATTTTACCGACCTCGGAAGGATGGAAGGCTGAGTCAACCTTGAGCTGGCTGCTGGGACTGAACTCCCAGCTTCATGGGCAGAGCTTTCAGACTGCATGTCTGCTGCCTTACCACTCTGTGCCACAAGAGGCTCTAAAAATGGTTTCTCCTGGCTGTTTCCCATGGAAATCAGGCACTTCCAAGAGAAAGGCACATACTAGCTTGGGCCAAAAGATCCCACTTTCCAAAAGGAAGGCATGAGGACTAGCAGGGAGTAAAAGGTCATGCTGCTCAAAAGGAAAATTCATGACAGATGCATGCGCAAAAATGATATTTGTTAGGAATAATGTCTATCTGCTCTTTTTCTGTATAGGGATCTTTAAACTCTATGCCAGGACATTTTCAGTTCATTATGAAAGTATTATGAGGAAAGTGTTTTTTAGCAGAACACCACCAGGAAGGCAGTCAACCCTTTGAACAAGCAAACTCTGAATCGACTGCTAAAGGAGGACAGAGACCACAGAAAAACTTTGGAACAAATTCTTTGTGTCAATATTCACCCATAAATAGTGACACAGTGTCTCTGCAGTACTTGACAGATACTCTTACGTGAACTGCTCAAATGTCTCCCCCCAAAAGCAATTTAAGTATAACATAGGTGACAAATTAAAAAAAAATAACTAGTCACTGGACCCGGTTGGCCAAAGTTGTTGTGCAAATCTGTTATAAAATTTGATTTTCCTAACAGAACCACTTGGCACTAAAATCTGCTTCTCTACAAAAACTTTGAAAAACAACCAAGAAAGAATTGGGGGCTGGGAGGGGGAAAAGCGCTAATATAAAGTTATGGGTAGGTTAACTTGCCTGTCCTAAGCAAAAGTGGAAAGCATGATTAAAGCCTGAATGGTTAAACAGAGATGAACAAGCCTTGTGGCTAAGGAAGAATCAGCATGGCTTCTGTAAAGGTAACTTTTGCATCATCTACTTGAAGAATTCGTTTAGCAAGTTGTTTAGGATGATCTTGTAGATATTATATACTTGGTCTTCCAAAAACACTTATCTTTGTAAGTAAATGTGGCAGTCAAGAGATAAGAGGATAAGTCCTCATGCATCAGCAAAAGGAAACAGTAAAGAGACAATTCTCACTGTGGAGAACAAACAAATGGGCCCCACCAAGTATGTCTATGGCTTAACTTGTTCATAAACTATTTGGAGTATTGGGTGAAGGCCAAGCCTAGAGATTACCAAATTACCAAGGATGAAAATCCAAGCAAATAGTGATCGGATCTCTCCAAATTGGGTGACTGCACAATGACATGGAACATGAGATTCGTTGTGAGAGAAAAATGAGTTATGTTGGGGCAAAAAATCCTACACAGCCACTGTCAGGGTATAAAATTGTTGTGCTGGACAAGAAAACAGATCTTGGGATTGTGATGGGCGTCTTAGCCAAATATCAGCTTAATGTGCAGCAGCAGTGAAAAATGAAGCATTCCTTCCTAGGGATCATTAGAAATGGGAATGAAAACACAATGGCCATGTGGCCATATTTGGAATGCTGCGTGCAGTTCTGGTTGTCTTATCTCACAACAGCAATGAGCCAAAAAAGGAAAACAAAGAGGGCAACCAAGAAGTCAGATCACTTTCCTTATAAGGAAAGAAACTGAGTTTTTTTGTGAGGCATACACAGAAAACTTCTCTCCCTGTAGTCTTCTACAGCACGGCACATACATGAAGATTTAAGAACTTATTTTTGTCACCCCAGTGAAAATGGCGATGAGCAGCAGAATCAGGAAGAACAGAAAAGACTTTGCACCATGCATAATGAACACATGGAATGTGCTGCCACACGATGCTTAGATGGCTTTAACAGGGGTTAGACAATGGTTATGATCTACAATAGCTTCCATGTTCACAGGTTCATGACCAACTCTGAACACCAGCTGCTGGGGGAGGGCAACAGCAGGGAAGGGCTGCAGCTTTCATGCCCTGATTGTTGCGTTCCCAGAAGCATCTGGCTGGCCTCTCCAGGGAACAGGACACTGGGCTAGAGGGACCTTTTGTCTGAAACAGGAGGGCTTTTTTATGGCCTTAATTTTTTATATTGTGAATGCTGTGTGTGGGGGGGAGAAGCTTCCTTCAACTCGAAGTCATTTTCACATAAGAGGCAATACCTATTTAAAGTTGCACTTCTCCAGCTAAAGGGATACTAAGCAAGTCTCTATTTTCAGGGGCAATGAGAACTGAAAGAATGAGCACACCACTTTCCGCGATGTGTAAGAGGCAGAAATTAATCTTTTCCTTGTAAAGGAAAGGTCAGCTGAAAACAGCCAATGGTAATTAATCTTTTCCATCATCGTTTCTTCCACATTATCAGCACGTGCCACTAAATACCAGACAGCGTCTTGTCATAAAAGAAGCATTCTGTAAAATGTGAGATGTAGGATAAAATTCTGTTGTTTTTTTTGGGGGGGGAGGGATGGGGTACAGGATTTCCAACAAAGGAAGAGGTTCAAGAAAACCTTGGATTCCATACTGAGGACTAGGGGGTGCGCCTCGGCTTGGCGATCACCAAAGCCCAAGGCGGCGTGTCGGAGGGCAGCACCATAGCGCGAAGAGGAGGGAGCAGCAGTGGCAGCATACCAGCTGGCAGCCCCATGCACGTCTGCATACGGCCAGTGGCTGATGCACTGCCACCCCTCCTCTCCATGGCGTAACGCTAGCCTCCTATGTGCCACCTTAGGCTTTGGTGATTGTGGAGGCGGCCAAGGTGCACGCCCCTACAGAGGACTTTCAAAATGTTCCACTATTCCTCCTCCCCTATTTTACTGTTACCCACCACTTAAAAAAAGACCTGTTTTTTCTATTTCTATTAATAATTAATAATGTCACTACTGCGATTTTTTATAACTAAATAAATAAATCTGAACATTCAGGGTATAACAAGACAATTTTTTCTGCTTGAGGCATGAACTGACTACTGAAAAGGTATGATTGAGGTGAAGTGAGACTATGAGACCCTCTCTGATCTATGAATGCTCGTCCAAGATGCAATGCACGGAGACTCAGCACAGATTTCACATCGGCCCTCCTTACTAGATGCTCTTGCATCCTTGTTTCATCCACTACGAAAGCGACTCACCCCAGCCAGTAAGCCGAAGAATTTCTCGTATGTTCTCTGCTGAGCACAGCAGTCGAGAATCATGTTGCATAACTCTTTCTGTGAGGAGAGAAGGATGAACTTGTAAAAAAATTCTGCAAAGCAATCACGGAGCTCCTCAAGTTCTAAGGCAGGAAAGTCATTGGAATGAACATCGCAGGTATGTGTTTTTAAAAGCATACGGGCAAATATACAATGGGTAACGCATTAGTAATAATGTGAAATAATGTTATATTTTACTCCAGGATTTCTCAAGCAGGGTTTCATGATTGGCCTGGAAGAGTTTCCCAAATGGATGGAATTAAAGCCTTAAAGCCTGTTGCATCCAGGAATGCAATGGGTGCTAGCGGTGCTTCCTCCCCTCCCCTCCAGGTGTGGCCGCCGGCTTACGTGTTGTTCCTGCCGACGGGCGGGACAATGGGGGTGCAGGTGGGCATGTGGGTGTCGTTAGATCTGGAGGGCCTGTTGTTGGCCTGCGCGACAGGTGCACAGGTGGTCCTGGTGGCACGTCCGATGGGACATTGGGTGGGGGAGGCAGGGTAACCCAGGAGTGGCCACCTCGGTGGATAGGTATGGGCTGGCCATGAGGCTTGGTGAGTGCCTTGTGGCCGGCCAAGCGGCTCGCAGGGTGTGATGCTGGCGGGGCGAACTAAAGTTCTCGCTGGCTGTGGGCCCCACAGGCAGTTGGCCTGCGGTGGCTGCTGAACGCTGCGTAGTTCGGCAGCTGAGGCAGGGCAGGAGTGCCCTCCTTGGCGGCCAGGCAGGGTCCAGGTGCGAGGCTGCGAGAGTGCCTTGCAGATGGATTCTGGAGGTTGGTGCTCCAGGGACTGGACTAATCAGCCAGATACCGCTCCACCCACAGGGGCCTTTCACAAATATTAAGGAGAACCATGGTAAGGATAAGGGGCAAAGCCCTTTACATTCAGAAATCGGGGTGGGGTGGAAGAACTCTGCAGATGGCCTCTTCTTCCCCCCAGGACCTGGAAAAGCTGCCAGCTCCAGGTAACTCACCAGCAGGGGCATCTCTCACGCAGCAGGGATCTGCAGCCTCCAAACATGGGAGGGAAGTGGAAGGAGGAGGGGGTGGTCAGGGGTGGGGGATGGAAGGCAACAGTGAGCCTCTTTCATATGAGATAGCCCATGCAAAGCAATAGATAAGACGTGTAGTAGAAGACAAATAAAATACACTTTAATCATACTCAGTTTTCTCACTTTGCAAAGAACTTGCTGCAACAGAGGGCATGGGGCAGGAGGTTGTGGGAGAAGGGAAAAAAACCCTACAACGGCATTCCTTCCTGCCCCTTTTATTCCAAGGACAAGAATTCAGTATTATTATTAATTGAACTTATATCCCCGCCGTTTTCCAAAGACTCACAGAGATTCACATACATAAAACCCTGTAAAAACCCCTACATTAAAAAAAAAAACATTTAGCCCTAAGGCCATAGGACCCTCTACAACAGGGGTAGTCAAACTGCGGCCCTCCAGATGTCCATGGACTACAATTCCCAGGAGCCCCCTGCCAGCGAATGCTGGCAGGGGGCTCCTGGGAATTGTAGTCCATGGACATCTGGAGGGCCGCAGTTTGACTACCCCTGCTCTACAAGCCACAAGATTGGCAGCCACAATTTTCTAGTCCCCCAAGCAGACCTCTCTAGAGGTGGAGGTGTAGATGTAATACCAGAACAAGCCTAAGAAGGGACCATTTTGTTTTTAGCACTAGCCTCAACCAAAGACCTGGCAGAACAGCTCTGTTTTGCCCGGCGGAACTGAGACAGCTCCAGCAGGGCCAGGCTTAAAAAGGCCCTAGTTGAGGCCAAGCGTACTTCCTTAGGGCAGGGACCTCCAACAGATTAGGGCCCATAGAGCAAAGTACTCTGCAGGGGGCATAAGGAGACATGTGGTCCCTCAGATAGGCGGGACCCAAGCCACAAATGGACCTAAAGGTCAAAACCAAAACCTTGAACTTGATCCGGGTCATGACTGGCAAACAATGGAGCTACCTCAGCACAGGCTGGATGTGGGCCCTCCAAGGTGTATTTGTGAGGATCTGAGCAGGTGCATTCTGTACCAACTGGAGTTTTTGGATCAATGGCAAGGGTAGTCCACCGTAGAGTGAGTTACAGAAATCCAATTTGGAGGTGACTGTTGAATGGATCATAGTGGCCAAGCAGTCCGGGGGCAGGTAAGGCCCTAGTGGCCTTGCCTGGTGCAGATGGAAAAATGCCATGTGGGCTACTTTCATGATGTGGGCCTCCACAGATAGAGAGGCATCCAGAATCACACCCAAGTTCCTTGCTGAGGACCAGGTGTTGAGCTGCACCGGCCAACATCAAACTCATGTGGATGATGCTGAGAAGACAACTTCCTCCTCTAGGCCATCAATACTTTACCACTGAAGTTCTACTCTACTAAAGCTGAGCCTAATACCCCTGAATACTTACCTATACTTCCTGTTCTTGTCATTAGATATGCTCTTCAAAAACATACGTATCCCACACAATGCGTAATCAAGCACAAGCCAGCATAGCCAGGGCAAGTATTATATATCAGTGGTTCCCAACCCCCGGTCTGGGGACCAGTACCGGTCCTAAGAGCAGTTAGTACTGGGCCACGGCTCCTCCTCGTCCTCCTCCCCGGCTGCTGCCTTGGGGGTGACCTGCCACTCTGCCGCCGGCTCACCATTGGTGCTCTCCAGCGGCCGCCATGGCTGGGGTCCCCCTCAGCGTGGTACTGTGCAGCTGCTTCTGGCAGCGTACCCCAGTGGGCGGCGGGAAGTAAGGCGCACTGGAGGGAAAACAATTGGAGCAGGGGCTCAGGTGGCGGGGACATTCCTTGGCAAAAGAGTACCACTCCAACCCCGGGCCTCAGTAAAATTGTCAAGCGTTGACCGGTCCCCGGTGATAAAAAGGTTGGGGACAACTGTTCTATATTAAGCGATATTAAAATGACCACAAGACAAATGCTTTAGGTGAAGTATTTCGAGATCATTTTAATACACGGCACTGGTCTGATGCATTAGAACGTATATTAACTTTTCACTGTTCTGCAGTGGTAACATCGCAGTCAATCTGTTCCTAGTCAATAAAACAAGGCAAAGTGCTGATGCTGTTGCTAACGAAGCCAACATGACTTGCAGACCAAATTGCTTTTTGCTCTCTCAACTGCAGTCATAATATTTTAATATCCCCTAGGGGCTGGAGTAATTAAATATTTTAATATTTTAATTAAATATTAGAATGATTTCTGGTGGAATCCCTTGCATAGCGATGCGCGGGGAAACGGATTTGACTATAAAGCCACTTCTGCTGGCTTTCCTCTCCAAAACAAGCAGAGGTTAGCTCTAAAGTGCCAGTCTCCCAGATTAAAGATTAAAATGTTTTCACTCTTTTATAGGATTGGCCAGACAGAAGTCATACAGTAGCTTCAGCTGCAAAATGCAGCTTTGAGCCTGAATTTTAAGCTTTCGACTGCTGAACTGTTTTCCTGCAGCACCGTATCTGACACATATTTGACAAAACTGCTGGCAGATCGGCGTGTGTTAAAATGAATTTTAAAAATTCATTGGTTAAGGCCAGGACAAAATGAAGAACTACTACAGGCCTCCCACCCTGACCCCCCCCTTTCTCCACGCCCTGCCTATTCTTTCCCATCTCCCATGTCGTTGTCTCCCCATGCCTACGGATGTCCATCATGCCTGTAGACGAGATGATAAAAAATGCAAAGGGGGTTGCGAAGATGGAAATTGGCATGGAAATGAATTTTAAATGGCTTTACATCTGTAACCGCTCTGCGGTAAAAATAAAGGAATAAGCCCTGTGTGGGAGGAATTCGTCCGTGATGAGCAAGCCCACCGATAGGGGTCTTGCCCCTGAACTGACAAGTGGAGGGCCCAATCGGCTAGTGCGAAGTGCCAGCCGATTGGGCCCTCCACTTGACAGTCCGCCTCCCCAACTGCCCACCCTCCACCGGAGGCTGCCTTTGGCTCCTGCCCACCATTTGGAGCCTGACTGCCGCCGAGGAACGTTGCCGCCTGACCGCACTGCATTCCCATGTGGCGCCAAGCCCACTGCCGCGCCACGACTTCGCCTGCAGCCCGCCAAGCCACTTGCCCGCCTGGACGCCTCCCCAACCGCCCACCACCAACCATGGCCTCCCTTCGCCTGCCGCGCTTCCCGCTTCAATGTTATTATGTGTTGTGAGCTGCCCCAAGCCTGCTAGCAGGGAGGGGCAGCCTAGAAATTGAAACATAAATAAATTTTAAAAAATAAAATAAGCTGCTTTCAAGGCTATTTTGCATAGCCTACTGCTCTAATCAACAGATACCTGGGATTGAACCCGATCTTTTAAAACTACCCTTCAACCTGTATCAATGAAAGGTGTAAAGACATAACTAAGAAATAAGCCAAAATTTAATCTGCTCGCTTCTCCTATTCAGTTTATTCATCGCTGGCTGTGAATGTGGCATATTGGCTAAGAATGTCCGAACCGGGAGGCCCAGGTCCCAATCCTTACACTGCCAAGGAAGCTTGCCGGCTGACCTTAGTTCAGTCACATGCTTGCAGCCTAACATATCTCACAGGAAAGAAAACAACGGAGGCAAAGAGAACACTGTAAGTCGCCTTGGGTCCCCACTGAGGAGAAAGGTGGGCTAAAGATAAAACCGATTAAGACAAATATTTGGAGGATAAGCAGCAATCCAATGGATTTGTCTCCTCTCCTCTCCTCATTCCAAACAGTATTATAAGACTTGTGCGGACCCAATGCTCTCAGTCATAAACCGTCATTATCAGACTGGAAACTGCTGCTAGGACCAAATGCTTCTCACAGCCCCTTCGTTTATGCATAAATCCTGCCTTCCTACAGTTAACACTAGCCATGTTTCCTGCTATCATAGAATCATAGAATCACAGAGTTGGAAGGGACCTCCTGGGTCATCTAGTCCAACCCCCTGCACTATGCAGGACACTCACAAACCTATCGCTCATCCAATGTAACCTGACACCCCCTTAATCATGGTACAAATCTCTGGGGAAAACATTTTTTTGCTCGCTCTTCACTTTCAGAGAGAAAGCATACATGTCGATAGGTGTGGCTTTGAAATCGTCCAGGATCAAGTCTGGGTCTGGCCACAGCTCCCCCCCTCCCCCCCGGAGGTCCACAGCCTTCAGAGGGATGAAGAGGCACCAGAGACTAGGCTGCCTGGCATACAAGAGAATCTACAGGAGCCAGTCAGCAGGGGGAGAAACACTTGAACCACGGAAACAGCTAAGGTTGGGCCAGGACCAGGTGTGGGGGCTACAAGGTGAATAGAGAAGGGTGGACAGAAGAGGTGAGAGAAAGATTAGAATGAGAAATAAACAGCAGGTTTTGCAGACAGACTAGGGGTGAAGGATGGAACACAATGCCAGAGAGGGCAGGACAGAAAAGGCAGGACTTCTGGTACTCACCTGGCATCCTACTTTAATCAATTCTGAGGTCTAAGGAGCTCCAACAAGAAGGTGGTGCTAGGGGGCAGGGAATGACTCACAAAAGGGGGTACTGACAAAATGGCCCTGGTTTCTTATCCCTTGACTTTGGCCAGGACTTTGGCCAGTCCTGTGGGATTATTTAATATTGATGATGCCAGCAACAAACTCATACAACACCTGGCTTTACTTTTAATCTCATACAAATAATTGATTGATGTTTATTGTTTACTACAGTGCTGCAGCAGAGAAAGCATTTTGCACATTGCACAATCTATTTCAGGGATTGTTATCAGTAAGAAAGTAAAAATAAAATGTATTACTATCATTTTAGTAATGCAAAAAGAGAGAGAGAGAGAGAGAGAGAGAGAGAGAGAGAGAGAGAGAGAGAGAGAGAGAGAGAGAGAGAGAGAGAGAGAGAGAGAGAGAGAAATATATATATATATATATATATATATATATATATATATATATATATATATATATATATATATCATTCTGGAGAAGATGTAACTGAGCGGAGGTTTAACACATCTGCTATGTAGTGCAATTAATTTTGTTAATAAATATGTAAGAAAAAGAAGCTTTTCCCCCAGAAAACAGAAAAGGAATTGTGGAGAATTACCGTTTGGCTCTCTGGAAAATCCATCTTCAGCAGTTTATGAGCACATTCTTCAAAGTCTAAACTGTTGGGGAGGGGGAACA
Source organism: Paroedura picta (assembly GCF_049243985.1). NCBI lineage: Eukaryota > Metazoa > Chordata > Lepidosauria > Squamata > Gekkonidae > Paroedura > Paroedura picta. The sequence continues at coordinate 30,541,947 of NC_135370.1, read as the reverse complement.
GAACAAAGCATATTGGTTTGTCAAATGCACTGGTTCAGAACTCTTCTCTACAAATTTCTGCACTTTCTGAATGAGAATGGTGGAACATTGCAGAACCAAAACAAATATCACTAAGACTGCCTAAGGAGGTGGTGAGCTCCCCCTCACTGGCAGTCTTCAAGCAGCAACTGGACAGGTACTTATCCTAGATGCTTTAGGCTGATCCTGCATTAAGCAAGAGGTTGGACTAGATGGCCTGTACGGCCCCTTCCAGCCCTATGATTCTATTCTATGAAAATAGCTAAGCAATGCTGGTTTTCAACTGCATTGAAGAGGGAAACAAATTTTCTCAGCTCTGTTTCAGAGTTTCTGGCATGATAAACCTTCTTTTCTTTCCTCTCCATTTCACTTTCTGCACTTCATAGGTAGGATACACCTCTATTCCAGACTTCCACTGAAGTATGCTCATGTAGGTTTTTTTTTTTTTGAGAAATTCCTTGCAGATAAAATTGTTTCAGTCAGTCTTGTCACGCGGCGGTTGAGTGAAAATTCACTTTTTTGTCTCATTAAAAATATCAAATTTATCTATAAGGCCCTTTATAAAGGTCTGCTAAAAATAATTCTCATCAGCACTTTTTCACTGTTTTCAAAATTTTCACTGGAGGTATAGCCAAAACCAATAGATTTTCAGACAGACTGAAAACAAGATGACTCTCATTTGTGAGTCATTATTGCTGCTACATCATATATTCAACAGAAATGGTAACTAAACAAATGAGAACATTCTGCCGCCTTCTGAACATTGTCCCATAGAAAACATCGGTCTCTGATTTGGAAAAAAGAAGTCTATTAAAAGCATCCCGAAGTCCGTATAAAGAAAACAAACCTCGGCAGGGTTCCTTCCACCACCCCAATGTCTCATCCTTCTCTTAAAAACATACTGGCTAAATGTTACATTTTTATTTAAGTTAAAAAAAACAACAACAACAATTTCTTTCAACAGCAATCCTTAAGAATTTAATGGGAACTCAAACCTAATTCTCACACAGTCTAAGGCAGTGGTCCCCAACCTTTTTATCACCGGGGACCGGTCAACGCTTGACAATTTTACTGAGGCCCGGGGGGGGGGGGGGGAGCCTTTTGCTGAGGGACATCGCAGGCGTCTGAGCCCCTGCTTCACATGCTTTCCTGCCGGCGCCCCTGACTTCCCATCACCTGGGGGGGGACCCCCAGCCATGGCGGCCGCTGGACCGCACCCAAGGTGAGCTGGCGGCAGAGTGGCAGGGCAGCCCCTGAGGAGGCAGCTGGGGAGGAGGACGAGGGGGAGCCACGGCCCGGTACCAACTGATCCATGGACCGGTACCGGTCCCCGGATTGGGGGTTGGGGACCACTGATCTAAGGCATTCATACTCATTCTGTAATTGTAGTGAGATGGAGACACACACAGGCTGCATTTCGTACCTTGACTGAATTGCAAGATAAATAGTTCGCCGAAAGGAGACCAAGTTAATTTCCGTTTTATCGTGGATGGTCACTTTTTGTCCTTGAAGAGAAAAAGAGAGCATGGAACTTTATGATAATGCGTTCAGGAAGAACAAAATCTCAAAACATTACCAACATGCTATTTAAGATACATTCATTTAAGATAATTCATCCACAAAGATGAAATCTCACACCAAATGTGTAGGATCTCAAATTAGAACAGTATTAAAAACTGAAGCACAATAAGAATGCTTCTTGTGCCTGTAAGAACACCTTAGATCTGGCAACTGTATTCATATGAAGTTGGACAGAACCTTGAAGTACAGCAAAAATGTATTCCCAGAATGCTGGATCAGATCAGTAGTCCATCTCACAATGGCCACCCAGTTACTTTGGAGGGCCAACAAACAGGGCATAGAGACCAAGACCTACCCCTAACACTGCCTTCTAGCATTGATGGTTCAGAGGTCTGCTGCTGCTTGGGCTATTCATGGAACCAAGACTGAAACTAACAGTTGCTCTGAAATTAGCCTCTGCCGTAGTTTTCACGGCCATGGCCTCAAGAGTTTCCACAAGAGCAACACAAGAGATGCGTGGATTCTGTAACTGCCATATTCTAAACTTGGCAGTTAACTTTCCTCACTCAGCAGTATTCCTGTTTACTCTTTAAGGAAGCCATCTGCACTTTTGGTAGGTTTTATAAACGTGAAAAACCAAACTTGGGAGTACTCTTGTACAGAAGAGCCAACATTTCCACACAATCATTTGTAGCTTGTGACAATAATAAAAAAAAAACTAGTATGAAGGTAGTTGAGTTATTAAGAACTAGTGCAGTCCTTATCTTTAAGAAGTCATTAAGATAAATAGAACTAAGTTTGAGTCCAGTGGCATCTAAGGCCAATAAAGTTTTATTCTGGGTATAAACTTCCGTGTGTGCACACAAAAGCTTGTACCCAGAATAAAACTTTGTTGGTCTTAAAAGATGCCGCAACTTAGTTCTGCTGCTTCAGACCAACAGGGCTACCTATCTGAATCTATTAACACTATACTTTCCAAAACAACACCCCCCTCCCCGGGGTTTTAAGATACCTCAAGGAAGCACACTCTACTGATTTGGTTTCAAGAAAAGAGTGGGCATGACCCAAGACAAGTTAACAATTTAAATAACAATGTCAATGGACATGCCCATTTAGTCATTTATTTAGTCATTTAGTAATTTAGTCATGGTCATTCAGTCCAACCCCTTGCCCAATTCAGGAAACTCACAACTACCTGCCCACCCATAGTGACCCCAATTCCATGCTCAGATGACCCCCCCCAAAGAAAACCAAAATCCCTGGCAAGTCCGGTCTAGAGGAAATTTGCCTTCCGCCCTCAAAGTGTACATTGAATAAACATACACACACGCACTAAAGAAATTGTAGCTGTATGTATCAGAGTCTATCATAATGGCTGTTGGGATTATACACAGAATCAAACAGTGGAAAATTTTGGGGGGGAGGCCTTGAGAAATGTGATTCAGGACTACACAACAGAATATTCTCTTTTCTTTACTATAGCACAAGCAGACAAGAAGGCAATTATAAGGAGATGATTTGCAAGAGGCTGTTTGAATCTCAATGAAGCTATTCCCAAAATATATAACTCTTCAGAGCTCCAGCTTCTGTTACCTAAATTGCAGTAAATCAATATGAACGTCATATTATACCACGGATTCCCATGGATCTGGGGAACCCTGGGGATATGCAAGGGTTCCCCAGTGGTAAGTGGCCTTCCCCAGAAGTTTGGATGGCTGCTGGCATCACTAGATGCCATTGTTGTTCTATAGGCCTAGTCTCTTTCTCCACCATGGAAATGGTAAATGATCGATGGATTAATTGGTTGGCCCCCACATCTTACTTTCATGCCCACTTCTCTGAAGGGGAATGTCACCATTTCTGGGGTTCCACATAGCCTGCAAAACATTTCAGGGGTTCTTCCAGAGTCAAAGGGTTGGAAAAGGTTGCATTATGCCTTTCCATGCCATGACTATCCACCCTGCTCTTAACAATCGGGACTGGGAGGAACTTTCCACAGCTAACCGAATCCCTCTGATTGCAGCCAAGGAGAAGGAGAGAACAAGAGCTGTCAGGAGCAGTGGCAGCCAAAGAGGTGGCAGATGTTAAAAATTCTAGGCGCCATGATGCCCTGGTCTCTGGAATCTGCCAAACCTTGGTATGATATTGGGTCTTTTAAGTGTAAACCTATTGAATTGTACATATAGCATATAAAATATAAACAGTATTTATATAAATATAGATAGATGTCGTCCTAGGAAAGAGGAACCAAGTGGAGATCTGCAGTGGGAAGGGAGAATTGGGAGAAACTGCCCTCCCCTTCCTCTGGCAATGGAAGTGTTCTGCAGGTGAAATGGCTCCTCTGGGTCCCAATTCACTGCCTATTAGACCCATGCCGGGTTCTCTTTTCCGCTTCTATTTTTTTCAACCTTTCCACAGCTGACAAATCAGCATAAAAATCTACCAAAGAGTCACCCTAATCAAATAATGGCCAAAACAAAGTAGCAATAGTAAAAAAACCCCCAAAAAACATTTAAATGTTTGCAGTAAATTCACTAGTAGCAGCACGATTATGCTTTGTAGCTAGCTGAAAGAACAATAATGGATTGTTATCTGCATTCTGCGGCCCCCTTTATGATCAAGCACTTTCCAAACTTATTCGCCCACCGATAGATGTGATGCCACATCAAACCAATGCAGAGCAGATGAGAGAACTTCTTCTTGATGAAAAGCCTCAGATCTCTCTGCAGACAGCGAAGTTCTGTGCTCATGTGATACAAGCCCGCCAGAAGGACAGGAAATATATTTAAAGCTCTAGAATTCTGAACCTTAATTTTTATAATGATATCTTTTTAGCTTAATCTTCATTTTCTGTACTCTGGTCTAAGACTGTACAATTAAATAAATTCTGATTGTTATCTGCATGTTTCAAACATTGTGTTAATGACAAAAGGAACTTACTATCCAAGACCCAAGAGTGTGATTCTAGAGAAATGGTCTATGTTTGTTATGCTCTGGCATAGGAAAAGTATAGAGTGGATTTAACTTTTGAAATGCTGATTCTTAATAATAGTCTTAATAATAAAAAGTTTAAAAATAAAAACAATGATTTTAGCATATGCATCCTATTAAACTTTGATTAATCCATACAATCTGCTTTAAACGGCATGCCTACCTTCTTCATCTTCTTCCTCTTCCTCCTCTTCTTCCTCCTCCTCCTCATCACTGCTTCCAGCATCCTGACCAGTTCCTGAGTCACTGTCGCCTTCATCAAGAATTTCTAAAATACAAAACACTTTACTAAGCACCAAAAACTGATGCAGTCCAAACTAAGAACTGGAGGCTGCTTCAAGCAAAACCGTGTCATCTCAATTCTCTCTGGGAATCTGAGCTTTAACCCAATGCAAGAGTGCAATAAAGCAGGGGTAGTCAAACTTTAGTCCAGAGCCTCTGGGGCTCATGGGAATTGTAGTCCATGGACATCTGGAGGACCACAGGTTGACTACCCCTGCAATAAAGGATGTAATCATTATTTTAAAATGTTTTTAAAAGCAGCAGCAAGGACTGCCACAACACTGCACCATTCTCCTCCTGAACAGTCTGGTTTTTGAAACAAGATGTCAAAAATCACAACGTTTACTTCATGATGCAAACAATCCCTCCTTATTCCCAAGCACCATCCCAAAACATACTTCATTGACAGAAGAACACTGGAAAGTTAACATAAACTTGAACTACAAACCTTTCTTCAGTGTTTTGTACTTCTCTTCGTTCTCCATAAAGTCAGGATCCAGCTTGAACACATCTTCATGAGAAAAGAAGGGAAAATTAGGCAAGGCCTTAAAATAAATAAATTAAAAGCTCCAATTTGAAGCATCCAAGACAAAAAGGCTTTTTTTTTTTTTTTTGCAGCCTCACGCTTACTCAGAATGTCGTCTGGATTATAATCATCCTCCAAAGGGAGCATATGGGTAAACTGATCCTCCTCCTCCACAAGATCGAGTCCATCTGGAACGACTGGGTGATCCTTGAATCCATCTTTGCGCACGGCGAACATGACTTCTATCATGTACTGAACCCGCTTGTCGGTTTCAGATTCGTGGAGAACGTGACGAAGGCGGTCAAAGATGGCTGTGGTTGTAAAACAACGCGATAGGTTGAAAAGCAAATTTCATAAAACGGTAGGAATCAAGGGGGAAAGTGTGTCAGCAATGTACATACCATTGATGCCTCTAGGAGACACTTCTGTCAGTTTGAGGCCACATTCCTTTAGAAATCCAATCGCCACTTCAATGCTGTCGTCCGTGGGCCGCTCCAGAAGCAACGTAAGCATTTCCAAACATAAAACCTCGTGAGCCTTGCCAGGAAGAGATAACACCACAAAAGAGTTTTAATTACACATTGAGTCTCTTTCTCACCAACTATATGCCATGTGCATTAGATGGCTAAAAAGGCAAATGGGATTTTATAGAATCGTCGAGTTGGAAGGGCCTCACGGGCTATCTAGTCCAGGGGTAGTCAAACTGCAGCCCTCCAGATGTCCATGGACTACATTTCCCAGGAGCCCCTGCCAGCAAATGCTGGCAGGGGCTCCTGGGAATTGTAGTCCATGGACATCTGGAGGGCCGCAGTTTGACTACCCCTGATCTAGTCAAACCCCCCTGCTCAATGCAGGATCAGCCTAAAGCGTCCAGGATAAGTATTTGTCCAGCCACTGCTTAAAGACTTCCAGTGACGTATCAAAAGATGCATAGTCTCCAGATTGTTCTTTACTCTGCTCTGGCTAGGACACACAGTACTGTGTTCAGTTTTGGGCACCACAGTTGAAGGAGGATGTGGAAAAACTGAAGAATGTACAGAAGAGGGCAACACAAATGATGAGGGGTTTTGAGACCAAGATGTTTGAGGAAAAGTTGAGAGAGCTTGGTCTGTTTAGCCTGGAGAGAAGATGACTAAGAGGTGATATGATAGCCATATTCAAGTACTTGAAACAATGTCATCCAGATAATGGAGCAGAGTTGTTTTCTGCTTCCCCAGATGATCAGACCAGAACCAATGAGTTGAAATTAATTCAAAAGAATTTTCGGCTAAACATCCGGAAGAAGTTCCCGACAGTTAGAGCAGTTCTTCAGGTGAGCAGGCTTCCTTGGGAGGTGATGAGTTCTCTTTAGGAAGTTTTTAAGTAGAGGACAGATAGCCATCTGACAGAAATGCTGACTCTGTAAATGTAGGCAGATTGTGAGAGGTTGAGCAGAAGGGATTAGCTCTTGAGGCCCTTTCTTGCATGCCCAGTGAAATAATGATTTATTTATTTTATTTAGATTTCTATACCGCCCATTTCTTTGCAGCTCTGGGCAGGTCACAAGGAGAATTTCTTCCAGGCCAGACACACCAGGGATTCTGGGTTGGTTTTCTTTTTCTTTTTTTGTTGGGGGGCGGGGAATCATCATCTGGCCACAGAACTGGGGTTGTGAGTTTCCTGTATTCTGCAGGATGGGGGGTTGCTCAGATGACCTTGGAGGTCCCTTCAAACTCTATGATTTTATAAATTTACATAACAGGGCATTAATCATGCTGGCAACTAAAGCTTAACAGCAGCCATAGTGGCAAAGTGTGCTGACAAGTTGCAACCGACACATGGAGACCTCATGAAGTTCAACCCCATGGGGTTTTCCAGGCAGGAGATGAGCAGTGCTGGTGGGTCACTGCCTTCCTCTGCACAACAACTCTAGTGGTCTTCCCTGGCAATCTCTCATCCAAGAACTAACCATGGCCGACCTTGCTTAGCTTGCAAATCCTTATAAAATCAGGTTAGTCTGGGTAATTAAGCCTGCTAAAACAACCACCACCATACAATGAATCAAAGGCTGAAGGGCTAGCAACATATGCTCTCTCCATGGCATTAACAAGCAAAGGGCTCATTGAATCCTTCTGTTCCCAATGGCTTTGGCAGAGTTTCCCCCTGTACACTGCAAACTGCACACTTCTATGTATCTTGCACATGATTCAGAACCTGAGGTGCATACAGACCTCCAAACAAACAAACAGACAAAGAGGGTTGGAAGCTACCAGGTTTTCCACTTGGTCTATTTGTGTTTCCCTTTTCTCTGTGGCCACCGTCCCATATAGCTTTTATTTACACAAATCCTACAATTCCCAGCATGCCCTTTTCAATTCCAATAGCCCTCGCCCCAAATTCACAAGTACCCAGTCCTGTAGCACTAGACTAAGAAGTTAATTTAAATTAATTCCTGTGTAGAATACATAAGACATGAAAATCAAGTTAGCAAAATGCACAGGCATGGCCTGAAAAATGGCACTCTTCAGCCACGCCTGTGATTGAGGCCAGAACAAACAAAGAAACAATTGGCCTTCCTCGATTTCCCCCCTTTCCCCATGCCCCCTCCAATTTTCTCCCATCTCCCACACCGGTTTCCCAATGCCTGTGAAATTTCAACACGCCTGTAGATAAGCTAATCAGAAAGGCACAGGGGCTCTGGAAGCGGCAACTGGAATGTTAAGAATTTTATATTTTAAGATGTTTTTAATGTATTATATGTTGTGAGCCACCTTGAGCCCATTTACGGGGAGGGGTGGCCTGCAAATCGAAATCAAAATATAAATGAATAAAATAAATAAAAATGTTTTCTGCTAAGAATCTCTGTCACAACTTGTGCCAGATACCTGGCTCTGTCAACACTCTGAATATGTTTGATACTTGACTGGTAAAGTACTAGGTCTCTGGCTCCCACTCTGAAATTGCCAAGGCAGGGTCAACAGGTGTATGAGGAAATTATCTGCAGGGACATTCTGAAATACCAGCTGCAGCCTACACAACAAAGCTACTTGGGTATCTAAATGCAGCTGCAGAGTAAGGACTCAATCACCAACCCCACATTGAAGCAGGGGAGGGGAGAGGATGTCAAGGATATAACACAGGGGTAGTCAAACTGTGGCCCTCCAGATGTTCATGGACTACAATTCCTATGAGCCCCTGCCGGTAGGCAGGGGCTCATGGGAATTGTAGTCCATGGACATCTGGAGGGCTGCATTTTGACTACCCCTGATATAACAGATAACCGACACAGGACTCGGAAGTCTCCTCGCCTCTCCAATTCACCACCACAGTTTGGAATATCTAAGCAATAAGAATGACAGAAAATTTGCTTCATACAGAACACCTTACCACATTCTGATTCATAAGATGGGCAACAAACTTGGAAGCAGTCAGACAAAGTTGCTGCAAAGAAGCACAAAAAACAAGCTATTAGTAAGAATAAAATGTCTGTTTGATTTCTCGTTATTCATTCCAGATGTGCTGAGTGGCTTACACTAATATTTAAAATTTCATGTTCAAAAAAGTGGCCTCCCCCATGCTCACATTGTGCATGTGTCTTCTGTATGCCCATGTATGCCCACTAACATTTGGCTGAGTCCCCCCTCCCTGCTCTTCTTCCTCCAGATAACCAAACATTTTGAAGTGGGTAGCGACTTGCACCATTAGCAAAAACACTGCCCAAAAATTATGCTCCTAATTTTCAGTCTGCTGTCTGCAATATGACATTTGCTAAACAAAGAGTGAACCAGGAACGCAGTTTTCCTTCTCCACATGATAGGTTGATTTTTTGCAGTGAACGAACTCTGAAAATTCAATAGAACGAGATTGTGCCAAATGGTTCAGTATGCAACGTACCCGTACACCATTAAGCTCTGTGCAAACTGCATGAATGTGGTTTCTTTAAATGGATAACAGCACAGTGCAGAAAACGTAAACCTACCACTACTCAATTTTTATCGCTCCATAAGCCAATCCACGTAACATTTTTGCCCTGCCAAGTAGAGTTCTTATCTAGCTACACAAAAGGAAATGTTTTGATGGAAACATTTTTACATCCTGATTACGCATTTTAAGACATTTTGAAAAATGTGCCCTTTCTAATTGCTTGTTTGTTTGTTTGTGTGTGTGTGTGTAAGTCACTTTCTCCCTAGACCACATCCTGAAGTGGAATCTGAAAGAAAAAAGTCAATAGAGCAGCTCCAGAAAAAGGAGTCTGTGAGCTGAATCAGCGGCTGTGAGAAAACTTCAGAATCACACATGAATTTCTAAGCTTGAGGGAGAACAAAAACTGAAGCAGGTGCCAGCCTGCCCAGGAGTAATCAGAAGAATCTGAAAAGTGCTTATGCGGCTAACAGTGCTTGTATTAGGGCCATGTGGATAGTAGCACTTAGAAAGGAGTCTTTTAAGAAGGACTCCATGGAAACAAACCTGTCCTACCTTGAACGGCTTATCACAAAAAACAAACAGAAAACAAAACATTATACATACACATCTCACTACAGATTTTCAGAGCACTAAATCTTGACTTCAGATTCTGTGCCCACCTTATGCGCCATTTACCCCCTCCGGTTTATTAATTCTGCAACAACAATTTTTAAAAAGCACTTTTTTTCTAAATTGGGGTGGAACATCTCTTGTGACATGTGGATAGTGTCCAGTTTTCAAAAACAGTTTTTAAAGCCTATTCTGTGAGGACTGCACTCTTTCTCCAAATAAATTGACCCTAAACAATTCTTAAGTTTGAAGGTTCACAGAAGGTCCATGTGGCTCAGATGCCATTTTAATGTTAGGCTTTTCAGGAACTGCCAAAATGGTCCCTGTAAATCATTAAAGGGGAAAATGTTTGTAAAACTTTAGGCTTGCTATCCCAGTGTCTTTCTTTCTTTGTACATCTCATGTCAAATTCACTCCATGCAGATGATCTCCCACCATTACTCTGCTTGCATGCAGCACTGAAATCCCTTTGTTTTGTTTTTTTACACTGGGGATGTTGGCATTTGCCTCCTCTCCAATCTCCCTTTCAAGTCAATACCAGCAAGGAATTCAACCTAGCACAGCTCATTTAAAACCTTCCTCTCATTGTTTACATTTTTTAAATTCTGCAATCTGAGGCTAGCAACAGTCTAATATCACTAGACTCATGCTTCTTGTAAAAAAATAAACTCTAAAATAATGGAAAAATGGAATTTGTACATCAATAAAGAGGGGAAGACGGTGGAAGGTGCAGAGAAGACAAAACAATGTATGCAGGGAGTGACTTTCAAGGGGCGGCAAAAGGGTGTATGTTGGGAAGCCGAGCTTTAAGCTTTCTGTATCTGTATGCTTTCAAATTACTGAGAGAATCTGTATGATTTCAAATTACCTTTGGCTTGGAAGCAAAACAAGGGAGAAATTGGCACAAAAAATTGGACTCCCAGAAAACCCAGAGAAACAGTGACCAGAAAGCAAACTGAGCGCTGGAAAAGGAAAATCAATGCAGGATGACAAACAAAACCCGATGGATATGTGTGGGGAAAGCATTTGTGAACAATAGCACAAAATAGTATATTGCCATATTTGGGAACTGAAGGAGGGGGAGAAAAAACAAGGGTGCCATTACCATTTTATCTATTACAAAATATATAAAAACTGCATTAAGCACGTATTCAAGAAGAATAGCACCCGGTAATCTAGAATTAGCTAGATAAAATATACACAATTCACTAGTCTACAAACCTTTAGAAAGATCTTCAGCACACATGACATCTATTTTGTAACAAGCCATAAAAAAAAGTCACAGGTTGATTCTGTAGAATGCCCACATATCACTTTTAAATTCACCTCATGGCATTTCTGATGACCCAAAACATACCCAGTTCTTAAATGTGAGCGTAAATCTCTCTGGATACAATGACTCCTTGAAATTTAGAGTCAGCAATTGAGGCAGTTTTCATCTTCGGTGACCATTTTGTACAATAACTCATGTACCTTATCGTTTCTCCTGTATCCTTTGCGAAAATTTAGAATGAGCCTCTTGAGAATCAGTTCCCCAATATTGGGAAACTTGGAGTTGATGATGGCTACAACGGCTGCGTAAACGTGAGTGAAAATGGGCGAAGCACTCTGGGCTTGCAAAATAGATCTTGCCAGCAATCCCCTGCAAATGAAAATACACATGCGTTGAAGCACCTTTGCAAAACAATCCCTATGTTTCATTTACTGCTATACTAATAAAGACGGAAGTCCAAACTGCTCGGAGATGGTAGCGGTTTGTCGAGGTCGCAGGATTTTTTGATTTCTGCTCATCAACAGCTAACTAAACCGGCAGTATAGTCACTAACAGCATTTATAATATTCTTTCTCAAGCCGCTTCCCTCCCTCTCAATGCCGAGCTTTGAGCAGCCCTGGTTCATTTATCAGAGCACTGCAGAAAGTAACAGCAATATCAAAACACAGTTTGCTCCTGCTTTACAGAACTTGCACGCAGATGCTAAGCAAAAAGACCAGTAATCCCAGTTTGGAAAAACTGCAGGCCACTCAAAATGACTCTCTCATGTTTTAACTGGGTATGTTTTAATCTGGGGCTGCAACAAAAGACTGCAGATCTCCATTCATCTGCAAAAAGGTGGTTCAAATCATTGAGGGTTGGGGTTTTTTCATTCATTGGCTTTAAAACTGTTGGCTTTATTGTACTGGTACTTTTCTGTCTGTTTTAATGGGGTTTTTAAGCTGGGCATTTTGTAACCCGCCGTGAGCCTGCTTGGGAGTGGCGGGTACTATATTTAATAATAATAACAACAACAATAATAAAGATTAATATTAATATTATTAAGATTAAGATGGAGGAGGAGGATGGGAGGTTTGGTACTTCGACTCCTGCCATGTGTTGCTAGCTGAAACCACCTCCAGACATCTATTGGTGGTGGAAAAGTGCTGCTGAGACACCTCCATTTTATGATGATCCTGTAGGGCAGGAGTAGCCAATCTGTGGTGGCAAACGCTGGCAGGGGGCTCATGGGAATTGTAGTCCATGAATATCTGGATGACCACAGGTTGACTACCCCTGCTGTAGGGTTTTCAAGGTAAGAGGTGTTCAGAGGTGGTTTTCCATTGCCTGTGTCTACATAAAAACCCTGATGTTAATTGGTGGTCTCCCATCCCGTTTGGTATAGTAGTTAGGAGGGCAGATCTGGCAAGCTGGGTTTGATTCCCTGCTGCCCCACAAGCAGCCAGCTGGGTGACCTTGGGCTTGCCACAGCACTGGTAAAAGCTGTTCTGACCGAGCAGTGATATCAGGGCTCTCTCAGCCTCACCCACCTCACAGGGTGTCTGTTGTGGGGAGGGGAAGGGGATTGTAAGCCGCTTTGAGACTCCTGGTAGAGAAAAGTGGCATATCAGAAACTGGCGTAAAGACTGTGCCACGACTGCAGAAACATCCCTGATCTTCCAGGCTCTCCCTTGCACACAGAAAGTGATTTCTGACTCCAAAATAGTTCATTTCAGGATATGTAGGGCCTAAATGCCATAACAGACACAAGGTCTGGGAGGCTGTGTTGCAGTGGAGGCAAATCTCTCTCTTCTTTTGTCTTTAGATTTCCATGGACACAAGAGGCAGGAGAGAATGTTTTCACTCACTCACCCACTTCAGTCTCCCATTTGTATGGCCTTCTACTGGCAGATCGAAGGATCTAGCCCAGGGGTTGTCAAACTGCGGCCCTCCAGATGTCCATGGACTACAATTCCAAGATGTCCATGTGTCCATGAACTACAATTCCCAGGAGCCCTTGCCACCATTTGCTGGCAGGGGCTCCTGGGAATTGTAGTCCATGGAAATCTGGAGGGCCGCAGTTTGACTACCCCTGATCTAGCCCAACGAAAAGGAACTGCTGTTCTCATCCCGCTATCCTGGCATATCATTTTACAGTCTGAAAGCCAGGGCCACGCGAATGTTAAACATGCAAGGGGTAAAAAATTAATTGCAAATGAAATTGGCCTGAATTTATTTTCATTCCTGGATTTAAATCTCTGTAAATATCAAAGTCGACAACATCTTCTAGAAGTGTGCTTGCCAGCAATCTTTGCTAATGACATTTTTGTAGGAAGTGTGTCAGAAGAGGATCTTTATGGATTAAGAGCTCACTACTGCTATTGTTCCCCATTCACCCCCCACGCCCCAACAGAAGCTATAATTCTGTTTGTCTCAGAACCCGACTCCCCTTGTGTATAATCATGGCTCGGGGTGGGAGAAAATGAATGACTGAGCATTGCACTGCAAAAGCTCATGAAACGCTATGGAGTATAGGTTTCGTTTTCATTCAACTGCTGAAACAAAAAAATCAATAAAGCAGTGGTCCCCAGCCTTTTAATTATGGTGACCATATCTGCTTGGTTGGGTGACCCATATAAATAAGAGAGAGCACATCCACAAATCAATAAAATTGCATAAACTTGGGATCCATGTTCATAGGCTTCATGACCCACTTTGGAGTTGGGACACTGAGATTGGGGAATACTGCTCCAGAGACTTATGAGGTAAGAAGTTCTATATTGTATTTCAATACAGCTTACTACAGGTTTAAACTATTGCATTCTGGATCAAGTTCAAGGTGTTGGTAATGACCTTTAAGGCCATTGGCAGTCTGGGCCCAGTGTACCTGAGGGATGGTCTAACTCCTTATGCCCCTCGCAGAGCATTCTGTTCTACAAATCTGAATAGGCTGGTGATCCCTGGCCCATGGGAGGTGCACCTGGCTTCAACCAGGGCCTTTTCAGTCCTGCCCTTACCTGGTGGAATGAGCTCCTGGAAGAGCTAAGGGCTTGTTGGAGCTATCAGTTCCACAGAGCCTGCAAGACGGAGCTCTTACACCGTTTGGCTGAGGCCAGAACAAAGAAGATCTGATGAGTCCCTCCTCCGAGCACCTACCCCGAGGCATTGGGCTGAAGGCATCCACTGAGTCAGTTGAGGAGGCATTATTGGTTGAGGGGGGTTTTATGGGCACAGTCAGGGTTTTATTGTATTCTTTTTAACTTTCTGTAAACCACCGTGAGCCGGTGGGACAGAGAGCGGTGGACAATAAATATAATAATAAAATAAAATAAAAACACCAAACTCCGAAATATTAAACCACAATGGCAAGAATCTCATTTGGATGTACAGAACGGTAACCTTGTAATTTACCGTCATCCAAGGCAAGCCACAGTAAGAAAACAGTCCCTGCATTTGGCTCTCCCTAGACGCCGACGGGTGTGCAGAAATGTGCAAGACACACAGGCTGGAGCCATTTTCAGATATTATAGTCTTCGTTTATTCCTGATTAAAAATCTAAATTAAACCACAGTTAGCTGCTTATTCTTAACTCTTAGAGGTCAACCAAAAAGACATTAAGCCTAATTCTGACAAGTTTAGAAGAGGGGAAAGTCTGTGGTAACCTTTGAGAATGCCTTATAATGTGCCTTATAAGAGCCTCTTGTGGCGCAGAGTGGTAAGGCAGCCGCCTGAAAGCTTTGCCCATGAGGTTGGGAGTTCAATCCCAGCAGCCGGCTCAAGGTTGACTCAGCCTTCCATTCTTCCGAGGTCGGTAAAATGAGTACCCAGCTTGCTGGGGGGTAAACGGTAATGACTGGGGAAGGCACTGGCAAACCACCCCGTATTGAGTCTGCCATGAAAACGCTAGAGGGCGTCACCCCAAGGGTCAGACATGACCCAGTGCTTGCACAGGGGATACCTTTACCTTTACCTTTATAATGTGCACTTAACCACATGAACAAGATGGTAACAGTCACAGGAAATGCTGACACTTTATCTAGGGAATTTCAAAGGAGCACAGGTAGTCTCTTAACCAGCAGTAAAGCAGTTCGATTCTACTCAGAGACAGAGAATCATATACCCTCATACAACTGAGCCAGATAAAATGGGCAGGGCTCTGCTAAAAATCTGGTTGCTATGGGCACGACCTCAGGACAGGCAGGAAACGCATGGATTGATGATCTCATCACAAGTTGCCATGGTTCTTCCACTAATTCCAACAAATGAGAACTGAGTAAAAGCTGACAGATATATAGCCAATATTGATGGATAAAGAATCTGCTTCGTGACCCTCCTGTGACTTGATATTTAAATGTCTCCAGTAATAACATCATCATGGAGAGTTTACAGATGCCAAGATCCAGTGACCTTGGAGATCATGGCAGACAATGCTACCTCCCCAATAAGAGTACAATTTATTAAGCATAACTGAGCAAAAACAGTGGACTTTTTTTTATGCAAGGCATCACATTACTGTAAAATTCACACCACATTCCCTTATCTGCATTTTCTACTCAATAGTTCATTTTCCTCAAGCCTAAAACATTCATCCTGAACCAATACACACTTTGTTTCTATTTCATGTCCCACCCATTCAAAAAGAATCTATCATGATAATAGATCAGAATATATTCACTTTTAACTCTGCAGAATTCCCGTAGCTTTACAGTCTAAAGCTCGTCAAAGAGACTTGAGAAAAATCTTGTTTTATTTTTAAAACTGTGAACTTAATTACCCAGACAGACATGGCTTTGTTGGCCCAACACAATTTAGGAGGCCTGCTAGCAACTCTGCATTGATTTTACCACTGAGCTTTATAATACAAAGCTTGTAAAACCACCATACAATGCTTTCAAGGCAAGCATGACCCACACCTTTTGCGTTCAGTGGGGCTTACACACAAGTAAACCTAGGCAGGATTGCAATCTGTGCACAGACCCCAAATCCTAACCAAGATCCTAACAGATCCAAAATCCTAACCACTTATTTACAGCGAAACTGAATATAGCGCAAGAAGGATCTAACTAGGGTTGCGTGCTTTGGTGCGGTACAGCCGCTCCGGCAACCATTTAAGACCGAGGCAGCCAGCACCGGTCCCACCCCTCTGCACCGCGGCGCTAGCTGCCTCAGGCTTCTGCGATCGCCAAACCGGCCGAACCATGCCGAAGCCCGCAACCCTAGATCTAAGTGACAAAATGAGGGGCTACTCGCTAGGAAGCAACTTGAAATGTATTCTTCAGTGATACAAACAGATTTTATTTGGAGGACTGAACACTCACCTTCCTCTGACAATATTTTCTTGAAGAAGCTCATGGATGATATTTTCAATGTTGGAGACGTTCACTTTATTGACAAGACCATTGATGGATTTCTTCAGGGCTTCCCAACTCATCCTTTGGTACGCTAAGCTGTTGGCACAACGTTACAGGTTTATTTATGGATAGAAAAATGGGAAGTTAAAAAAAAATTGTTTACATGAACACACACGACCACGTCTGAGGATGTTTCTAAAGCATATTTTAATTACTTCATTTATACCCCTGACTTTCTCCCCATGGGGAAGCCAAAGTAGCTAATGTTATTCCCTCTCCCACGTTTTATCTTCACAATCACCCTGTGAGGTAGGTTACTGACAGTGTATGACTGGTCTGAAGTCACCCAGCAAATTCCCATGGAAAAGTGAGAATTCAACCTTAAGTCCCCCAGATCCAGCACTCCAACCACCACAATGCACTGGCTCTCAGCATGACATACAAGCATATTTATATTGGCTCTTATAAAACTGGAATTCTAGGAAAGAATGACTAACATTATCTCTTTTACTGAGAAATTTAGTACTTTGCTAGATCAGGGTAATGCCGTGGACATGCCATATTTTCCGGCGTATAAGTCGACTGGGCGTATAAGACGACCCCCCAATATTTCCACTCTACATATAGAGTTTGTTACATTACATTACAGTACTATGGGCCACTGGCAGCAATGTCTATCCCAACTGAAGTGCACTCAGCGTGTGGGACGACCCCCCCCCCCACTAGGAGGCATGTTTTTCAGGGGGGGAAAGTAGTCTTATACGCCAGCAAATACTGTAGTTTACCATGATTTCAGTAACGCTTTTGATAATGCGGTATGGGATCCTATTACTGTTAGGTGGATCGAGAACTGGTTGACAGATCGCACCCAACGGGTGCTTGTAAATAGTTCGTTATCTTCTTGGAGAGGATCGATGAGTGGAGTACCTCAGGGATCTGTCCTGGGCCCTGAGTTGTTCAACATATTTATACATGATTTGGATTATGGAATAGAGCGGGAATTCTTATTAAATCTGCAGATGACATTAAACTGGGAGGGGTGGCAAACACACTAGAAGTCAGAATCAGAATACAGGATTGATCGTGACAGGTTAGAAAACTGGGCTAAAATGAATAAAATGAATTTCAATAGTGATAAATGTAAAGTTCTTCATTGAAGTAGGAAAAATCATATGCATCACTATAGGAGACTTGTCTTGGCAGTAGTACATGTGAAAAGGAATTGGGTGTCTTAGTAGATCAGACACTGAACATGAATCAGCAGTGTGACTTGACAGCTAAAAAGGCAAATGGCTGTATTAAGAGAAGTATAGTGCTTGGATCACCTGAGGTGATGTTACTGCTCTAATCTGATCTGGTAAGAACTCACTTGGCGTACTGTGTTCAGTTTTGGGCACTACAACTGAAGAAAGATGTAAAGAAATGGGAGCGTGTCCGGAGGAGGGCTATGAAGACGGTGAGGGGCTTGGAGACTAAGTCGTATTAGGAAAGATTGAGGGAGCCTGGTCTCTTTAGCCTGGAGAGAAGACGACTTAAGAGGTGATATGATAACCATCTTCAAATACTTGAAGGGCTGTCATATGAGCAGAGTTGTTTTCTATTGCCCCAGAGGGTCGGACCAATGGATTGAAATTAATTCAAAAGAATTTTTGGCTAAGCATCTGGAAGAAGTTCCTGACAGTTCAAGTGATTCCTCAATGGAACAGACTTCCTCGGGAGATGGCGGGTTCTCCTTCTTTGGAAGTTTTTATTAAGCAGAGGCTAGATAATCATCTGACAGAAATGCTGATTTTATGAACTTAGGCAGATTGTGAGTGGGTGGGCAGGAAGGGATTGTGTTAGTGTTGGTCTCGTGTGGTCTTTCCTTGCATACCCAGGGAATCGCTGATTGCCACTGTGGGATGGGAGGTGAATTCCCTTCAGGTCAAGTTGAATTCTAAAGATTTTTGATAGGGAGGATCATTTTGGCATGAAATTGGAGTCACTGTGGATGGGCAGGTAGTTGTGAGTTCCTGCACTGTGCAAGGGGCTGGACTAGATGACCTTGGAGATCCCGTCCAACTCTCTAATCTAGTAAAAAACCTCAGCTCATGGAATGATTTTGATTACCAAAGCATGATTTCTTCATCTGCCCTTACAACCTAAAATAACACCAAAGACACTACTCCTGGGTCACAGGGGAGCACAAGACATGAAAAGGGTGGAAATCTGTATAAACAGCACCCAAATACATTGATTGATTGATTGCCATCCTCAGGCTAGCTAGCTCCTGGCTGCTCACAAGGTAAAATTCCTACAAAAAAATCCCCAATAAAATTATACAACAATGACCCTCCTCAACAACGGTAAACAGACCTCCCCTTCCCCATTCGACTGACCGCCCCCCTCCCTGCTTGTGCCTGGGGGAATAGATGGCAGGGAAATCTGCAGGAGGAATAACCAGTATACATGTGGAAATACCCACTAGGATCTAGCCCTGAAGAAACAACCCCTTACAGATAAGACCACCGATTTTAATACAATGAAGCAACTCAACATAGGACTACACTATACATTGTTTCACTGACAACACTGAATAGTTAAGTCTGTTGCAAAAACATAAAAGCTAAGTAGGAACAATAAACCAGAAAGGGCAGTTTTGGACTCCAGCTCAGCCCAGCTTCCCTCCCTTGTGTATGATATAGAGGACTGAACAAACATGAGATTTCAAACGCTGATTATTAAACTGACGTTACTTTGACAGGAATGAGGATCCTACTTCCAGGATTGTCAGAACAAGAGCCAGACAGCCAAAGGGTAGGAAAATGTAAGGGCTAGCATTCTAGATGTATTTCAGTGGTGGGAACAAGAAGGTAGTTAACAGACTAGGATGTGGGGAGACCCACAATCAAGTCCCCAGGTAGATGTAAACCTCACTGACCTCCCAGGACTGTTGCAAGGATAAAATGGAGAATGAAGAACCATGTGCACCAGTCCAAGCTCTTTGAATCATAGAATAACAGAGTTGGAAGGGACCTCCTGGGTCATCTAGCCCAACCCCCTGCACTATGCAGGACACTCACATCCCTATCGCTCATCCACTGTAACCTGACACCCCCTTGAACCTTCACAGAATCAGCCTCTTTGTCAGGTGGCTATCCAGCCTCTGCTTAAAAATTTCCAAAGATGGAGAACCCACCACCTCCTGAGGAAGCCTGTTCCACTGAGAAACCGCTCTAACTGTCAGGAACTTCTTCCGGATGTTGAGACGGAATTTCTCTTGAATTGATTTCATCCCATTGGTTCTGGCCCGTCCCTCTGGGGCAAGAGAGAACAACTCTGCTCCATCCTCTATATGGCAGCCTTTTAAATAAATAGTTGGGAGATGTGGCCTAGGGGGATAGAAATGTGGCATAATTTTTTTAGGGGGAAGGAAACCTCACTCCTAGTGGAGCCAGTTGAGGTGGTGGTGAGCTCTAGAGATAAACCTGGTGGGTGGAGGACTCATAGTGGAAGCCTGTTCCACTGAGAAACCGATTTGTCTGTCAGGAACGTCTTCCAGATGTTTAGACAGAATTTCTTTTGAATTAATTTTATCCCACTGGTTCTGGTCCGCCCCTCTTTGGAACAAGGAGTGGATAAAACAAATGGGATAGTCAGACAATGATGGACTTATCCGCTTTGGAGGCCTGCCAGAGTCTCAGGCACCGACAAGGTCAGCCAACGGTTCTGCCCCATCATACCCTCTGCATCATCCTAAACTCCCAGGTCAACACCTCTCCCGAAAGACAAATGTTGCCAACCTATTTGTCCCATTTGACAATTTCTGACTGCAGCCTTGACCTGGTGGTGATGGCTGCATCACATGTCTACGCACCTGCTTTTATCAGTGATTTGTGCCTGCATCATCCGGAGCTTGGCTGGAGGAATATATGCTCCACCGGTGCGGGTGAGAATTGGATCCAGGTCCTCTTTCTTCTTTTTGGGAGGGGGTTCATCACGAGTTGATTTCTCAGGGGTATTTCTTCTCTCGGGCGAAAGGGACTTCCGGGACTTTCGCCAATTAGATTCCCGCTCTCTTTCATGTCTGTCCTTCTCCCCTCTCCTGAAAGTAGGGAAATTCCACGCATTGAAAGCGATTATTATCTAGGAGAGCAAGGCAAAGCTACACAGACTGCTAATAGCTGACATGAGTTCAGAATACGAATCTTATTTTTAAAAAGAAAACCAAACAGTAAGAATACACTAATTATAGGGGGGCGGGATTTGCTACTTACTTTGGGTCCATGTTTCTGTCACTGTAACGGCTCTTTTCTGAATGTTCATGGTCAGGTCTGCTGTGATCAGAGTAACCTCGGCCTTGTGACGACCGAGACTTCCCATGTCCTGAGTCCCTATTGTAGAGGAGGTGAAGAGTAAGAAAGAAGCACAGCTGTTTTTAAACATAAAGGCTATTAGATGCAGCATGGCACTGAGCAAATTCGGATTCTTATGTTCTGGTGGCCAAATCAGAAATACCAGAGATCTAAGAATTAAGGCAGCAGACCCCAAACCGCTAGCAGGGGTGGAAAGGACAGGGCGGCAAATATGCATGGGTGGAAAGGACAAATATGCATGCGGGAGCTTTCACGCACGTGCGTTTGCGCCTGCACAAACACGCATGCTGACGGCTGCACCTCCCTCCATGCAGCCTGGCGCTTGCCGGGCCTAGAGTGAAGGCCCAGCAAGCGCCACACTGTGAGGGAGGTGCCTCCCTCTCCTCTACCGCGGCCCGGTGGCGATGCTTTCGTGGCCCGCCACCGGACCGCAGACCGGGGGTTGACGACCACTGAATTAAGGTATACATACAGATCTTTATTATGGTCACAGACCAGCAAATAGGTGTGTGTGTGTGTGTGTGTGTGTGTGTGTGTGTGTGTATATATATATATATATATGTAACAACATTTTTCTAGACTAACTAGAGAACAACTTCGAAAATGACCCTTTAAAAAAAGTGTATTATTAATACCTCTCTCAAGAAGGCAGCAGGCAGATCACGAAAACAATTCAAGCTAATACATAACAATAAAATGTTAATCTTTAAAACAATGTAATATCTTCTGTCTATCGAATCTATCAAACAATATTAGAAACGTTTAGTCCATTTATTAAAAAGGCCTTCCCGAAAGGTTCTGTCTCTGATGGTCTGGGAAAGGATTAGAAGCAGGGCATCTTTTCTATAACTTCCTCTCATGAGCTGTCCGACCACTGGCAGCTGCAAGAGGCAAAGCCAAAAGAGATTGTAACTTGACTGCAGGAGAGGATCTTCAAAAAGCCCCTCAGATATATGGAGCTGATGCACCAGAGGCAGTCCTGTAGATATTTGGGTCACGGGCTGCACAGGGCTTCATAGCTAATACACACGGCACTTTGAATTGAACCCAGGAGCTGAGCAGCCAGCTCTTGCTGCGAAAATGGTACACCCCTGCTCTAGGAATAAAAAGGACCAGCGAGGTGAAGTATATACTTGCACATACTCAAAGATCATTTAAAGAGAAACTACTGCAGGAAATTAGGCTTTTGGTGGAAGACTTGGAGGACACCCCCCCAGACCTTGCACTAGGCCCTTTCCCTGTAGGCATTCCTATACCAGTGGAATGGAAAACCCTTTAATAAGAACCCATCGCTCAGTGCTTTAAATGCTTTAAAGCAGGGGTAGTCAACCTGTGGTCCTCCAGATGTCCATGGACTACAATTCCCATGAGCCCCTGCCAGCGTTTGCTGGAAGGGGCTCATGGGAATTCTAATCCATGAACATCTGGAGGACCACAGGTTGACTACCCCTGCTTTAAAGTAACGACTCTTTTTTTCTGTTTTGTTTTTTTCTTTTGTGAACCACTTTAGACATAGTTCCAAGGAAAGGTGATATATGGGGAAAAGATAGTGGGAAGGGGGGCTGGAAGAGGCTCGGAAAAAAACAGTGTTGGGGGATTTTACATCCTGCACTCCCTCTTGAGCTGCTCCATGATTTCCAAACCTGATCTCTCTATTTCCACAACCTACTCCCTCTTCCCCTTTCTGTGTTCTGCAAAAGGAGTCCTACAACGGCAACAAACCCCTTAAAACTTTTTGCCGACTTAACCTAAGAAACTCTAATAATTGTGTATAATTTTACTAATGGCAAATACAGCATTTTCATCTCCACTGCTCTTCCATCTTATTTACCACCTGGATTCTTGTCATCCATAAACACATTTAATAGTTCTTGTCTGGTACACAAACATTTTCTCTGTGGTTTAAATAAGAAGAAGAGTTGGTTCCTACATGCCGCTTTTCTTCTCCCCGCAACAGACACCATGTGAGGTAGGTGGGACTGAGAGAACTCGGACAGAACTGTTATCAGAACAGTTCTAACATGACTATGAATAGCTAAGGTCACCCAGCTGGATGCAGGTAGAGGAGGTGGGAATCAAACCCGGCTCACCAGTTTAGAAGTTGGCGCTCCTAACCACTACACCAAGCTGGCACTTATTTATTTTTTCATTTGGTATTTTATTAGAGTAGGACCATGAGAGTACATAATTGGTCAAGAGGAAAATAACATTATTTATTTAGATTTGTTACCTGGCCTCTCTGCCAAGGCAGACTCTGTGACCATTGTCTAAGGTGGCCGAATGTAGGTGGCCAAACCGTGGCTCTCCAAATGAGCATGGTCACAGAGTCCTCCTCGGTGGAGAAAGCGAGTTATAAATTCAAATAAATAATGCTGTCGGGGGCTCATAGGAATTTTAGTCCATGAACCACTGGAGAGCCATAGTTTGGCTACCCTTTCTCTAGAGAAATGGGAACATGCAGATTCCCCTCCCCAAACCACATGTGTATAGGGGAGGGGAAAAAGCCAGCTCCAGTGCTTGGAATGGCAAGACCAGTGTTGTTAGCTCAGATAAGAGCCTGCTGCAGAAAAAGGGGATTTTCATAGAATCATAGAATCATAGAGTTGGAAGGGGCCATACAGGCCATCTAGTCCAACCCCCTGCTCAACGCAGGATCAGCCCAAAGCATCCTAAAGCATCCAAGAAAAGTGTGTATCCAGCCTTTGCTTGAAGACTGCCAGTGAGGGGGAGCTCACCACCTCCTTAGGCAGCCTATTCCACTGCTGAACTACTCTGACTGTGAAAAACTTTTTCCTGATATCTAGCCTATTTTTGATCTCGATTCTACTGCGATCCTACCACCCTCAACAAGTAATTAATCCAGTAGGGGAAGGAGTATGGCTACAATAGAGCGGCAGGAAAGCAGCCACTATGGCACTTATGGTCCTTTAGATCAGAGTGACAGAAGTTCGTTCGCATCTAAGCAGCACACAATTCACTTTATAATCATCTGCCTGTTGAGAAAGCAACGGGAGCTTTCATGGTTTAATGCTGAGCAAGTTTCATTCCCCATTCCCAAAAGAGCCCAGTGCCAAATTGTGATCGCTTTTAAACTGCAGACGGCGCCTGAAAAATAGCCCGCCCACCCCACCCCCGTGTTATTTGCTATAAACGACTGCTATAAATAATCCTAAAAAGAGAGTTCCTACCTGTCTTCGGGAGAGGGACTTCTTCGGCGAGGACTGTAAGCATCTGTTCTTTCATAGCTAGAACCAGGCTTTAACACAAAGGGATTGACATGTCAGATCCTCAGTACAGAATTTGAAAGACATACTTGAACAGTCAAACTGCTGATTGGGGATGCAAGGAACTGTGTGAAGTTCTGTGCAAACAACAGCAGGTGCGTCTCCACCCCCAAATACTCCTGAAGGTCAGGGAACATTTTGATACAGGATTTGATGCAAACAGAAGGGAAAACTGGCAACTGTTCCTGGTAGGAGCAAGTCACTTTTTGATTACAGTCTGGACTGCTTACATCCTAACCACAAAGTGGCATGCAAGACGAGCATCTCCAAAGGGACGGTTAGCAGCATTCTTCTACTAGCCTCTGCGTAACATCCATGTTTTAACACAAACTGACAGAAATGTTGACTATTGGAACTTAGGCGGATTGTGAGTAGGTGGGCAGAAGGGACTGTGTCAGTGCTTGGCTCTTGTAGGCTTTTCATGCGTGCCCAGGGAAATGCAAAATGCCACTTTGGGCTCAGGAAGCAAATTTCTTCCAGGCCAGACTGGCCAGGGATTCAGGTCTGGTTTTTTTTTTTGGGGGGGGGCATCATCTAGGCATGGTCATTGTGGGTGGGCAGGTAGTGTGAATTTCCTGCATTCTGCAGGAGGTTGGACTAGATGTCCCTGGAGATTCAACTCTATGATTCTATTAAGGATGGTATTTTCCCTGTTTGCTTATCCCAAAAAGTGACAAACGGGATTGTCACTTTTCTCCAGAAAACACCATTTTTCTATTATAAGCAGACAGGTAATACTTAATACCCAGTCAGGTAACACTTAACAATAACTCTTCAGGTAAAGCATTTTTCTTCCCATGCTGTATTCCTTCATAGTTTCAAGATGCTTCCACAGATGACAGCTTACATGGGGAAAATGCAAACACGCTCAAAGTCTGCATATGTATTTGTCAAAGTGTTTGCAAGTTCAACACATAATTATCCTGGCAGTGCCCTGGGCATTTGCTAGAGCTGCTACCACAGGTGGAGATGCCAAAATGGCTGCAGGAAAGAGAAGGAACAGTAGTAGGGCTGGGTGCTTCGGCGCCCGAAGCAGCCGTTCATGTCTCAAGCAGCCAGCACCGCAGCGTGGGTGGGGTGGAGGCATGGGTGCCAGCGTACCGGCAGGCACACACAAGCATGCGCCTGCGTGTGTGTGCCGGCTGGCGCCCATGCCTTCACCCCCACTCCCAGCGCCGGCTGCTTCGGACGCCGAAGCGCCCAACCCTAAACAGTAAGTAGTACTAGCCGGTCACTCACTTGCCCTACCCTCCCTTTGGTTAGGATCACCCTGCAGGGCTTCATGCAGCAAAATGGCAGCCATCTTGAAATCTGCTCCTCTTGCTTTCCACCTTCTCCCCAGCAACAATGCAGTGGAACAGCCACCACAGGCCCTCTCCCCTCTGAGCATTCTGTTTTCAGGAAAGGGATCACAATTTCCACAAAATAGTCTGTGAGAAAGCAAAACAACCCCCACCTCCCACCCCCGGTGATCAAGTGGGTAAGAAGCTTCTCCCCTCCAACAAACCTCATTCTCTGGAAACAAGGATGAAAAGAAGTCATGGTCACCATCCAATCTAAAAGACAGGCACCCAGTGAAAACCAGGACGTCAGAATCCCTGCAGCCCACCTCAGAGTTCTCTTTATTTCTTTACAACACTGAACAAAAAACCCCTCACATTTACCTGGGTCGATCTGCTCTTCATTCTTGCTGTCAATCCACCTATTAATTCTGTATTACTGATACCAAGCCTATGTATGCCACAAGTATTCTTCTAAGAACAATTCATCTACGGAAGAAAAATAACTGAAATAACTGGAATGTTCCGTAAATAAAGCCACCCAGAAAAAAGGTAATATTTCAGTCAGTGATGAAATTATTCACTTGTTACAGTAAAGATTTTTCCCTAGTCTCTTGCTAGAGCCATCAGAGTTAACATTACCATTTGCGTTATCATAATGTTACCACTAATGTCATTATTACCACATTTGTCAAATAACGATTTGAACAAGTATCCTGAGTGATTAACCACCTGCCTCCGAGGAATTATGTCAGAGAGATCCAAGCACACAATTTTAAAAAGTCTTAAGGGTGCATTTATCTTCAGAAGAGGGGGAACGGATTCCTCCAACCCACTGAGGGATCCCACACTTTGCCTCCTGGGCTGAAGGTCTGGCTAAATGTTCCAAAATTTTTGTTTGTTTGTTTTTATTTAAAACAAAAATCAAAACTGACTCCTGGGTATACCTAGGAGTTATGATTTTTTAAAATTAAAACATTTTTTGGAACATTGTCCTTTATCGGAATAAATAGTTGTTTGCCATTGCCAACTTGAGACTAATTTTTTCTGTTTGCTTCACGGATGGTAGGTCTTTACTGGTTAAGTTAATAAAATCAGCATGACTATCTAGCCTCGGCTTAAAAACTTCCAAAGAAGGAGAACCCCTCAGCTCCCAAGGAAGCCTGTTCCACTGAGGAACCACTCTAACTATCAGGAACTTCTTCCAGATGTTTAGCCAAAAAAAATTTTGAATTAATTTCAACCCATTGGTCCGACCCTCTGGGGCAATAGAAAACAACTCTGCTCCATCTTCTATATTAGCGATCCCCAACCTGTGGGCTGCGGACCACATGTGGTCCGTCGACTAACTGGAGGTGGGCCGCGAAGGACGCCTTCTCTCCCCCCCTGGCCTTTTACTTCATCCACGATCCGGCAGGCGCACATGAGACTATCTCGTTGCAGAGAAACAAGCTCAAGGTTCGCATTGATTATAAATGTTCCTTATGTTCATTGTTGTGGCGTGTCTGTATCTTATTTTGAAGGGATGTTTAAACATTACCATAGCGACCAGAGTCAGAGAGCGTTAGGGCAGTGGGCCTCAGTAAAATTGTCAAGCATTGAGTGGTTCCCGGTGATAAAAAGGTTGGGGACCACTGTTCTATATGACAGCCCTTATAGTATTTGAAGATGGTATCATATCGTCTTTTCTCAAGGCTAAAGAGACCAAGCTCCCACAACCTTTCCTCATACAACCCGTCATCTTTGTAGTCCTCCTCTGGACATGCCTGTTTCTCTACATATTTCTTCAGTTGTGGTGCCCAAAACTGAACACGGTACTCCAAGTGAGGTCTAACCTGAGCTGAATAAAGTGGTAACATCAACTTGCGTGATCTGGACATTATACTTCTTTTAATACATCCCAAAATCCCGTTTGTCTTTTTAGGTATCGAGTCACACTGCTTACTCATGTTCAGTGTGTGATCACCAATTGCCACCAATATGCTGATGACACCCAGCTCTTCCTCCTGATGGATGACCGCCCTGACTCCCCCCCAGAATCCTTAGCCAGATGTCTGGAAGCAGTGACAAAATGGATCAAGCAGAGTCACCTGAAGCTCAATCCTACAAAGATGGAGGTCTTAAGGTTGGGTAGGAAAGGACCATGGGAGGAAGCGTGTCTGCCCACCCTGGACGGTGTGCAGCTCTCACCAACGTACTACGCCAGGAACCTGGGCGTGATCCTGGTTGCTTCCCTTACAATGGAAGCCCAGGTCACAAAGGTAGCAGCAAATACAACATTAACACAGTGCTCTCTAAATTTAGACATCTTGCTATAGCAACAGTGCTTCAGAATTCCAGATCTTGATGGTTCCTTTTGAATTGGGGAACCTCAAAGCATTCAGGGATTTAATGGAAGGTGAAGTACATATACAGCAACCAGCCAAGACAGGAATTGAAACAGAGCCTGAAAAATTCCTACACAAAGTTGTACTGTATTACCCTGATGAGCAATTTGCAGCCAATTCCAAGATGACTTAGGTATATTAGCAACCAGTAAGTCTATGGATTCCATAGACAGCAAAAGTCACAAACAAGGAAATACTAGAGTGTCTTAAGCCTGATCTATCACTGGAAGGCAAAACCACAAAACTCCAGCTTAGTTACTTTGGCCATATTATGCGATCCAACTCAATGGGGAGAGCAATTATTCTGGGATTGGTCAGTGGAAAAAGGAAATCAGGCTGACAAGAATGCACAGTGGTTAGAGACGATCAAAATGGACATTATACACCTAAAAAAAGTGGTGCAAGATCGGAAGATGTGGAGACAGCTGAGCCATAGGACCGCCAAGAGTTGGACACGACTGAATGGCTAACATCATCAAGTCTGGTTAGCAATTTGCTGCATAGGATGGGGGGGGGGGGGAGATACTGAGAAAACTGAGGGAGGAGGTATTTTTAACAGGTGTTAAGAAAACTATTAACTGAGAGGAGCTCAGTGTGTATAGGCTGTATCAGTAAGCAGCAGCAGAGATGCAAATATTATGTAAGAGCAGCCCCTGAAGAAAGAAGTCAGGAACAGACTGATTTTTAAACACTTGTTAATAGATTTTCTTTTCCTCTGCTACTTTTGCATTAGTCCCTGTCATTTAGTCCTTTTGAAAGATGGATTACCAGCACACACACCCTGCTGTAGCCACATTCTCTACTGCCACTGCATTGGTAACTGTTTTGCAGGGGTGAAAGATGCTCAAGGATCTTGAATGGGTCTTTGGGCTCCCCGTTCTTTCTGGATGTCTATAAAACTGCCAGCTCAAGGCACTTTACAGTAAAACCCATAAAAACAGAATAAAAATTACACTAATAGCAGCATAATCCCATTAATTACCTCCCAAGCCCTCCAATTTCCTCCAGACCGTTCCCCAGCCTTAGGAGAGGCCATCTGCCTAGATGGACGGGCATCCTGGGGACACTAGAGGAGGGACCCAGATCTTTAATCCCAGACGGGTTTGTACATCCGCACCACTAACAGACAGCATTTTCCTCCTGCTTCAATATACTGGTCACAGAGTGTGCACATCCACCTACCAAGTATAAGAGGTTTCACTTTTTTTGGGGTCCAGCAGGAAGGAGTCTTACTTAATATAAAGGCATACCTACATTTGGATACATACCCACTCCACAAATATCAAAATCAATACAGGCATGCACAGGTAAACATTGGTCTACAATTTTAATACACACATTGATCTTAAAAATCAGATCTTGGCTTCTTTCTGCTTTAGGATACTGTCCTCCTGCCAAGAAGAGTCTTACTTGTTGTTGTTATGTGCGAAGTCGTGTCCGACCCATCGCGACCCCATGGACAATGATCCTCCAGGCCTTCCTGTCCTCTACCATTCCCCAGAGTCCTTTTAAGTTTGCACCTACTGCTTCAGTGACTCCATCCAGCCACCTCATTCTCTGTCGTCCCCTTCTTCTTTTGCCCTCGATCGCTCCCAGCATTAGGCTCTTCTCCAGGGAGTCCTTCCTCCTCATGAGGTGGCCAAAGTATTTGAGTTTCATCTTCAGGATCTGGCCTTCTAAAGAGCAGTCAGGCCTGATCTCCTCTAGGACTGACCGGTTTGTTCGCCTTGCAGTCCAAGGGACTCGCAAGAGTCTTCTCCAGCACCAGAGTTCAAAAGCCTCAATTCTTTGACGCTCGGCCTTCCTTATGGTCCAACTTTTGCAGCCATACATTGCAACTGGGAATACCATAGCCTTGACTAAACGCACTTTTGTTGGCAGGGTGATTTCTCTGCTTTTTAGGATGCTGTCTAGATTTGCCATAGCTTTCCTCCCCAGGAGCAAGCGTCTTTTAATTTCTTTGCTGCAGTCCCCATCTGCAGTGATCTTGGAGCCCAGGAAAATAAAAGAGTCTTACAGTGAGGTCCTAAATAGTTATACCTTTCTAAGGTCCACTGAATAGTGTGACACTGCTTGCAATGGCACTGTAAAACATTCACTTGTGGGGCAGGCTACTGGGAACAGTAGGGGAAGACACAGTTAATACTATAAATTTAAAATGTCAATACATCACGTTCAGCAGATTATAATCATCAATCTGCAAGCACTCTGTGCTAGAAATCAGTAACTGTGGAGACCTTGACTTCACACGTGCACATGGATCTGAGACTGCAGTCCATGTCTGCCTGTGGCTTTTAGATTGCACTGGGGATTCACACGAGCCTGTGGATTTGGGACTGCGGTGCGTGTCCACCTGTGCCCGTAGCTTTTAGATTGCAATGCGGATTCACGCATGCATGTGGATTAGAGACTGCGGTGCATGTCTGCCTGTGGCTTTTAGATTGCAATGGGTATTCACATGCGCCCATGGATTTAGGATTGCGGTGCGTGTCCACCTGTGCCCATGGCTTTTAGATTGCAATGGGGATTCACACGAGACCGTGGATTTGGGACAGCGGTGCGTGCCCACATGTGCCCGTAGATACTTCTTTAATCCCGTAGAACAGATCAGGGGTAGTCAACCTGTGGTCCTCCAGATGTTCATGGACTCCACAGTTACTGATTTCTAGTACAGAGTGCTTGCAGAAGTTCATGGACTATAATCTTGAGCATTTGCTGGCAGGGGCTCATGGGAATTGTAGTCCATGAAGATCTGGAGGACCACAGGTTGACTACCCCTGCCGTAGATACTTCTTTAATTCACGCATGCATGTGGGTTTGAGGCTGCGGTGCATGTCTGCCTGTGGCTTTTCGATTGCAATGGGGATTCACACGAGGCCGTGGATTTTTAGACTGCAACGCGGGTTCCCCCGCTCTTGTACCCTCAGCGGGACATTAGGACGACGCTGCCCGGCCGCGAGGCCGCTTCGCCTAGTCCTACCGCCTGGGCAGAGGCCTCTCGGAAGAAGGGGCACCGGCCAAGCGAGAGAGACCGAGGAAGACCCGCCGCCGCCCAGGAAGGGCTTTTCTCCCCTCAGAGCTGAAGGAATCGGGGGGAGGGGAGGGGAGGGGAGGGGAGGGGGGGGGAGGGGGGCGCGACCGTTTCCCTCGCAGCCCAACTTCTCCGCTTACCTTCGCCACTCGCGCGCCTCCGACGGCGACACCTCCACTTCCGCCCAGTGATGGGGAGGGGAAACGACGGAAGGCGGGACTTCCGGGACGGAAGTGAGGGATACCACCTCAGCATTTGGATTCCGAACCTCCACCCCCGCCAGCGAGTCTGTCATTTTCGTATTTATGAGTAAAGGGCACTTCATTCACTTTAAAAAAATAAATGAATAAATTCGGGTTTCCGGATGGAGAGGTGAAGGGCGATGACGTCACCAAGGGGGCGCGTCGTCTCGCTCTCCCTCCGGCCGGACTACAGCTCCCAGCGTTCCTTGCGGTTTCTCGCTTTGAGGGACTACGGCTCCCCGGGCGCTGTAAGAACATGAGACGAGCCGTGCTGGATCAGGGCAATGGCCCATCTAGTCCAACACTCCATATAACACAGTGGAGAAAACCCAAGTTCCATCCAGAGGTCATCCAGCTGGGCCAGAATTCCAGAATCTTTCCCACAGTTGCCCTTCAAGGACCAAGACTACAGAACATTACTGTCTCAGAAAAAATGTTTCCTCTATACCTTGGTATACCTTCTGATGGACTCTGACTGCACCATATGCTTAAAATTCATCTAAAACCAGATTCTTAAATCTTATTAACTCACTTCGCTCTACACTAGAGTTTCTCAGCCAGGGTTTTGTGAAACCTGGGTTTCTTGGCATCCTGGAAGGGTTTCCTGAATGGGTGGGAGTTAATTAATTTGTAATATATTTTTAATGTATTAAACATTTATCAGGGGATGTGAACATATATGGTCATGTCAACCCACTCCCCCCCTCCCAAAATAGCCAGTGATAGATATGTTAAGATGGTGGCTGGAGCGGTCAAACAGTCAGACTGCTACCGGTTCTAACTGAATGTGAACACATATTATTTTGAGCTTTTGTTAAAATACGAGACTGAACAGGTTAAAACTGCCCTTAGCCATATGGGAGGGTGGTATAAAAATCAAATAAATAAATACTGTATGGTTAAATGGCTGCAGAATCTAAAACATTAGATGAATGGGAGTTACTCTGGAGTAAAACTGTAAAACACATGAAATGTCAATAATTGAGAGAAAACTTGCATAAAACAGTTTATAGATGGTATATAACACCTAAACTAATTAGTAAAATGACTCAACATGTATTTTTTAAATTTATTACACAAGGCTCAGGGCTGTTCATATGAAACAGGAACAGGAGCAATACAGAAAATCAGTAACCATAAATAACAATAGAACAATAATAAACAGAATTCAGCTGTTAACTAGCACAGTTGTTGGAGAATGGGCTGAATGTGGGACCTCCATGCTGTTGCTGTGAGGACCCTGGCCGCCACGTTCTGGACAGCTATAGTTTCTGGATCAAGGTTCTGGATCCTGGTTGTCTGGAGATCAATTGTAATCATGGGAGATCTCCAGGTTCCACCAGGAAATTGGGTACCCTACTTTAGGCTATTTTGTGCATTACTACTTTACCCCAAAGCTACTGAAAAATAATTTAATGCACAGCAGTGCTCACATTGGAAAGAGAGGGAGACTTTTCATACTGTCAGACTAATGCATACCAGAAGATGCATTAGACCCTACACCAGTCCAGAGGGGTACTATGCAGAAACAATTCTTGATCACTTCCACATAAGCAGTCTAAGATAGTGCTCGGGCTCTATGGTACATCAGAACGGCAGACAACTGTGTGCAATTTTTGAGGAACACACTCGTGCAGTGCACAGGTTCAGCCACAGAAATCAACTGTCAGATTGAATTTGTCAGCGTGCATAAGAAAAATAACAATTGCTTCTCTCTTGGGCCTGCTGTAAGAGGCAAATGGTTTTTAAAGGAATCTTGAGTTCCGTTACTAATCTTTTTATTGAAGAAAAGCCCCTGCTAAACGTGTGACACGTTTAGTGTTTACAAAGTATTAAAATCATGGACTTAAATGGCTAACTGTTAAATGTTCCAGTGGCTTCCTTTGAGAAGCGTTGTGTCCAACGTGATATGAAAATTCTGCCCATTTAGAGAATGGTGTGTGGGTTTCTTTTATTTTTTTAATTTGGAAAATGTGTATGCCACCTCTCTAGAGTTGTTTCAAGTGGTTTACAACTAAAGCAATAAAACAGTAGCATGAAAGTGCAGCTATTTTAATAAGTCACTGCAAGGAAGAAAAATAATATGGCATCAAGTTGCAAATGAGTCATGGTGACCCCAACTATAGGGTGTTCAAGAGAAGAGCTGAGATGGTTTGCTATTGCCTTCTTCTACATAGCACTGCCAGTCTTCCACCCCACATGTTGACCATGGCAAAACCTGGGCTATGAAGGCTGCTACCATTTCAAAACCAGTCATTACAAACAAGCAGTAGCATTAAACAAGTCATTAAAATCAAGCATAAAAACAGCATAAAACATTAACACCTTTCCTTATCATACATACCCATTCAAGTGTTCTTGAATGGTGCCAGCTTGGTGTAGTGGTTAAGAGGAGTGGCTTCTAATCTGGCGGAGCTGGGTTTGATTCCCTGCTCCTCCACATGCAGCCAGCTGGGTGACCTTGGGTTTGTCACAGCCCTGATCGTGCTGTTCTCACAGAGCAGTCCTGTCAGAGTTCTGTCAGACCACCTATCACACTGGGTGTCTGTTGTGGGGAGAGGAAGGGAAGGCGATCGTAAGCCGCTTTGAGACGCCTTTAAGTAGTGAAAAGCATGGTATAAAAACCAACTTCCACACCAAGTAAGCAGCATTACTCAACATAAAGCCAAGGTCAAATATATGCCAAAAATGCACAAGACTGAGCTACCTCAGAAAGCTTGTGGTGAATCACAAGCTTGAATGCCAGCATCGTCTAGTGTAGCTCTCCCCAACCTGTGGGCCGTGGACCACATGTGGTCCGTCCACTAATTGGAGGTGGGCCATGAAGGACGCCTTCTCCCCCCCCCCCCTCAGCCCTTTACTTCATCCCCCCCGGCCCTTTACAACACACTTCGGGTGTCATTGTCTCCCTTCACTCCCAGATGGGACTATCTCGTTGCAGAGAAACAAGCTCAGGGTTCCCATTGATTTGTCATTGTCATGAGTTAAAATTTCCATGAAAATAAAATGTTCCTTATGTTCATTGTTGTGGCGTGTCTGTATCTTATTTTGAAGGGATGTTTAAACATTACCATAGCGATCAGAGAGCGTTAGGGCAGTGGTTGAGAGTAGAGGAGTAATCTACCCCCCCCACCGGGCCTCAGTAAAATTGTCAAGCGTTGAGTGGTCCCCGGTGATAGAAAGGTTGGGGACCACTGGTCTAGTGGTTAAGAGCAGCAGACTCTAAATTGGAGAATGGGGTTTCATTCCCCCCTCCTCCACATGAAGCCTGCTGGGTGAGCTTCGGCAGTCACAGTCCTTTCAGGACTACCTCATAAGGTGCCTGTTGTGGGGAGAGGAAGGGAATATGATTGTAAGCCGCTTTGAGAGTCTCTAGGGTAGTGGGATGTAAAAACTAACTTTTCTTCTTCTTTACACAAAAATCTCCTTCTACACCCTTTAGCAAATGATGGTTAAAATAGAGAGGCATTAAAACTATCATGTCACCTAGTAGTGAAAGCTTTTAATTCATGAAATCGCTACTGGGTTTTTTTTGGGGGGGGGGGCATATTATATGACATGATTTTCTAAAGTTCCCAAATGCCATTTCATAGTTTGAGCTGAGTTGAACATTCACAGTGCTTTCAGAGTACTAAATATCTTCTCCCGTGAAGTGTGGAGTTAATTTCCAGGTAAGCCTCTAGCGCCATTTCTGAACGGAACTGAGATTGTGGCAGAAATAAATCGGCTTTATGTCTGAAGTCTCTATGGAGCTTCGGGGGAAAAGAGATGATTCAGCAGATAAAACTGGGTTAAGTCAAGGACAGCTTGTTTCTTTAATTAATAGAAGTCTTGAGTGTTAAAAGAGGGGGGGAGAGCCAATACATTGGAGTTCATATAAGGGCACAGATATTAATTCTTATAATAGATCAACAGCCCCCTAATGAGTTAATGATGCCATCCATCTGCCAGGTGATGTTAGAGGCAAAATACAGCTCCGGGTTCCTTATTTTTACTTACGTATAGAATATTTATGAGGTATGTGTTTATTAACCTTGGCTCAACCCCCAGGCTAAAGCAGTTCTTCTCTTTGATAGGAATGTCACCTCCAGCCAACATTAGCCAAAGCTCAATTTACTTCTACAATTTTGGGGAAGGTTAAATTTAAATCCGGTCCTTCCTTCAAAGAGCTCAGGACGGGGTATGAAAGCTCTCAGGTGCTCTCTCATTGTCATTTTTGTCCCATTCCCTTAGATGCAGAGGTCAAGCTATGTCAAGCACTTCCAGGTCATTTTCTGTGTTCCGTACACCAGTGGTCCCCAACCTTTCCGAGGCTGGGGACCGGCAGGGCATCGGGCCGCGCCCCCGCGGACCGCGGATCGGGCCGCGCCCACGGATCGGGCCGCGCCCGCGGGCCACGCCGCGCCCGCGGGCCGCGCCCACGCCGCGCCCACGGATCGGGCCGCACCCGAGCCGCGCCCGCGAGCCGCGCCCGGGCCGCGCCCACGAGCGGGCGTGGCCTGCACAGGCGCGGCCCGGCCCTGATTCCCTCTCCCCGCCTCCCGCAGTAAGAAGCTTCCCGGGCCGCAAGCTTGCGGCCCGGGAAGTTTTTTACTGCGGGGGCGGGGAGAGGGAGCTGCGGCCCGGTGCCATGGCCTTTGCGGCCCGGCACCGTGCCGCGGCCCGCAGGTTGGGGACCACTGCCGTACACTACACACCAGTAGACATTCAATAGATTTATCTTTAGGAGTATCTGTAGCTATGACACCTGAGAAAAATCTGAGGATGAATATTTATTTAGATTTTTATGTGGTGTAGTAATTTGTGAAGAATAGAAGAAGAGTTGCTTTTTATACCCCACTTTCCACTGCCTGAAGGAGTCTCAAAGTGGCTTACAATTGCTTTCCCTTCCTCTCCCCACAACAAATACCCTGTGAGATAGGTGAGGCTGAGGCCTTTTCCGCACAGGGAATAAGGCCTGGGCTGGCGCTCATCTGGCTACAGGGCTAATGTCCGCTTCCAGATGATAGGCCAGGCCCAACTCAGGCCCTTGTTTGCCCTGCAGCAAGGGAATACAGCTATACCCGTGTTTCCTTCCTTGCTACGGGTGCCATTGGAGCCTATGTCGGGCCAGGCTCATCTGGAAGGGAAGAGTCTGGCTGTTCAGGCCCAGCTCCTCCCCTGCCCTGGGCCAACTATGGGGTTCCAGCCACCGCAGAACTGCCTGTGGTACTTTTGTTGTTGTACAGGGGTAGTCAACCTGTGGTCCTCCAGATGTCCAAAATTTGCTAGCAGGGGCTCATGGGGCTAGCAGCATTTGCTAGCAGGGGCTCATGGGAATTGTAATCCATGGACATCTGGAGGACCACAGGTTGACTATCCCTGGTTTAGGAACATGGTATTACCACTGCATTCCTAAACAACAACAAAAAACAATGGGCCCTGCTCCCCCCACCCCCACCCCCACCCCCCATAGGGAAATCTTTCTGCCCTAGATTCCTTGTTTGGAGACAAAAATCCAGGGTGGACTTCAAGCCCAAGGGAATGGGGGGGGGGGCAGAGGAAAAGAGCACACTGGTAAAAAGAGGGGGGGAGGGTAAAGTAACCCACAACCCTCC
Source organism: Paroedura picta (assembly GCF_049243985.1). Classification (NCBI taxonomy): domain Eukaryota; kingdom Metazoa; phylum Chordata; class Lepidosauria; order Squamata; family Gekkonidae; genus Paroedura; species Paroedura picta. Next base: position 30,505,318 of record NC_135370.1, on the reverse strand, counting down.
TAACCCCAACTCACCTGAAGACGCTATGCCCGGGAAAAGCCAGTCGGGGAAGGGAAGAAGCCGGAAACAGCAAACCTGGAGGCAAGCCTGGGATGGAAGGAAGAAAGAAGCTGTGACAGATGGTTAAGAGGGGCAGGGTTAAAGTAAACTCTGGAGGGTGAGGAATTAATAAGGGGAAAAGAGTATAAAAGGAGGAAGGTGAAGACAGTAGGGTGAAGTAGAGTGAAGGTGGAAGAGAAAGAGAGGAGAGAGATATATCAGAGAGACTGTTGGTCGAATCCTGTACTGATGTAGTTCCTGGATGGAATTGTCATTGTGGATGGGAAAAAGGCTCCCACTGGGGGGAGGAGAGAACCCCAAAGGACTCCCACTGACTCTAACTCTGCTTCTAGCTCAGACTTCTCTTCTAGAAGTTCAACAGGAAGTGTCATACAATGTCCACGCTTCTCCTCCAGCCTCCTTGTTGTATCCCTGCAAGCTTCATTAAAGTTCAAGAGCTGCACGAACCCAGTGGTGAGACCTTCTTCTTTCAATAAGGGGAGCATATGGGGACAGCCCACTCACGGGACCCCCGAAAACCCCCACAGTCACCCAGCTGGTTGCATGTGGGGGAGCACAGAATCAAACCCAGCTCGCCAGATTAAAAGTCCACACTCCTAACTACTACACCAAGCTGGTGGGGGAAGACTGCTGTTTGTCACTTCCTGTTTCAGAACAGGAAGTGATGTCATGACACTCTAGGAATTTTATCTCTGTTTTTATCATCAAGGCATTACTTCTAGTGCTGAACGAAAGAGAAAGAAATGACTTCTTACACATCCTCCCCTTCCTCCCACTGGTCCATTGAGTAAGGGTGTTGGGAGGTACCCAGGCAGAACTCGGTAAGTCTGGATTCTACTTCAGCACAAACCTACATTACAGGGTTGTTGTGAAGATATAATGAAGGAGGGGAGAATGATGTAAGCCAGTGGTCCCCAACCTTTCTGAGGCTAGAGACCGGCAGGGCATCGGACCGCGCCCGCACAGCGGGCCGCCCCCACGCGGGCCATGCCCGCGGGCCACGCCCGCACATCGGGCCGCGCCCCGCATCGGGCCGTGCCCCACATCGGGCCGCGCCCCGCATCGAGCCGCGCCTGCGCGGCCCGCGCCCGCGCGGGCCATGCCCACGCGAATGCGCGGCCCGACCCTGATTCCCTCTCCCCGCCCTCCCGCAGTAAGAAGCTTCCCGGGCCGCAAGCTTGCGGCCCGGGAAGTTTTTTACTGCGGGGGGGGGGGCGGGGAGAGGGAGCCGCGGCCCGGCACCATGGCCTTCACGGCCCGGCACCAGGCCGCAGCTTGCAGGTTGGGGACCACTGATGTAAGCCACTTCAGGTGTCTGTTTGGGAGAAAGGTAAGGTATAAATGAAGAAAATAATAATTAAAAAACCCTCCATCATGCATTAGTTATTGTAGGTCTTACGAAGCCTTCATTCTTGTTAATTTATTCTCTGTCATTTTATGTCTGGATTCATTATGTATTCTTCAGCCATCAGACACATTATGTCTCCTGATGTTTTATGTTGTTTCAATTCACACGCATGCGCGTGCACAGAAAAACCCTCTCATTAAAATCTTATCTTATACATAGCTTTTAATCATATGCAACACAAAGGAAAAGAAGGGCTGTTAGAAATGCTTATGAAGACAAGTGCAAAAGAAACTTCAATACGGCATTGTAAAGAAGACAAGATGGCTTTCAATTTGGGAAGCACCATACACAGAGGTCCCATTGTTCTTAATGCCTGGAGGTTTGTTCTTGTTAACACTCATGTAATCAACATTACTTTGAAACATGGTGCCCAGATTCACGCTGAGCTTTTAATGTGGCGAGCATTCCTTTTGTAATCAAGGTAGAAATAATCTTCTGGGAATTTCCTCTGGACATGACCTATCCAATCCCTCACTTTGAGTGGCATCTGACAAAGGCAGGATTAATGAATTGAGAAAGAGTTGGGTTTGGGTATACCAGCAGGCCGCACCATCTGACATTTCACAAAAAGAAACAGAAACTTCCCTGGTAAACTTGATCACCCCAGTGTTGTTATTCATGTTGTGTTGTAATTGTTACTGATAGATTGTTGCAATGTTCCATTGAAAATTATATAATTTATATAATGTTATAGATTGTTATAATGTTCCATGTAAATTTATGCAATGTTCCATGTAAACCTCCCAGAGCCATAAAGAATGAGCGGTATAAAAATCCAGATCCAAATAAATAAAGACTCTTGCGAGTCCCTTGGACTGCAAGGCGAACAAGCCGGTCAGTCCTGGAGGAGATCAGCCCTGACTGCTCCTTAGAAGGCCAGAGCCTGAAGATGGAACTCAAATACTTTGGCCACCTCATGAGAAGGAAGGACTCCCTGGAGAAGAGCCTAATGCTGGGAGCGATCGAGGGCAAAAGAAGAAGGGGACGACAGAGAATGAGGTGGCTGGATGGAGTCACTGAAGCAATCAGTGTGAGATTAAATGGACTCCAGGGAATGGTAGAGGACAGGAAGGCCTGGGGGATCATTGTCCATGGGGTTGCGATGGGTCGGACATGACTTCGCACCTAACAACAGCAACAACAACATTCAAAATGCATGTTAGAGACGGGGACAACCGATCCCCATCGGCTAATGCAGGGGTAGCCAAACTGGGATTCTCCTGATGTCCATGCACTACAATTACGACGAGCCCCTGCCACCCCTGGGCTGGGCTAATGGGTCCTAGTGGAGACTTGCTGAGCCTGAAAGGGGAAGAGAACTTGAGGTCACCGCGGAGAGCTCAATGAACGTGTCAATCCAGTGTGCCGCAGCAGTGAAAAAGGCACACTCTATGTTAGCGATCATTAGTGAAGGTGTCGAACGTAAAACGACTACAATTATAACGCCCCTCTACAGATCCATGGTGCGGCCTCACATGGAGCGAACAGTTTCCGGTGGGCGAGATGGATTTCCATGGTTGCGGTTCCCGTTTCCGCAGGCCTTTCTCATCCTTTCCCGTGAAAAAGGAAGATAAGAAGATAGTCTGTGTCATGGAACGATCCTGCTTATGGAAGAGGCAGAGAGCTGATCTCAGTTCATTAACAGATGGTGGCTGTTTCGGGACTCCACTCTGCTGGCAAGAGGGAATCAAATGAATCCGTTGCAGGAATGGTGTCATTACCCTGACGGTTTCCCGGTACAGTTCCCAGCATACAGCACCTCATTCCTTTCAGATCCAGCCCTCCAGATTACTGTCTCGTTTCTCGTTTGCACATCAAAGTCCGCTTTCATCGTATTCTGTAAAAGGATGCAGAGAATGATAATACAGCCTATGAAACAGGACCAACTTCTGTGTTTCACTGGCCACGCGTCGTTCTTGTTCCTTGATCCTTAAAAATGGCCAAGGAATTTACGCCCCGGGACGGACACATTAAACATCAAGGATGGGGGGACGACGACTCCCACTTGAAACCATATTTCAGTGGCCTGCATTGTTCAAATAAATGTCAGTCCCCTAAATTTACCCTTTGCTCAGACTTATGGATCACTGGACAACAAGCAAGTATGACTGTGACTCAGAGATCTTAATCGACAGTTTTGTAACATTCCTACGTATAGTTTTTCGTAGGGACAAAGAAAAGATGCTCTTATTGAAGAGATTTTGTGTGTCTCTCTCTCTTCCAGTCTTTCTGAGAATTATGGAAGAAAAAACAGGCTTGGGAACTCAGAAGGCCTATGGGCATTATGTTGGAGATCCTCTGACTTTACAGAATGAAAGAATGCCTCTTTACCGCCAACTGTGCTCTACCTGTATATCAAATATTACAGAAAATGTCAAAAGTCTCTCATGCGCTTTCAACCCAATGGAGCCAACCCAGGTCATGCTGGGTTAAGACCCTGCATGGTCAGCAGTGAAAGTGGTGGAGTAGCATCTGGGAGACCCCTCTTCAGATCCCCACTTGTGCCCCACTGGGTGATCTCAGTCCAGTCGCTCTCAGCCTAGCCTACCTCACAGTGTTGTTGTGAGGGTAAAATCGAGAAGAGGAGAATGATGTAAGCCACTTTGGGAGAAAGGGAGGATATAAATGAAGGAAATAAAATAAATAAATACGGGTAGACAGTATGATGCAGTGGTAAAAAAGGCGAATACAGTCTTGGGCTGCATCAACAGAGGCTTCATATAAAAATTGCAAGATGAAGAAGAGTTGGTTCTTATATGCCACTTTTCTCTACCAGAAGGAGTCTCAAAGAGGCTTAGAGTCCCCTTCCCTTTCCTCTCCCCAAACAGACACCCTGTGAGGTGGGTAAGGCTGAGAGAGCCCTAATATTACTGAAGAAGAAGAGTTGATTCTTATATGCCACTTTTCTCTATCCGAAGGAGTCTCAAAGTGGCTTACATTCGCCTTCCCTTTCCTCTCCCCACAACAGACACCCTATGAGGTGGGTGAGGCTGAGGGAGCCCTGATATTACTGCTCGGTCAGAACAGCTGTAACAAGGCTGTGAGTAGCCCAAGGTCACCTAGCTGGCTGCATGTGGGGGAGCGGGAATCAAACCCACCTTGCCAGATTAGAAGTCGGGGTCCTAACCACTATACCAAGATGTCTTAGTCCCTCTATATATCATATTGGTCAGACTGTACATGGAGGCCTGTGTTTTGGAGGCCTCACTTCAAAAAGGATGTAAACAAGATTGAGAGGGTGCAGAGGAGTGCAACGAGGATGATCCGGGGCCAAGGGACCAAGCCCTATGAAGATTGGTTAAGGGATCTGGAAATGTCCAGTCTGGAGAAGAGGAGGTTGAGAAGGGACATAATTGCTCTCTTGAAGTATTTGAAAGGTTGTCACTTGGAAGAGGGCAGGGAAAGGTTCCTGTTGGCAGCAGAGGATAGGACCTTCAGTAATGGGTTTACACTATGTATAGAACAGTACTGGCTAGATATCGAGAAAAATGGTTTCACAGTGAGAGTAGTTGAGCAGTGGAATCAGCTGCCTAAGGATGTGGTGAGCTCCCCCTCACTGGTGGCCTTTAAGCAGCAGCTCAACAGATCCTTATCCTGGATGCTTTAGACTGATTTTGCATTGAGCACGGGGTTGGACTAGATGGCCCGTATGGACCCTTCCAACTCTAGGATTCTGTTATTCCAAATGTGATGAATGCTACAACACCTTTAGCCAATATTTCTGTTCCAGTAGATAAAGTTCAACTGAATGCAAAAAAAAAAAAAAAAAAAAAAGTGGTTAACATGGAGCCCCTTTCGGGTGCTTTGCTCTCCAGCCAAATCTTACAGCATCTAATTGAATTTAATCCTATCCTCCCACTGGGGATGTGTTAATTCTATAGTAACCAGGGGTATTTTCTAGAGTGAACCAGCACAAAAGCACCAGATGAAAATGCACTAAATTGGTTCAACAAGACAGTTACAGGCAGCAACTGTGTAAGGGAATTTGTTCTGCAGAAAGTCCATACACGTCCAAGTGCACTTAGTGTGACACAAAAGACGCGTGAAGGAGCTAGCATGAAAAGGCCTGGTTTTTCATTGTTGCTGTCCTTTTGACAACCGTGCTTTGATGGCAGACTTGAGTGTCTGGGTGAAATTACACCTAATAGAAGATGAGGAGCTCTTGCTGAAAACACTCCCTCCTCCTGGTATTCGATTCTCATTTTTCTACCCTCTTCCTGTAGCATATTGTTACACACTCCCCACTCTGGTTGCCAACCTCCAGGAGGAAGCCTGGAATCCTCCCATAGCAATTACCGATCTCAGGATCACAGAGTTCATTACCCCTGGAGACATTCGGCTATTGTTTACTTGAACATGGAAGAGTAAAGCAAAAGGGAGAGATTTGCTTGCTCATCTGTCAGTTACACACAAACACACATGATCTTTACAGGTGAGACCAATCGATCCAGGTAGTCCCCTGTCCTAAATATAAAGAGGTAGACCATGCTAAGGGGGCCAGTTGCTCAAGACGCAGTTTGATGAGAGAAAGCAGTTCTAAAGGCAGCAGCCCACATGGAGCTCTTCCTTAGAGAGATCAACTCCGCTCTGGAGAGCATGTCTGGATTTAAAGAATTGTACAGCTACGAGAATCGCCTGAAAACCTTTGCAGAATGGCCTCTGAAGGAGAACTGCAAATGCAGTCCTGAAAAGGTAAGTCTGGAAGTATTTGGTCGTTGGTCTCTCTTTAAATGTGCACGAGCAAGTGAGGATCCTATGCATGGTGGTTTGAAAGTAAGCCCTTCCCAGTTTAATAGGGCTTACTCCCAAGTCGACAGATACCAAGTTTGATTCCAAGCAGCACCTTTAAGACCAGCCAGCTTTTGCTCAGAATGAAACTATTGGTCTTAAAGGTGCCGCTTGGAATCAAACTTTGTATCTGTCGACTTGGGAGTATCTGTCAACTTGGAGTCCAAGTAGCCTCTTTTAAGACCAGCCAGCTTTTGCTCAGAATGAAACTATTGGTCTTAAAAGAGGCCACTTGGACTCCAAGTTCCCTCTTTTGCTTCAGACCAGCATAGCTACATACCTGAGTCTCCCAAATCAACAGCTAAGACAAATACCCTTGAAATTCTCTTTTGAAAAAGATTGTATTTTAAAAAGCTGCCAGATCCCTTAATGTGAGTAATAAACTATTCTCTTAGGGTTGCCAACTAGCCTAGAGAAGCATTCCCCTCCCCCATCCTTTTCACAAAGGCTGAATGTGTGGAAATGAGCAGCTAAACCTTTCCATGGTATGGAGGCAAATTGCTTCACCTGGTCAATAACATCCCATTAAACTGCTGTTAAAGGGACAGCACATTTCCCCCCCTCCAAGCAGTTGGCAACCCTGTAAATCTCAGTAATATGTGCATTTGCTTTAGGGCCCCATACACACACACACACACATATATATATGTTCTCCCCCCACCCCCCAGTGCAAAAGCAGAAGCTGTGTAACAGCTTTTAAGTATGTGCAGCATGAATTCAAAAACTTGCATACCATGTTATGGTGTTTGGTGTTAATGAAAGGTCCTACATGGATCTTTCTGGATTTTGCCATGGAGCAGCATAATGTCTTTATTTCCTATCTTTCCCCACGAACTCTTGGAATATGTATGCTTTGAGTGCCGTCAAAGTTACTTCTGACCTTATGAATGAATGACCTCCAAAGTGTCCTCTCATTAACAGCCTTGCTAGGTTTTGTAGAGGGCTGTGGCTTCCTTGATTGAGTAAACCCATCTCCTGCTAGATCTTTCTTTTTTTCCGGCTGCCTTCAGCTTCTCTTGGAAAATACCACTGCAATGCTACAAAATACTTTGCAGTACTAGGGCTTCCCCTGTCAATCACAGACACACTTAGTGGACAGCCACCTTTCCCCAATGGCCTACTTTAGAAAACAAGGCTAACTCTTCCTGTTTCAGTATCTCTATGCTGGCCAAGACTGTGCTTGATCGCAGCACAGAACTTGTTCTAAGGGAGAAAGGCGTCAATCTCTTTTTTCTACTTGGTGCCTGGAGCGTCTGAATTGAAGGGTGGCCTTACCCTTTCTTGCTTATGCCGCTGACCTCCTGACTCTTCCTTCCTTGTAGTCAGACTTTCCTAAATTTCCAGTGATGGGGCTCAGGAAGCCTCGATGCAAGTGACATTTACAGAGGAGAAGTAGTGATGGAGTCCACCATCTGCGTCTCCTTGGCACATTTAGGGGGGAGAAAGTGCTGCTGAACCATACAGAACATGTTTCAGGTAGACTTGTCTAGGCTTGCGATGGCGAAGGAGAAAGAGGAAAGGATGGGAAGATGAGCTAGTGAAGCAAGCAAGCTACATCCAGCAACATGCGGTGATGGCCATGCCTAGCAACGAGTATGAGTTTGCGGGGGGGATGGGACATGGAGCGGTATACCATGTGGCCTGTGCTCTAATGTAACTTCCAGGGAAAACTGGAATGTAACATGGGGTAGCTCTAGAAATCACTTGAAGACTGTATGGCAGGCTTTCTCAACCATGGTTTCATGAAACTCTGGGGTTTCTTGACAGCCTTGGGAGGGTTTCCCAAATGGGTGGGAGTTAATTTTTAAATATATTTTTAAAATTTGTTATACATTTATTGTGTGATATGATCAGATATGGTCATATTGACCCCCCCATGACCAATGAAGGGCCTAGAGGGGGTAGGAAGGAGAAGATAATGGGAGGCAGAGAAGGGGGTTCAGAGAGCAGCTCTCAGGTTTGGGTAGAGAGAGGCACCCCACTCAAGGAGATAATACCTATGTATACTTAGAGCAGGCTTTTTCAAACTTTTGACCATGGAGGAGTCCCTGGAATAAATTTTCAGGCTTCAGGACCCTCCGGAGTGATCTCAAAGTGATGCAAAGGTTATTGTTTTGTATATTTTTTGTTGATACCTGCCCTTAGCCAAATAAGATGGGCAGGCTATTAAAAAAAGAAATAAAATTTAAAACATTAAAATCTGCCTGAGTCTAGAAGCTACATGAGGCCCAGCTAAATAAATACATTCAAGAACCCAGGATATTATAAACAATTTCTATATAGGGGTTGTCTGTTGGCTGCACAGGAGTCTACAGTCACATTGAGACTTTGGGAACTTGGAGATAAAGTGTGGGGCCCATCACAAAATGTCTGCCATGCTGTGCTGGAGCCAATCCCAAGCTTGTAAGGTTGCAAACCCAACATCCCCCTATGATGGAGAGGGCTGTTTCTGAATATTGCAGAAACAAAGGTGATACATTCTGGATTCTTCTGAATTATCTCTTGCTATGAGACATGAAAAAGTTGGGACTGGCTCTCCATTTTGGGGAAGTGGCAGATGGGTACTGGGAAACTGACTGTGTGCCATCATAGTGCCTGCAGGTGCCCCACCGGGGACCCATAGCCATAACAATATTCAATGTGTGGTTATCTTCTTGTTCAGATGGCTAAAGCTGGATTTATCCACTGTCCAAATGCCAGCGAACCTGATGAGGCTAAATCTAAAACCTTGAATGTGGCAAAGTGTTTTTTCTGCTTGACCGAGCTGGAGGGCTGGGAGCCAGATCACGATCCTTGGTAAGTGCAGTCTGGCTAAGGTGCAATAGTAAATCATACTTGGGAATAGCGACCAGCTGGCTCTGTGTGGTGTTCTACTAGTTAAGACTTCCCAAAGAGGCATTCTAGGGCATCTGCCTATCACACAGATCAGTTAAGAAAATCTTAAATCTTGATTAGTTGCATATTGAAGCAAATGCATGCTGGCGGGGAGGGGAATTTATTGAAAATGTTTTGAAGCACTCCGATTAGAAGAAACCCAATTTATTAGTCTGCCCTGGCCTTTTCCTGTAATTTTTATTCCTATAATTTTTATTTTTAGAGCTGCAGAGATCTGCGAACAGAGTGCTGCTTTTTTGCCTCTGCTTAAGCCAGCTTTCTGCAACCTTTTGACTGTGGAGGAACCCCTGAAATATTTATCAGGCTTCTAGGAACCCTGGGAGTGATGACATGCCCCTTTAGAAAACTAGGTGCCGAAATAAAACACAGGAATAAAATCAACCAATTGAACATTGCGGAGAAAGGGGCTAGGCCTGTACGGCAACAGGGGGAAGTGGGTTCCAGTGACATGTAATGATGTAAGTGGCCATCCAAACTTCTTGCAAAGGCCATATGACCCCTGGGGAACTCTCGTATAACCCTAAAGTTCCCTAGAATCCTGATTGGGAATCCCTGGCTTAAGCACTTGCCTCAAGGGAGGGTGCCAAATAAGTGGGGCTGAGCCCGTGATGTGATTTGTCCAAATGGTTGCTCCAAGCAATCTGGGCAAATGGCTCTCACATCATATCTGGTGTCTACCTGAAGAAGAGGACTTTTGATGTATCCATTTGTCTATCTACCTGGAACCCTCTGGGGAGAGCAGGTTTATAATGGAAACAGTTTCCCAAAGTTTGACTGCGCTATATTTGCAGAAGAAGAAATTGTGTGTTGCTCTCAGTTTCTTAGTCTCCAGACTACAGATGGAAGAGGGTTCCCACCACAGAGTTTATAGCAGTTCCCACCATAGAGTTTACAGCTGGTCACCAGAAGTTCTTCCTTGGCTTCCAGCCGTTCCTCTTGATGTTCTTTCCATCACAGGCTGGAACACTCCAAGCGGAGCCAAGACAGTTGTGGGTTTTTAACCCTCTCCAAGGACGTGGATGATCTGACAGTAGAGGAATACTATCAGTTAGAGAAGGAGAGGATCACAATTTTTCTTGTGAGTACCGAGTGGTCTTTGATGGATATCTGTTTCTTTAAACAAAAGTGGTTTTGGGGAAACATCTTGAAACTTCTTCTTGGCTTACATTAGGAGCATATGTGTGGTGTGGAGACAGTTGGGGGGAAATTAGCAGTTCAGTAGGGTTATCTACTGTGGGTTGAGAAATTCCTGGAGATTGGGGGGATGGGGTCCTGAGGATGGCAGAGTCCTCAGCAAGATATAATGACACACAATCCATTCTCTCAAATAGTCATTTTCTCCAGGGGAACTCACTGTTGTCTGGAGATCAAATTCCAGGAGATCCTCAGGCACCACCTGAAGGTTTGTAACCTTACAGTTAAGTGAGAGTTGTACAACATCAGATACATGAGAAGAACAGTCTAGAACTTCACATCATGTGCTCTTAAGAATGGAAACAGTGCTAACACTGTCAGAAATGACACAAAGGGTTGTTGAAATAAGTTGTATAACAGGAGTTATAGTGACCCTGCAGGGTTTTCAAAGCAAGAGATGTTCAGAGGTGGTTTGCCATTGCTTGACTCAGTGTCATGACCCTGGTATTCCTTGGAAGGCTCCCATTCAAATACTAGCCATGGTTGACCCTGCTTGGCTTCTGAGATCTGACAAGATCAGGCTAGTATGGACTACCTAGATAGGGTGTTCCATAACATAGGCCACACTTTATAGAATATGATGGTTATTCTGAAGATGTCAGTGCATGAAGGATATCTTTTCCATGACAAATTAGATGGACAAATTAGCAAAATGTGTTGAAATTAGGGTTGCCAACATTCAGACAGAGCTCCTGTCCCATGTCACCCAATAGTGTCCTCAGTGTCCCTGCCCTCCTGAGGATTCTCACCAATTGCCAGGTGGCACTGGAAGATCTCCCAGAATTATCAGTGATCTCCAGACCACATACATAAGTTCCCCTGGAGAAAATGGCTACTTTGTTGGGCAGACTCTGTGGCATTATACCCTGCTGATGTCCAACTCAGAGCTGGCCAGCCTAGCTGACACGGTATTAAGAAGGTTCACTTGTAATTTGGTCCTATATGCCACATTATTTAAATTAAGAAACATGGGTTAAAATGTCATAGGCCATATGGACATTCATGGAATCTTTGTACATTACAGAACACTGGTGGGAGGACAGGAAATACAAATACAGTATTTGCTGGTGTATAAGACTACTTCCCCCCCCTGAAAAACATGCCTCCAAGTGGGGGGGTCGTCCTATACACCGGGTGCACTTCAGTTGGTATAGACCAGGGGTAGTCAAACTGCGGCCCTCCAGATGTCCATGGACTACAATTCCCAGGAGCCCCCTGCCAGCGAATGCTGGCAGGGGGCTCCTGGGAATTGTAGTCCATGGACACCTGGAGGGCCGCAGTTTGACTACCCCTGGTATAGACTTAGTTGCCCATAGTGGCCCATAGTACTGTAATGTAATGTAACAAACTCTATATTTTGAGTGGAAATGTTGGGGGGGTCATCTTATACGCCCAGCCGTCTTATACACCGGCAAATACGATACTTGTTCCTTGGTTTCTGCAGTATTGACAAGGGAATTTTTTTTTTGTACTGTATATCTTCAGCCCTATTGCTATCTCAGTGAGGAGGTTGTCCTGTAGAGCAGGGGTAGTCAACCTGTGGTCCTTCAGATGTTCATGCACTACAATTAACATGAGCCCCTGCCAGCAACCGCTGGCAGAGGCTCATGGGAATTGTAGTCCATGGACATCTGGAGGACCACAGGTTGACTACCCCTGCTGTAGAGGGTTGTGCAACTTGTTTTGGGTTGTGTTACCAACTCTGGATCGGGAAATACTTGGAAATTTAGGGGTGATGTCCGGGGAGGGGCCTCAGTGACGTATATTTCCATAGAATTCACCCACCAAATTAGCCACTTTCTCCAGGGGAACTGTTCTCTGCAGTCTAGAGATATCTTGCAATCCTCAGAGAACTTCAGGCACCACTTGGAGGTTGGTGATCAGAGCTTTGGGGAAGAGGTGAAAGTCCAGTGTGGCATATGAGAGAAATGCCAGGGTAGTGCAAGAAACAATGCTTCCTACAAAACAGAAAAACCTAAAGCAACTCTTAGACCATTTATGCCCTGGAGGTTTCATGCTGGGCTGCAGGCTGGAGTTTTAGTCGTGGCAGGTTGCCCCACCTCTTCCTGCACCCACATTGGGGAGCATTTGGCCAGGTGCACCTCATCCGCCCCCAATCTGTGCTCCTGACGGGGTTGGGGCAGTGAAGTTCCATGAAGTTCAGTGAAGAACGGGAACATAATGATGTCTTGACTTCATAAGATTTCCTCCCCTAATTCTTAAGTGTAAAGCTGCAAGAAGTGTTATAAGTTCCTTTGAAAAAGAAGTGGCTGCGACCAGGAAACGTCTTGTGGACCATTTTGTGAAGAAGTACCAATATACTCCCGAACCAGAAAAGCCATCTTAGATGCTCCTACCCTACTCTTCTTTACTGCGGAAAGAACTTCTGCTTGCCACATGGAATGAAGAGTCTAATAAGGGGAGCCTGTTGTTGACATTTCGATTGGCATGTGTTCACATTTTAGGCATTTAGATGCTGACTTGAGCAATGAGCTTTCTCAAATACTTATTCCTATGTTGTTATGATTGATATGTATTGTTAGTAATGATGATTTGCACGAAACTGGCAAGTTTTACTCCCCTATTTTTACCTGATTTGCAAAAATAAAATTTTGTATGACCCCCTCCATCCTTCAGACACTAGATTATTCAGCAGACATCTTACACAGTGGCATTCTAAAAATGTACCTGAGCATTTCAAGACACTTATTTGGGCTTGACGGTATGTGCTTAGCATTGTCCATCTTAATCATTAGTAGCTGTTAAGCACTATTGGGTGCTCAGCTAATACGATTAACCCTTCCATAAGTTGGATTTGATCCAGCAATTTGTATATCCTTCTCACACTTGCTGCCTCCAATGAGTCTTTTCTGCCCCAGTCAATTCTGGTCATTGTGAAATCCCTGAAACATTCTTCTGCCTTCAAGAACCCCCCAAACCGGCATGACTGTGCAGACTATGACTTTTCTAGGCCTGTTTTGACCTTGAGCAGTCATTGGGCCAGGCCCGGCCAGCAGCTCTCAGGCAACTTGCTCCCAGGCAACTTCTGTGACTCTTCCAGGCTCAGCTGTTCAATAGCAATCATCCCACAAAGCCATTGTGGCGTATTGGTTTTGAATTTCAGAACAGGCACTTGGAAACTAGGGTTCAAATCACCACTCTGCCATGGAAACTCTTTGGGTGGCCTCACAACCTCACAGAGTTGTTGTGAGGATAAAATGGAGAAGAGGAGAATGACGTAAGCCGCTTTGGATATACACTGTGGAGACAGGTGTATAAGTGAAGTAAATAAATAAAACACCTAGCTGAAAATTAGAGCCTCTTGTGGCGCAGAGTGGTAAGGCAGCAGTCTGAAAGCTCTGCCCATGAGGCTGGGAGTTCAATCCCAGCAGCCGGCTCAAGGTTGACTCAGCCTTCCATCCTTCTGAGGTCGGTAAAATGAGTACCCAGCTTGCTGGGGGGTAAACGGTAATGACTGGGGAAGGCACTGGCAAACCACCCCGTATTGAGTCTGCCATGAAAACGCTGGAGGGCGTCACCCCAAGGGTCATACATGACCTGGAGCTTACACAGGGGATACCTTTACCTTTACCTACCTTTACCTAGCTGAAAATGGGAGACGGATTTTTAAAGTAGGTTAGTTGTTAGAATGGAAGAAGAGAATTAATCAGAGAAAGGTAACACACACGCACTGATCTCCTCTTCCTAAAGAAAGACACGTGCTTGGGGTTTCTCCATTGCAATCTCACTTGTGACCACTTGATGCACTAGTGAGCACACAGGTACCACTCAGCTGCTTAAACAGCTTAACAACAACCCTCCAAGGCTGCCTTCACTAAATTACTTGTTGATTGCAATCCCAACAGTTTCCCACTATGCCATTGTGCTAGGCCTAGGTTGGCAGCCTGGGTAGAGGCTGCCAGGGGGAGGAAAAGATGCAGCAAAAGGAAAGAGATTATGGTGGCTTTCAGGAAAGTAAATATAGAAACAACGAGGGCGAGGGAAATTAGAAGTTCCCTGAAAATTCTTGCGGGTTCTCTGCATGTATACTTTAATATTGGGTGAAGATGTCCGTTCCTATCTTAACCCATCGTTATACAATTTTAATGTATACTGCTCTTAGGAAAAGATGCCTTGAATTTTGCAGATACACTCAGGGAAATGAGGGTAAGCAGTTAGCAAGGCCAACAGCAAGACATGTAGCACCCTCTTTCCCATAAAACTGCTGTAGGTATGCATTATCCACCTTCAGGGACTTCAGTAATGATATTGCCAACGCCGTCCTGTCTGTTCTTTGTAGCAAAATAGTATACTGGGACTGCCCTGTGCTGAAGTAGCGCTCAGGAGACTAATTCTGCTCTTGAGTGATGATAGTGATGGGGGAGTTGAGATGCAGGACTGGAATTAATGCCTTTCCTGAGCCGGAGGGCTGGTTGAATTGTCTCTTATAGCCAGTTCCAGTAGGGGTAACAGTGTCCCTTTCTGCACTCATAGTTTAATCTTGATTTTCAGTGCTGGGTGTGGCCTGTGTATGTATGAACAAGTCAGCACAGAAACGTTTTCTTCTGCACCCCCCCCCCCCGTTTCTCTGCACCCCAAAAGAAAAAAAGGTTATTTGGGAGTGGGCTGGAACTAGTGTTTTGAATAAACAGTATTCAATAAACACTGGTCCAATTATCAATGGGTGAGTTTATGTTAGCACAAAGGTGTCCCCTCTAGTTTCTGTGTTTACTCTTGGGTGTCAGTTCTTGCTGATCAACCCCATCCAACCTTGTACAAAGTTGCGATGCATTTAATGTTTTGATCCCACACCCCATTCATGTAGTCTGTTGCAGGTTGTCATATCATCTCCCCCTCCTTTCCCTTCCCATTCCGTCAGCCTACACGGCAACGGAATCCTCATTTCCCTGGTTTGAAAAAAAGAACAGGGAAAGCTTTGCATAATGTTTTTTTTCTGAGATGACTCTCAGTTTGTTCAGTGGCATATATGGGAGGGAAGTAGCCTAGAGATAGAAAGGTTGTTAGTTCAATTCTGACTTTTGCCAGTCATTTTCTTCCATCAAAAAAATGACAAAACCACACACTGCTCTCTATTTAAAACTTTCCAAAATATCTTGTTCTTACAACCATCTGGTGACCTTGGGCTTGCCACAGCACTATCAGGGGATAGTGCTGTTCTGACCGAGAGAGCTCTCTCAGCCTCACCTAACTCACAGGGATGCTGTAGGGAGAGGAAGGGAAGGTGATTGTAAGCTGCCTTGAGACCCTTTGGGCAGTGAATAGTGGGGTATAAAAACCAACTCTTCTTCTTTGGTGTAGTGGTTAGGAGTGCGGACTTCTAATCTGGTGAGCCGAGTTCGATTCTTCACTGCCCCACATGCAGTCAGCTGGATGACCTTGGGCTCGCCATGGCACTGATAAAACTGTTCTGACCGAGCAGGAATATCAGGGCTCTCTCAACCTCACCTGCCTCACAGGGTGTCTGTTGTGGGGAGAGGAAAGGGAAGGTGACTGTAAGCCACTTTGAAAGTCCTGGTAGAGAAAAGCGGCATGTAAGAACCAACTCTTCTTCTTCTTCTTTCCCCAAGGGGTATGGACCATTTAATGCTCCTCGCGCATCCTGTGCTGCAGCCATGGTGGGTGTGTGTGTGTGTGTTAAGCTGAGTCCTGGGAAAGGAAACTGGACCCTGCCAAGCAATTGAGTTTCTTTTCCCACCCCCACCAGGAAGATGGAACCTCTTTGCAAGTGGGGAGCTGAAACGCGTTCTTCATTGTTTTTGCTTTGTTAATAGAAGAAAAAAAAATAGAAGACTCACAGTGCAAGAGATCGCAAGAGAAGGGAAGACAGAGGATGGAAGGCAGACATATTTTGCAATGACCGGCAATCAGGGAAAAAAAACTAACAATGTTTCTGCATGAAAACACTCCAGATTTGGGGTGAATAAATAGGAAGAATAAATAGGAAGAATTGTAGTATATCTAAGTCCAGTAGCACCTTTAAGACCAACAAAGATTTATTCAAGGCGTGAGCTTTTGAGTGCAAGCACTCTTCGTCAGACTAAGACTTGCACTTGAAAGCTCATGCCTTGAATAAATCTTTGTTGGTCTTAAAGGTGCTACTGGACTCTGGTTTTATTGTGCTACTTTAGACCAACACGGCTACTTTTGAATCTGTAGTATATCTAGTCTTTAAAAAAACTGGGAAAACAGAACCTGGGCCTATCCCGCAAACAATAGATAATGCACTTTCAATGCACTTTAGAAGTAGATTTTCCTGTTCTGCACAGGAACATCCAGCTGCCGAAGCACATTGAAAGTGCATTATCCTACGTGTGTGGACCGTTTATGCACTGGGAACTTCACTGCCCCACCTTCCATGCAAGAACACAAATGGGGTGGATGAGTTGCACCGGGCCAAATGCTCCCCCACGTGGGTGCAGGAAGAGGTGGGGCAACCTGCCTTGACTAAAACTCCAGCCTGCAGCCCGGCATGAAACCCCCAGTGCATAAATGGTCGAAGGGTGGGAAATAAGTACAGAACAACAACAAAAACTCAGGGATATCCTCTTGGAAAGTGGGGTGGAATGCAGAATGGAAAAAAAATATTCAGGCAGGAATGCATAGTGAACCTGCCTGTCAATCTGTTATAGCAGAACAAAACTGGTATCTGACAAAGGGAGCTTTGACTCTCCAGAGTTCATATGCCAAAAGTCTTGTTGGCCAAGGTAATATTTGATTTGAATCTCGCTGTTCTACTGCAGACCGACTCAGCTATCCTGGAAAGCAAAACAGAAAGGGATCTTGTTTGAATCTTTCTGTCAGTTTTTCACGGATTAGTTGCAGCAGATGCTTTTGTGGGGCGCAGGGCACTTAATCACGTGGATAAAGTAGATTTTGAGGCCGCAGAGAGATAGGTGATATATACATTAAACTGGTGTGTGTGTATATATATATAAGGTAACTGGGGTAGATGTTTCTAAATAAGCAGGTCAAAAGGCTAGGAAATGCAAGATGCTACCGGACAATTGCCAGTGGACAATTTTACCTCCTGGAAACTGTGGGAGTTTGGTTTATTTCCCCTTCATGTTTTTCCCTATTTCCCATGAGCTGCATTTCAGTGGGCATCTTGGGCTGCAGTGGGTGGAAAAGATATCAGGAAGTCCTGCTCTGCTGACAGAAAAGACTTCTGTCAGTGGGAATTTCCCACTGGACCTGATTGTGAACTAATGACATTTCTGTGCAATAGTACAGAAGAAAAGCATGGTGAACGTTCACAAGGGATATAATTGGTTGTAACAGGTTTTCCCAATGTCAGTGGTCACTTGGCTTTTCTTGAATACTTCTGAGTTTTTTTTACAGAAGTGTAACAGCTATGCTTCTTCCATTTCATCCCCCCTTTTAATCCCCCCTCCTGTGTGTGTGTGTATATATATATCCGTGTGCCTATGTATTCCATTCATACATCTGTTGAAGTGGGCTCTCGCTTATGAAAGCCTTGCTTCTGACAATCTGTTCGTTTTTAATGGGTCACTGTTGTATAGTGGGTTCATAGTCAGCGTAGAATCATAGAGTTGGGAGGGACCTCCTGAGTAGAGATTGTCTAGCAAAGTGAGGGCAGCAGCTGCCGACGATGATTGTCCATTTATTTTCTTTCCCACGTTTTGACACTCAGGCCCCATTTTGCTATACAAACGGCTCATGTGGCTCTCCCATTCTTTTAAGGCCCAAGTCTAGACCGACTCAGCCTTTTATTTATTGATTTGATGGATGTATTTACCGCCGTTCCCGGACTAGCCAGCTCGTGGCGGTTTAGAGGAATAAAACCCATAAAATACAACAGATACATTAACTACAAGGGATCCGTCAGCTCACTGCAAAACATCCCAAAGTGGCCCACAATATCCCCTCTGAAACATACTTTTGAGGGAAAAACAACAGCGTGTGACAGATCGGATGCCATAACTTCCAACAGATGGAGCTATAGCCTCAGAAAAAAATAGATTTTCACGGCTTTCCTGGTAACGTTTTTGTACAGAATTATTATTGGTCATTGAGATACACATAACCCTCCCCCCCACCCTGATAGTTTTTGCCATGTGCTTGTGGACGGTGAAACATCTCATTCTCAATATTGTAGAGAAGTGAAGCTCCTTCACGTCCCAATCTAATTCAAACAGTCTTCTGTCAGTCAGCTGCAGGGTTGGGCTTGGATTTTAAGCAGCAGGTAGCACCTGGTGTAAACATAACGGATGATGAACAGCTGATGGAATCCTATGATTGTCCAAGAGGTGATTTGTCAGGTAACAAATCTGCATAAGCAGATGTTTGCCATGGCTTCTTTGCAGAACTTCTGTTTACTAGATTACACTTCTGTGGAGAACATCTGCCTTCACTTATCTGCCCCTTATTCAGAGGATCGGAACAGGCAGCTCATGAGGTTAAGGTTTTAATTACACTCAAGTAGTTCCAGAGATGTTGAATGAGGGAAATCTATGTGTTCCATATGAGTCTCCTCAACAAGCTCAATAGAACTGTTTCCAGCTGGGAAAATGGTACAAAGGAAAAGACAGAAGCCCCTTCACCACATGCATTAAAGCCCTGATGCTTACACTCAATAACTGAGGAGGCATCACAGACAGCTTGGTGTAAAGGCTAAGAACAGCAGCTTCTAACCAGGCGAGCTGGGTTTGATTCCCTGTTCCTCTACATTCAGCCAGCTGGGTGACCATGAACTTGTCACAGCCCTAATAATGCTGGTCTCACAGAGCAGTAATATCAGGGCTCTCTCAGCTCCACCTACCTCACAGGGTGCCTCTTTTGGGGAAAGGAAGGCTAAACAGACAATACTGACCTTGATGGACTGATTAGCTGATTCTGTACAAGGAAGCTTTATGTGTCCATATGTCCAAATCCGCACTTAATATGGCGAACCAGGTTTAAATGATCTTCCGTGAGTTGAATCCTGATTTTGTGAACTGACAGTTAAAAATTGTTGGGTTTTCAAGTTAATATAATACAGCTTTGCCTACTCATGATACTGAGAGCAGTAAATATCGAAGAAGAAAAAACTTTTATTCAGATAGATCCAGTTCACTTTCAGGTTACAGTCAAAAGGAGAGAGAAAAGCCTAATCTAAAAAGTATTTTCCTTAACAGAAGCAGCCAGTATTTACAGGAGAGACCTGCAGAGACATGTGTCTCCCTGGAGGGCCATGTGGAGAGAAGGAGAGGACAAAGTGAGAAAACAAGGAGGGGTCAGAGGGCAGCACCTAGGTCAAGACAATGACGCACTGGAGGTTTCATGCCAGGATGCAGACTGGAGTTTTAGTCATGGCAGGTTGCCCCACCTCTTCCTCCAACCACACGGAGGAGCATTTGGACTGGTGCACCTCATCCACCCCCTATTTGTGCTCCTGCATGGGAGCTGGGGCAATGAAGTTCTCAGTGCGTAAACGGTCAATGAGAGGCATCCTGTTCAAAGAGATAACATCTATAATGTTCTCTTTCTTGCAAGTGGCCCAGTTTGTAATGCCCGCATGGGCGGGGCTCCTCCCCCCCTTCTCTGTGTTTCAAGCAGCCCAGCCTCTCTTAGTTGGCCCTCTGAATGAGGCTAGCTCATAACAACCACATAGGCAGAGCACTACCGCCTTTCCTCCTGTAGGCAGGGTGGGAAGGGAAGAAGGAAGGGAGCCGGGGTACTCTGGCCTAGTCAAGGCAGTGTTGGTGGGAGGATTCCCCCCCTTCTCTACCTCCCTAAGCCTCCCCAGTTCCAGTTCCTGCCATGGTGGGCCGTGCCAAGAGGGCTCAGTGGGTAGGTTGTGGTTGTAAAAATCTCTTTGGCTTTGAAGGATCTTTGCCGTTCCACTGAAGATAAAGACCAGGATGTTTTAAATGGCTGTTAGAATCACAGAAGACACAGCGTAAGTCTTTTGTTAAACAAGTGGCAGTCAGTAAAAAAGCCGAAGAAGCAGGTTATCTGGTGGCACTGAAGGCCGAAATTATTCCTGGAGGTTTCTGTCTCTACCACTGCTTCACATGAATTTTTGCTCTTTTCTTTAAGAGGGAGAACAACAGGAGACATGACAGAAGGTTCCCTGTGGTGAAGAAGAGCAAACTGACAGCCAACTCTGAGCATAGGCATTCTTTTGTTCTTGAAGCAAAGGAGATCAGTTTGTACTTCTTTGAGATCTCCACGGCCCATCTGGAAGTTGGCAGTTTTAGAATGTGTGACAGTCAAATTTAGGTGGCGATGGGGTGGGTTATGCTGGTGACACAGGAAGAGAGGGAGAGGTCTGGCGACATCACTTCCTGTGAAGTGGGAATGGCCTGGCGATGTCACATCTGGTGGGAGTGTCTGGGTGATGTCACTTCTGTATGTACCCCCCCCCCCCAACATCCATTACTTACTCCAACAAAAAATAACTTATGGTTTTGCATACCATAACTGTACTTAACTACTATATGAGGGTAGGTGAAAATGCTTTCGGAGCAGGGAAGGAACAACAGCATCTAATTAAAAAAAAATTAAAAAGATTAAGAACACCTAGATTGGAGTCCAATCATATTTTAGTGAATAGAAAGATTTTTGGTGTTGGTCTGAAACAGCATAGCAAAGTTCGATTCCAGGGGCATCTTTAAGATAAACAAAGTTTTATTCAAGATATTAGAGGCAAGATCTGTTATAACCAGGAATACAACGGGCACCAGGATGCACACCTGCACTGTAGCCTTCCTAGGGGCTGGCTATAAGGCAAAAGCTCCTGCCTATCCCTGGACTCTTGAGACCCTGGCTCCAAACCTCAGGGAACACTCATGACCCAGGGATCACCAACCTCCATGTGTGGCCTGGAAATCTCCTGTGATTGGACGATAGAGATCAGCTTCCTAGGGGGAAATGGCTGTTTTGGAGGGAGGACTCTACAATGGCAGCTCATCTCCAGGCTCCTTGGGAGGGGGGAACTCTGTAGCAGAGAGGTTGCAGGATGGGAGAGGTTGGGACCTGGGAATCTGCTTGAATTGCAGGTCATTTCCAGGCAACAGAGATCAGTCCCCCTGGAGAAAAGCCCTGGCTTTGGATCCCATGGAGGTACAGGGATGTGAGTCTCCAGGTGGGAAACAAAGAGAAATGCTGGGTGGCAGTAATTGCTAATAACAACAAACATCAAATAATTCATAAACTTGTCACAGTTGCTTCCTTCAGCGAAAATATTTTATTGATAGCACAATTTGCTTAAAGAACTGACAACAGTTCAATATCAGAGTAAATCAAAAATAGTTCTATGTTACATGAAAACATTGGTTGATATAGAACTTACAGAGGGCTTCTCAATTACTTCTTCTATGTCAGCTTTTCTCAACTTTTTTACCGTAGAGAAACCCCTGAAATATTCTTCAGGCTTTGAGAAACCCAAGAAGTGGGATCTCCAGGTTCCAGCTGGAGGCTAGCATACCTACCACTGGTCAGAAGGCCAG
This sequence comes from Paroedura picta, assembly GCF_049243985.1. Classification (NCBI taxonomy): domain Eukaryota; kingdom Metazoa; phylum Chordata; class Lepidosauria; order Squamata; family Gekkonidae; genus Paroedura; species Paroedura picta. The sequence goes on along the minus strand of NC_135370.1, from coordinate 30,483,502 downwards.
AAGGTCCATATTTAAAGGAAACTAATCCCATAACAGTCAGTGAGCAAGTGAAGAAAGACTTACATCCTCCTCCTGCAACAGCTTCTTCTGCCTGTGCTCCAGCTACATCTCTTTAAGGCAATGGCAAGTTGTACAGCTTGATGTAGTGGTAAAGAGCAGCAGCATCTAATGTGTGAGCTGGATTTGATTCCCTGCTCCTCCACATGCTGCGTGATCTTGGGCTAATCACAGTCCTGGTAGACCCTGTTCTCAGTTTCTCTCAGAGCTCTCTCAGCCTCACCTACCTCACAGGGTGTCTTTTTGGGGAAGAGGAAGGGAAGACTATTATAAGTGACTCTGAGACTCCTTTGGACAGTGAAAAGCAGGGTATAAAAACCAACTCTTCTACTGGGGAAGGTGCTACTGGGAAACAGTGTCTCTCCCCCTCCACATGTCCCCATGTCCCCATGGCCTCATGGTGCTTCTGTACCCCATCTACACTTTCCCCCTCTTCCATGCCATTGGTCTCAAATTTGCTTTGTTGTGATAATCATAAAGGTAATTTCACAGCATCCTTTTCTTTGAGGTGACATAATTGGTTCTGCTGCGTATATCTCCTCTGTCCCCAGACCGGAGAAACACAGCCCAATCTACCATTGCAAATTACATTACCTTCTACTGTTCATTACATTGCACGACAATGACCATTCCAAATAAAACAAAAGAGAGTTGTTATTGGTAGACCCTTGCCAAAGAACATCAACCTGCCTTCATTGGAGACACCCTACAAAAGCAGGGCTCACGAGGTGTTCGCTTCAAATCCCTAACCCTTCACAAAAGAGCTGTCAGATGAGCAAATCGGCTTGTCTTGTCTGGCGTGCTCTTTCCCGTTAGCTTCCTCCCTCGTTCATGCCTCCTCCTCCTGCCCATTCCCGTTTCCTTCTCCATCACCTGCAGCGGGGCGGGCCAAGGGAATGACTGATGGGCCATTCCACTCATCTGACAGTCCTGTTGTGGTGGTGGGCTGGCAGGAAGCGAGGTGTATTGTATGATGCCTGTCACCAGCCTCGATGTGTGAAAAGGGGATTTCGTCTGCGAACAATGGCGTGGTATCCGATGACAGCCACGTTTGGGTGCCCTGCTGTGACAAAGTACTGAATAATGTTCTGCTAATCGCGTGTCTCTCTATTGATTTTCCTTTTAATCTATGCCTCATCGCTGCTAGGGGAGAGGCACGGACGTGGCTGAGAAAAAGAAGTGTTCAGATTACTTTCTGCTTTTCATCGGATGAATTTGAGAATAGGCTTCATGGCAGTGCATTTGCACTTTCTGGTTTTGTCAGATTAGCCAGTAGCTTTGTCCTAACCTTCTAACCCCATTGAATTCAGTGGACTAGCTCCATTTAGGATTGCGCTGTGAGATCAGTTCACGGGACATGCTTCAACTCATTCTGGCTCCCCTACATTTTGCTGATCCGTCAATGTATAAAAAGGGTCAACAAATGTGCTTTTTTTTGGTTTTATCATATGCTATATATTTTAATGTATTTTTAATGGTCTTCCCAGTTGCAATGTATGGCTGCAAAAGTTGGACCATAAGGAAGGCCGAGCGTCAAAGAATTGAAGCTTCTGAATTCTGGTGCTGGAGAAGACTCTTGCGAGTCCCTTGGACTGCAAGGCGAACAAACCGGTCAGTCCTAGAGATCAGCCCTGACTGCTCCTTAGAAGGCCAGATCCTGAAGATGAAACTCAAACACTTTGGCCACCTCATGAGAAGGAAGGACTCCCTGGAGAAGAGCCTAATGCTGGGAGCGATCGAGGGCAAAAGAAGAAGGGGGCGACAGAGAACGAGGTGGCTGGATGGAGTCACTGAAGCAGTCGGTGCAAAGTTAAATGGACTCCGGGCAATGGTAGAGGACAGGAAGGCCTGGAGGATCATTGTCCATGGGGTCGCGATGGGTCGGACACGACTTCGCACCTAACAACAACACATATTTTAAATTGCTTTGTCCTGTTTACTGTCTATTTTGTCCACCTGTTTTGCTGTTTTACTGTTTTTAGAATTTTGATTGTCATAATCAATGGTATAAATATTTCAAATAAAGTAAACTGGTTCATATAACCCATGCTGCTCACATTAAGGATCCACTGCCCTGTTCCCTGTGCCAACAGCTTTCGGCATTCCGCAGGGCCTGTAAGACAGAGCTCTTCCGCCAGGTCTATGGTTGAGGCCGGCTCGCAAGAGAACATCTGGGCACCCCCCCTGCCCTGCTTTCTGAAACCTTGAGGGGCCATTGGGCAGACTGAGGTCATCAGCCCGCATCCATCCCGAGGTTAGTGATGGTAGGAAGGAGATCTTTCCCTTTTTTACCGCCGAGCTTGGATTGTTTTTGCGTAGATTTATCGTTAGTGGTTTTATGAGTTTTTACTGGGGTTTTAAGCACTGGGGTTTTTATGTATTGGGGTTTTATATTGTAAGCCGCCGCGAGCCATTGTGGGAGCGGCGGGATAGAAATGTAAAGATAAATAAAAAATAAATAAATTGCTGATCACAGAGGACCCAGGCTTTCTCAGTGGTGGCCCCCCAGAATCTAAGACTTCCAATCCCAGAACATCCTTCTTGGCCCTTCATTCTTGGCTTTCCATAGATGTGTCAATCTTAGACTTTCCCAGAAGGCTTTTTCAGCTGCTCCTGGGATGCAGGGACCACCAGCTCACAGTAGTGGTGGCTCTCACCCACCTCATGTTGAGCTGGCCTGGGGTTAGGTTGGTCTGGGCAGAGGTCTGGCTCCTAAGGCCATTGGCTCATGGGGACTTTATGCTGGCCGGCACTCATGGGAAATATAGTCCATGAACATCTGGAGAGCCACAGTTTAGCCACCCCTGCTGTATAGATTAGAGCAGTGGTCCCCAACCTTTTTATGCCTGGGGTCCGGTCAACGCTTTACAATTTTACTGAGGCCCATGGGGGGGGTAGTCTTTTGCCGAGGGACATCACCGCCGCTGCCTGAGCCCCTGCTCTGCTTACTTTCCCACCGGTGCCCCTGACTTCCCGCTGCTGAGGGGCGCTGCCAGTAGCAGCTGCGCAGTGCTACTCCGAGGGGGAGCCCCAGCCAAGGCAGCCACCAAAGGTGAGCTGGCAGCAGAGTGGCAGGGCAGCCCCTGAGGCAACAGCCGGGGAGGAGGACGAGGAGGAGCTGTGGCCCGGTACCAACTGATCCACGGACCGGTCCCGGTCCCCGGACCAGGGGTTGGGGACCACTGGGTTAGAGGGTTGAACTAAGATTCAGGAAACCTCAGTCTGTTTTGTCATGGAAGATTGCTGGATGATCCCGTGCCCATCGCTCTCTCTCTCTCTCTCTCAGCTTAAATTTCACAGGGTCGTTGTGTGGATAAACTGGAGTAGGGGGTGCAGTGGTTTAAGCTGTTTTGGTTCCTCAGTGGGAAGAAATATAGATCATAAATATCTAATGGAAGACATTCCTGTATCACATACAGTTTGGCTCTGAGTGGTGAATATCTAGGCATGGACTCGCCTTGAGTCCCTGGGGAAGGTACGGATTAATCCCCATAAATCATTCTGAAGCCTACAGAGGGACGCCCCCCCCCAAAAAAAACATTATCACTAAACTACAAACACAGTGATGGGAAGAGTAGATGAAGCGTCCTAAGAGGGAAAGATTTTAATTAGATGCTTAAAAACATCCTGACCTTGTAAAGATAAATCTAAATTGGACAGAATTGCAAGCTGAGACATTAGAGATGATGAGGAAACAAACAATGATTAGATCCCAAATGAGAATTGGTCTTCCGCGTGTGTCAGGTAATACTTTCTGGCACAAAACTAAGATCGCCCATTAGCTCTCAAGATAGGGGGGTGGGGGAGGGAGGGAAATGTCACAAAGATACTCTGACTGGATATGCAGAGCTAGTGGAATGGGAAGAAAGCATAGTGGTCAAGAAGGTAAGCCGGGAAAGCCCCAGTTCAAATCTCTCCCATGGATGGGTTTCGACAAGCCATTATAAGTCAGCTTCAGAGGGTCTTTGACAGGTGTGATGGACACTCAAAAGTTAATCCCTCACAGAGTCGTTGAGTGACAAGCTGTTCAAATGGAATTCTGGGGAGAGCGTCAGTTAAGGAATGACAGTTGGGAACTGACAGTTGGAGAAGAGAGAATTTAGTGCTGTCCGCAGACTGGGAAAGAGGCTAAAGGAGTGAGGGGATCACAGCGGATCCCCATCCAAGCCGAAAAGGGACAGAGCATCTAGTCAAAAGAAGCAATCCATGCCCAGTGGAAAGGGAAATAGCTCTAAAATGGAGAGTGATCCCTGATCTGTGTATAGCAAAGTATCTGGGGGACTTAGTTGTATGCTCCTGCCCTCTAAACGGTAAGAGTCAAGAGAAACTTAGGAACTTCTGTGTGAGTGTTTATGCAGACACTGAAAAGAAAGCTCTCTCCTTAAAGTTTCAAAGACCTTGTTGAAAAGCAAAGACATTTATTTATTGGCGACATTTAGTGCTATTACAAAGTTGTATCCGTTTTTATTAATGGTTCACCTCATATCTCATACCCCTGATTCCACCTGACCTATTCCCCTCCGAGTTAAACAAAATAGTCTGGTTTTGTTGAACTTTCAGAAGTGTCTCCTGTGCCATTACAAAAGGTGATTTCATCTCTTCCCTCCAGGACCCGGGCTGGGTCAGCATCAATCATCAATCATCAATCAAAATATATCATAATGTGAGAGGGTGAGACAGCCATAGACCAACAAATACGAAGAAAATAGATATAGGGCTGTTTAGCAAGAAAGAAGAAACCACAGAAAAATCCTGTGCACAAGGAAGGGAAGGGGGTGAGATTGCCATATCAGGCTACTCCTGACTCCCACTAGAGTGGGGCTGAGGCACGGGCTAGGGGAGCCAATTGGCCAGCTAGGTTTCATGTTCTGGTCAAAATGAGGACCCTCTTAACCACTCAGTAATATAGTTATTGCCCAGCTGATTGACAAGGACCAGGAAAACCACTGTGAGGTTAAAACAGGGAAGGAAGGGATTAAATAGGGAGGCGTAAAGGTGGATCTGTTAGCCAATCAGCTCTCCAGCTCTGGAGAGGAAGGTCTGATTTCCCTGGAGAGAGAGGAAGAAACTCCTCCCTCTAAACTTAGGGTTGCCAGCCTCCAGGTGTGGCCTGGAGATCTCCTGGAATTACCACTGACCTCCAGATAACAGAGACAACCCCACCCTCCTCAGGTTCCATCCCGAAAACCTCTAGCTATTTCCCAATCCAGATCTGTCTGGCAATTCTAAACTGGCCCTTAAAAATCAGAGAGAAGCCAATGTCAGGCTGGTCTTGGCCCAGGTAGTGTTTAAGCCAGCTGGGGAAAGGAGGAAGAGAACATTTAACCCTCCCCTCATCTTCAAACCTTAGGCCTTAAAACAGTGGTTCTCAACCTTCCTAAGGCCACGACCCTTCAATATAGTTCCTCATGTTGTGGTGACCCCCAACCATAAAACTAGGCAAGTGTTCTTTCACAGAAATTAAACCAAAACAGACCAATGGCGTGAAGGTCCATTGTTCGTAATTGTATATAAATTGGTTTTTTTCTGGGGTTTCTAGGTTCAGATCTGCCTCTTGTCCCACCATGCCAATCTCGCTCTTTTCCACTGCTCCAGACAGACGAATGCTCTATCTCGATCTACCCCACAAAGCTGTTGTGTAGATGCCTCCCGGCCAAGCTGCTTGCCCTGCCGCAACCCTTGTGAAAGGGTTGTTCGACCCCCAAAGGGGTCCCGACCCCCAAGTTGAGAACCAGTGCCTTAGAAGGAATGGGCAAGTTAGATGAGACTTTGAACTCTGAACGTGCCACTCATTTGCCATATCTCTATACATTTGAAAAAATCCTTACACTTTCTTCGTGGAAACCAGGGCAGCAGATATCCTTCTTGTTCTCCCCCCGCCCCCCCCCCGCCCTCTTTGTCTGCACAAAAACCATGCCGTTTTTAGGCTGAAGGAGGGTGATCGGCCTAAAGTAATTCACAACCGAGTGGATATTGGAACACCTACCTACTCAGTGGTGAACTTTCTGATTTCTTTTTCTTTTTTTAATGTCACTGCGAGAATATTGTCCTTTTTGTTTTTGCTCCTGGTATTCTCAGTTTGTCAGGGTCTTTTACTTATTCATTTATTTTACTTATTAATTGCATTTTTAAGCCGTCCCTCTATTTGAGCAGGCTCCGGGTGGTTTACAACATGTTAAAATTCTACTTAAAATACAAGTGAACCCCCATAATGCTCTGCTTTCCCACCATTCGGCCATATCCTGGTTGTAATATCACTGGCTGCTAATCAATGGTAGGATGTTCCAGAAAAGGGAAAGTCCTGGAGTAGAAGAAGAAGAAGAAGAAGAGTTGGTTCTTATATGCTGCTTTTCTCTACTTGAAGGAGGCTCAAAGCGGCTTATAGTCAACTTCCTTTTCCTCTCCCCACGACAGACACCCTGTGAAGTAGGTGAGGCTGAGAGAGCCCTGATATCACTGCTCGGTCAGAACAGTTTTATCAGGGCTGTGGCGAGCCCAAGGTCACCCAGCTGGCTGCATGTGGGGGAGTGCAGAATCGAACCCGGCATGCCAGATTAGAAGTCCGCACTCCTAACCACTACACCAAACTGGCTCTCTGGAGAGGGAAGGAAGGAGGCCCACTTGATTTTATTTGCTTGTTCTGGACTAACCATAGGCCTGGTGGAATAGTGTAACTTCACAGGCCCTGAGAAAATGTAGGTAGTTCCATCAAGGCCTTAGATCTCAGCTGGCAGCCGGTTCCACCAGGCCAGAGCCAAAGTCAACAGTGGCCTAGCTCTGATTGAGACCAGACATATTTCTTTGGGGCCAGGGATCACCAATGTGTTGGAATTAGAAGATCGAAGTCTTCTTCAAGGGACATACTGGGAAAGGCGGTCCCTTGTAGTACTCAGCTGTATTCTTATGCTGTTTTTACACCATTGGAAGGGCTCTTGATAAGCCCTGTGCTGTTTATTCTGCTTTTAGACACAACTTTTGGAAAAGTGATGCCCAAAATGGCATAACTTTAACGCTAGAGACTGCTACTAGGACACAGACAATAGCACCAAGAATAAGAGGCTTGATTCACGTAAGGAAAAAGCAAAAACAAAACGGGGATTATTCAGTCCAAACAGGGAAGTCTCCCGAGCTGGCAGGAATATCACAAATGTTGGCCATTCTAACCTTATGCCAACACCGCTCCCCTTTCAAGCTGAATTTCTAGCAGCATTTGGTCTTTGGCAGGAAATAAATGTATTCTGTCATCATTTCCCACAAGACAAAAGGGTTGCCTGTGATGAGCAGCCTTCTCCACTAGATGGCAGTCATTTCTATAAATCATTGGTGGAGAAATCTCTATCTCCTACGTCTACTCAGCTATAACTTAATTTATTTCCCTGACACACACTTCTGCATTTTTTTAAGGCTTGGAAAAATTGCCTCAGGGTGCTTTCGCACACAAAGGTTGTTGCTCGGATCAAGTCGAACTTGGCTGCCGTACAACTTGAAAAGTGTTTGGGAGCTGTTCTCTAATCACGCCACGCTGTGTGGCAAGGAATCTTGAAGAAATATTTGATCTGGTTCTGGCCTCCTCAGAACTACATTGCTCAGTTCGGAAAGCAGATTTTTGTCTCTGATTCCCTTGCTGAATCCATCGGTCTTAAGATGGTCAACTTCAAGATGCGGCCTGGAGTTCTCCGGGAATGAGAACTGATGTCCAAACTACAGAGTTCCCCTAAACAAAATGGCAGCTTCAGAGCGTGAATGAACTCTATGGCTTCACATCTCTGATGAGTGTGCTGGTTGCTCTCTGGGTCAGTCAGAACTCTTTAAGCACAGGAAGGCCAGACTCAGGGCAGGCAGCCTCAAACCAACCAGGAAGCAAGGAGGGCAATGATAAGTTCTACCAAAGCTGTTGATCCCACAATTGCTGGAGCAGAATGGAGGCTATTTATGGAGGTGAGTGCATACAGCTGTCCCCAGGACCAGAATCCTGCAGGCACCTACAGCTGGACTTAGTCCAGTATCTGGCCAAATCACATGACAGATCTTAATCCTCACAAGGCTCCTGGGTAGGGGCTCCAGACTCCCGGTGGAGATTAGGGTCCCCCAATGCCAGGTCTTACTGCCCAACCACCAATCAGCTGGCCAGGGAACAAGTTACCCCCCCCCCCCAAAACAGGGAGATCCATCTGACCTACAGCAATGTGTCTATGACACTGCCAATATGACCTGGAAGTGATGTCATCTCATCTAGGTCATTGGAGCAACACGCTGGTATTGGTGCAAACATGCTATAGTAGAAGCCAAATTTACTATAGAGCTTTTCTCCAAATACCAGATCATACCAGGGAGCCAGCCTGGTGTAGTGGTATGCAGATGTCTAATCTGGCGAGCTGGGTTTGATTTCGCGCTCCCCCACATGCAAACAGCTGGATGTCGCTGGCCTCGCCACAGCACTGATAAAGCTGTTCTGACCAAACAGTAATATCAGGGCTCTCTCAGCCTCACCCACCTCACAGGGTGTCTGTTGTGGGGAAAGGAAAGGGAAGGCGACTGTAAGCCGCTTTGAGACTCCTTCGAGTAGAGAAAAGCTGCATACAAGAACCAATTCTTCTTCATCACCCTGATGATGTCAGTTCTGGATCTTGTGGTCAGTGATGCTGGAGGGGCCTGCCTTGCTGCTCTGGGTAAATCCCCAGTAGCCAGGAGGATCCTGGCAATCCTACTTATGGGTAGTGGAGAGGTCCCAGCATCCTACAGGCACTCTGCTGCCAGAGTTCAGGCTCTACCTGGGCTTTTAGGGGCTCTTGGGCAGCCCTTGGGATCCCAGGCAAAGGTTAGGTTTCACCTATATCCATCTTCTGTTCATGAACACATTGTTACTGGTCACATGATCTCAGTGGGTGGCTTTTGTCTTGAGTAATTGTAGGATCTTCCAGGGTTATAATCACAGTTGTCATGATTACCTTCCCCGCCCCTCACTGATATGCCACCTTCTGCTGTATTTACTTCATAACTGAAGTGGACAAATTGCTGGAATCAGTGAATGCCCTCTTGATCCCTGCCTATCTTGGTTGCTTAAGATGAGGGCCCAGCGGACAGGATGCCATCGGGGAGAGATTATCAACCTCTCCCTGTCTACAAGGAAGTTCCCAGAGGTGGTGAAGGAGGCAGTGGCTCATCCCCTACTGAAAAATCCATTGCCACTGTTATGGGCTGGAGTGTCACCAATATGTGGATGACTCATGGAGAACCACCCGGACTTCCCCCCCAGATACATTTGCTAGATGTTGCTTGAAACTCAACTCCTCCAAGATGGAGGTCCTGTGGCAGAAAGGTGGCAGACCAGGAAGCACGCCTACCCACCTTGGCCAGGGCACAACTTAACATCTCGTCCTCAGACAGGAATCTGGGGGTGATTCTGGAGCCTCCCTTTTTAGGGAGGCCCAGATCACAAGAGTAGCCCACATGGTGTTTTACCATCTTCAGCAGGCGAGGCTACTAGCACCCTATCGTCCACTGTCTAGCCACAGTGATCCATGCAATGGTCACCTTTAGGCTGGATTTCTGTAACTTGCTGTACACAGGCCTATCCTTGTCCTTGACCTGGAAACTCCAGCTGGTGCAGAATGCAGCTGCTAGGGTCCTTACTGGTACATCTTGGAGGGCCCATATCCAGCCCGTGCTGAGGCATCTGCATTGGTTGTCAGTCCTGGCTCAGATCCGGTTCAAGGACTTGGTGTTGACCTTTAAGGCCATCTGTAAGGCTTGGGCCTTACCTATCTGAGGGACCGCTTGTCTCCTTATGCCCCACGCAGGGCTCTCCACTCTGTGGGTGCTAATCTACTGGAGGCCCCTGGCCCTAAACAAGTATGCTTGGCCTCAACCATGTTATCTGAGAGGTGCTTTTGTTTGGTAGCAGCACCCCTTTGTGCCTATCTGCAAAATGCATCTACTTTCCATATCCCCGTTAAGCGCAGTGCACAAAATAAAGCCATAAACACAACCATGTTTCTTTATCATTGAAAGAAATTAGGGACAAGGTGGATTCTTGCTGATGAAAAAAGGTATGGCTTAAACATTAAGAGGTTGTTGAGCAATCTTGAAGGAGAAAGAAAGGAAGGGCTCCTTTGAGGATTTAGGACAAAGTATCTCTCAGTCTTAGATAATTGCGGAAAGCAGGTTAGGGACGTAGCTCTGAGAACACAGAAGTACCTGCACTTCAAAAGGATTTTTTTTTCAAAAGCCTTGAAAAAGTTGGGAATAGTGGTTGGTGACAGATTTGGATCAGAAGGAAGCGGCGCAATAGCTGGCACAGCGGGATACGATCTTTGATGCTGAACGATGTGAAATTTAAGATGATTCCAAGCTTTTATACAGAAACTTCCATTGGAGATGCCAGAAGGTGAGGAGACGGGTGAATGAGGTCAGGATACTCAACTATTGTAAACCCATCGAGGTCACCACTGTAAGTGGAAGAGGAAATCGTTCAGGCCATGAACTGAAAGAATGGACAGGTCGAAGGAAAGTGACCTTGAGACCACTGGTCAATTAAGCAACAAAAGAGGCTGTTGGCAGTTATTATGCAAGAGACTGGTCTGATGGGTCTTAGATCTGGGGTTTGCATATTGTCCCCTTCCCTAGTACACGGGCAAGTGTTAAAAAGATTCATGAGAACTGGTGTAGTGACACAGTTAAGAGACCAAGATGAGAACTGGGAACTTTTTGTTTCATGAATTCTGTAAGTGGTGTTAAATGTCCTCTTGTCCCTCAAGCCTCCTTCTACCTTCATTAAAGGTTCATAAACAGAAGGACTTCTTTAGGCCAAGTGCATACATTACCCACAGAAAGGTGGGAGCCCTGAGGTACATCTGCTTTCTCCCTTCCCCTTGGAAAGGATGAAGGAAATGTATAATAAGTATGGGGTAGACAAATGTTAGCACTGGCATGTCCTGAGGTTTGGGGGAAAATAGTGGCTTGTAACCTACTAGACTGCTCAGTTTAAAGACTTCTTCCAGCTTCAGAAGCCTTCATCCAATGGATGAGGACTGCTTCAACCAGAAGAATATTTCACATTTGGTGAGTCGAATGGCAGGATATAAGCCAATGTCAGAAGAAACCAGAATGAGCTGACTACGTGGTTCATGCACGTTTTCTGCATTACCACCGGCAGCAGTCATACTTAAGGAAAGTGAGGGAGCCATATGGAATGGAAAAAGCCAAGAGGAGGCGGGGGGCAGTTGGCCAGGTTCCCGAAATCTGGACCTGGCTCTACATGCCAATAATGGAATTAATTGAATTAGGTCCAATAGTGTGTACGAAGTGTTTCAAACACTCTGTTCTATATTTTTTGTTTGTTTACTACTACTACTACTACTACTACTACTACTACTACTACTACTACTACTATTATTATTATTATTATTATTATTAAATTTGTTACCCGCCACTCCCAAGCAGGCTCGTGGCGGATTACAGAATGTCCAGTTAAAAAACCCATTAAAATGGACAACAGTAACAATACAATAAAACCAGCAGACCACAACATGGCGGAAAACCCCCAAACCCTACCCATACTTATAGAGGGAGCAGGAAGGAGAGATAAGAAATCATAGTTAGAGTTTGACATCAGGAGGGCCCCATTGATCTTCACCCACTTTTACAAAATTTGCATCCTACCTTTCGGCCCTTATAAGGGCCACCAAGGCAGCCAACCATTTTTATTAATGCTAGTCCACTCCAGTCTCAAGATGAGACAGCTGCTGGGGTGTGGGCTCCATGCTTGGCTGAGTGGCTTGTAGGCCCACAACCTGTTGGGTCCAGGCTTCTTAGGTAATTTTTCAGCCATCTCCTGATCTTGAGGCAGCCACCCCATCTCTTTCAAATGTAAAAACAGACCCAACACTCGGTGAAGAGCATAACACAAAGACTAATGATCCATAGAGTCCAACTTAATGACTCCCCCCCCAAATGGCTGGCTAATTATATAGCTGTAGAAAGCTAGGAGAGGGTTTCCAGGATTGCCATGTTAACAAGGGGCATTGTGGGTACGGGCAGCAAATCCGTATCACAACAAGGTGTTTTAGATAACCGCCCCATTGATAGGAATCCTATCATGCAGCAAGCGGAGAAACTCTCCCATTATCTCCGGAGCGTTATGAGCCAGTTGTGCTAATCGAAATGCGAACGCGAATCGTTTTCGGCTCAAGGGTGGTGTTCATCAAGATATCAGAGTTATGTAATATTATTCATAACGGGGAGCTTTCCAGGAGGAGGGAGGGAGGGGAGGGGAAGGAAGGAGAGAGGATCAACTCATATAAATTAAAAATCTAATCAGTCATCTTAATAGATTCCCATTGAGGAGCCTTCGTGGCACTGAGATATGGTCTGTCGAAGATAAGGCTGTCTCTTCACATTTCATCATTTCATTGCTCGCTTGACTGGCTGGCGGCGAAAACACTGGCGGCTTAATCCTAATTTCTAAAGCCGCATCAACAGCTCTTCCTTTCCGCGGGAACGATGCGGCGGTACGATTACCAATTTACAGCTCTGAATACCTCGGTGCCCTCTATTTTACAGAAGGCGAACCTTTAAACAAAATCGCCCCCTCCCCGAATCCCCACCCACAGCAACATGATCTCTTGCAAAAAAAAAAAAAACACAGCAATTTTTAAAAAAGAATGATAGCGACACATCCTAACCGAAGTAGGCACAGCTTAAAGTCAATGAAACTTTCATAGAATCATAGAGCTGGAAGGGACCTCCTGGGTCATCTAGTCCAACCCCCTGCACCATGCAGGACGCTCACAACCCTATCGCTCATCCACTGTAACTTGCCACCCCCTTGAGCCTTCACAGAATCAGCCTCTCTGTCAGATGGCTATCCAGCCTTTGCTTTAAAATGTCCAAATATGGAAAACCCACCACCTCCTGAGGAAGCCTATTCCACTGAGAAACCGCTCTAACTGTCAGGAACTTCTTCCTGATGTTTAGATGGAATTTCTTTTGAATTAATTCCATCCCATTGGTTCTGGTCCATCCCTCTGGGGACTTTGATTGTTTGTAGTTGTTATTAGGCCATGTCACTAGGCCCTAGTTCTTGCAGGGGTGGACATCCGACCACATTCTAAAGATCAAAGCTCACTTTATTTATTTATTTGTTTATGCTCCGCCCCTCCTGGCATGGCGGCTTGGGCAGCTTCTAACTTTTGACTTATAAAACATACATAATAAAGAAAAAAATTACATATTAAATATTAAAACTTTAAAACTGTACAATCTAAAAACAATCCTACCAGCTGTTTGGACAACTGGTTTATCAAGAGCGTTCGATTCTTCAGGCTTCGGAAACCCACAAATTGGTGTGAATCTGTAGAATATGGTTGACCATTTTGGGAGGGGGGGGGGTCAAACATGACCATATATAGTCATATCATCTGATAAATGTTTAACAAGTTTAACACATTTTTAAAATGAATTTTTAAAATTCCTACCCATTTGGGAAACCCTTCCAGGGCCATTAAGATACCCCAGGGTTTCACAAAACCCTGGATGAGAGAGCCTGATCTATTGGGCACACACAAAGCATCTCAGCGTGTATGTGACTAATGCCAACAAGTTGAATCCTAACGTTTTTCAATCATACTAATCTTTATCAGAGGTCAATATACAGATACACACAGTTTTACAGGAAACAAATTCAGTTTTCAACAGGGAGTGTAAATAATTTGATTTAGCTTATTCTGGTTCTGCAATACATTCATATTGATTGTTATGTGCCAGGCAGAATTCTCAGCCAGCATATATTTTTGTTCCTCTCCTGGGTCTTGGAAAATCCTGAGAAAATAAGTATTTATTCCCCCTGCTGAAAATTGAATTTTCCCCCTGCGTAACTGTGTATATCTGTATATTGACCTCTAATGGAGATCAGCATGATCAAAATGTGTTAGGTCTGAACTTGCTGGTATTAGCGATGACTTGTGTGTGCCTAATAGATGATAAGACATTCTTTTATGGATTTTAAACACTTAGAGGTTGGACTGGATAACTTGTATGGCCCCTTCTAGCTCTGTGGTTCTATGAGTCTAACTAATAATTGTTGTTGTTATGTGCGAAGTCGTGTCCGACCCATCGCGACCCCATGGACAATGATCCTCCAGGCCTTCCTGTCCTCTACCATCCCCCGGAGTCCATTTAAGTTTGCACCGACTGCTTCAGTGACTCCATCCAGCCACCTCATTCTCTGTCGTCCCCTTCTTCTTTTGCCTTCGATCGCTCCCAGCATTAGGCTCTTCTCCAGGGAGTCCTTCCTTCTCATGAGGTGGCCAAAGTATTTGATACGACACATTAAAAAGCGGATGGATTGATTACATGTTTAACGTTTTTTTTAGTGGGGTGCCTTCAGCAGATGAGGAGTTTTTGGCAAGTCTAGTTTTTCAAATCACCGTGGCCTAACAAGCTTAATTTTGATACAACCATTAGTCAAAATGTCAACATCTGGCATTGTGTGATCTAGATCTATATTTCTGGGTCTCTCCCCAATGCAGGGTTCTTAACGGTCCTTTGAAAATGGACTTGTTTGAATTCAGAAGCTATTTGTTTCTGATCTGATTTCACTTCTCATTCTGTGACGTGGTGGGTCTGATCGAAACAAGACATATGCTAGGAAATATCCCTCCACATAGGCAGAGAATCTCTCCTATAGTTCCTCAAGTAATTTGTGGAAAGGCAGAAGCTGTATTGCACAGATAACATGACCACTTGCAGCTTTGATCTCTATTTTTCACACCTGAAATATTAGGTCACGTTTGATTTTTTTTCTATCAGAAGTGAAAGCAGCAGGTATTCGCTCTAATTGTTCACCCCCCTTTTTCTCCAACATATTTTATCACATTTGGCATTGCTCATTGCTAGCTCTCAGGATCCAACAACACATTCCTTACCTGGAAGAACGACAGTTTAAAAAATATCAATGAATAATGTAGCAAAGAACCAGATGTTAATCTTACAATTTTATAGAACCTATTCCTGTTCTAAGGCTTTCCAGATGCTTTTCGAAATACATGGTATAGGAAATGCGACTGAATAGAGCCACATTCTGGGGCAATAGGGAGAAGCTTGCATGATCACAGATAAAATGAAACATTGTGCAGGGTTTCCCTACAAGGGTTGGATGATTTAAGAGAGAATGTTCTTCTGTCTGTTGGATTTAAAACATGTTAACAGTGATAGAGGCTATTATTCTGTTGCCCCAGAGGGTTGGACCAGAGCTAATGGGTTGAAATTAATTCAAAAGAAGTTTTGGTTAAACATCCGGAAGAAGTTCCTGACAGTTAAAAGAGTCCCTCAGTGGAACAGGCTTCCTCGAGAGGTGGTGGATTCTCCTCCTTTGGAAGCTTTTAAGCAGAGGCTAGATAGTCATCTGACAGAAATGCTGGTTTTATTTACTTAGGCAGATTGTGAGTGGGTGGGCAGGAAGGGATGTATCAGTGTTTGTCTCCTGTGGCCCTTCCTTGCATACCCAGAAAAGTGCTGATCACTACTGTGGGAAGGTAGGTGAATTTCCTCTAGGCCAGGCTGGATTCTGGAGACTTTTGGTGTGGGTGGCAGATCACTTGGTCATGAAACAGGGGGTCACTGTGGGTGGGCAGGTAGGTGTGAGTTTCTGCATTGTTCAGGGGATTGGACTAAATTACCCTGAAGGTCCCTTCCAACTCCGTGATTCTATGATTCTGTTAATAACAACTTAAAAAATACCCAGTTCTCCACCAACAATTATTTTGGGGCATACGGAAGACATCTATATTCTAAGTTATTAAACTTCTTGCTTCTAGCTGCAGAAGTGCAAATGAATAAATCTTGGATAAGCAAACATACACCTGGCCTAAATGATCTGGGAAATTTTAATAGCTGGAAACCCCCCAGGCTAATCTGTTGTTACCCTTGCCGGGGAAAATTTACACGCACTTGTAAATTTCTGGCATGAAAACTGCAGAAGAGGAAAAGGTTGGATTCCTTCCCCCTGTCTCTCCCCCTTATGCTGTTCTTTTCCTTGAGAAAGCCGTCCTGGCAGCTGAATTTGTAAAAAGGAAAAAAAAGCCATTTACAAGAAACGTAGGAGAAATGGTAACGATCTATGTCAACTTGTGGCCAAGTCCGATCTCAACGGGGCACGTGATCAGAAAGCAACTGTTTTGCACTTGAAAAAGAATCATTGTCCTATAGGAAATACATTTTCATCCCTATCACTTCTGCAGAATGTGAAAGGGTAGGAGGTGTTCTTGGTCCCCAACCTTTTTATCACCGGGGACCGGTCAATGCTTGACAATTTTACTGAGGCCCAGGGAGGTAGTCTTTTGCTGAGGGACGTCGCCACTGCCGCCTGAGCCTCTGCTCCACTTGCTTTCCTGCCGGCACTCCTGTCTTCCCGCTGCCCGCTGGGGGGCACTGCCAGCAGCAGCTGCGCAGTGCCATGCCAAGGGGGAGCCCCAGCTATGGCAGCCGCCGGAAAGCACCAAAGGTGAGCCGGCGACAGAGTGGCAGGGCAGCCCCCAAGGCAGTAGCCGGGAAGGAGGACGAGGAGGAGCTGTGGCCCGGTACCAACTGATCCACGGACCGATCCCAGTCTCCGGGCCAGGGGTTGGAGACCACTGTTCTTGAGGACCCGGTATTGTTTAGGCAAATGCATTCAAGCAAAGCCAAAATACGTCTGGTTCCCGCTCAGAATTTGACTTCCAGAGAGGGGAAAGGGAACCCCAGGAAAATTCTGTGTGTCTAAACACGTGTTATTTTCGTTTAAAGGCAGCTCCTCAAAAGGCAAAACAGGAAGTGCACAGAGAAGTAACATATAACGGAAAGGTACTAAGGAAAAGAATGCAGCGTGGTGTAGCCTGATCTTGTCCAATCCGAACAGGTTCTGTTCTTGAATGGGGGACCACCAAGGAAGATTCTGAGGAGGAGGGCAATGGCAAGGCCTTGAAACCTCCTTGTTGGGGTCACTGTAAGTTAGTTGTAACTTGATGACACTTATATGTGAAGGCACTGGGGGGAAAAAACCCAAAGATTGTATGCGTTAAACAGGAGTTGCTCTGGGCACTAAAATAGCTGCCAGTCCCCATAGGCAGGTTGTATAAAAATAGAACCACAGAATCATAGAGTTGGAAGGAAGAAGAAGAGTTGTTTTTTATATGCCACTTTTCTCTCCCTGAAGGAGTCTCAAAGCAGCTTACAATCTCCTTTCCTTTCCTTTCCCCACAACAGACACCCTGTGCGGGAGGTGAGCCCAAGATCACCCAGCTGGCTGCATGTGGGGGAATGGGGAATCAAACCCGGCTTGCCAGATTAGAAGTCAGCACTCCTAACCATTTCACCAAGCTGACCCTCCAAGCCATCTAGTCCAACCGCATGTTCAGTGCAGGATCAGCCGAAAGCATCCATGTTAAGTATCTGTCCACATGCCGCTTAAAGACCGCCAATGAGGAGGAGCTTACCACCAATCAATCCAATTTTATTACAGCAATTAGTAAATAAGCCTGGTGCAGTTAGGAATGCAGTGGGTGCTAGAAAGGTAGCATGGGGGGGGGGAGAGACGGCATGTGGGTGCAGTGTGAGGGCACAAGAGGCATGCGGCGGACTTACCGCCGTGTAGCATACCTCTCCCCGGGGAAAGCCACGCGGTGAGTGGGCAAGGGCTGGGGAGTGGGAGTGGTGCTCCACGCCAGGGGAGGGACGGCACCTTATCCTTCGGCCCTGTGCCACTGGTTTCTCTGCTGCCTTCTCCGCTGGCCCTCTGTATCAGGACCGCAACACTCCTGGTGAGGCTCCAGCGATGGCTGGCTGGCGCTGTCGCGGATTCTGTGGTGGTGGCTGGGCTTTCTGTCTATGGAGTGGGGCTCGCAGCTGTGTCAGCAGCTTGTGCTGCGCTGGCTCTCCGGCGCCTAGAGGAGCTGGCGGCACTGGTGGACGGTTGAAGCAGCAGGCTGGCGAGGGGTTGGTGGCAGGTGGGGAGGTGGCAGAGTGGGCGAGGAAGTGTCAGCTGGTTAAGCTGTGCGGTGCCAGGCTTGCACGGCTGCTGGTGGGTGTGTCGGGCCGGCGGCAAAGCCAGTGAAGTGGGGGAGCGGAGTGGCAGTGGTGGCCAGGCAGCGTCTGTTGGCAAGGATGGGTGCGTGGCTTGTAGCTGGCTTCTGGAGGCGGCCACTCCAGGGGCTGGCCCAATCCGGTCGCATCCAGCTTTGCTGGCTGGGGCCGGATTGGCCCATGTGGGTGGTAGTGCAGGCCAGACACCAGATGTTTCCCGGACAGCATTCCGCCCACAGGGGACTTTCCCAAATATTAGGGAGAACTATGGTAAGGATGAGCTCATAAATTCTTTAAGCAGCCGATTGCACTGCTGAACCACTCTGACTGGGAACATTTTTTTCCTGAAATTGTGTCAATACATAGTTGAAAACCATTGTTGTCCTATCCTTTGCAGCTAACAGGAACCTCTCCCTGCCTTTCTTTAAGTGACAACCTTTCACAATCATAAAAAAAGCTATCGCGTCCCCTCTCAACTTCCTCTTCTCCAGGCTGAACATTCCCAAGTCCCTCAGCCTTTCCTCATAAGACTTGGTCCCCAGGCCCTGGATCTTCCTCATCACTCTCCCCTGCACCCTCTCAATTTTGTCCACATCCTTTTTGAAGTGAGGCCTCCAGGACTTCACCCAGGACTTCAGGTGTGGCCTGACCAACGTTATATGCATCAGGCCTATGGCATCTTGTGCTTTTGATGGGATGCCTCTGTTGATACAGCCCAAGAATGCATTCACCCATTTTCTCACCGCATCATACTGTCTGCTCATATTGAGCTTACAGTCTGCAAGTGCCCCGAGATCATTCACACTGCTACCCAGAAGTGTATCTCTCATCCTGCAGTTTGACCCATAGTTTCTAAAGATTTAAATTTCAGGCAGCAGTATTCTACTATTCCTGTGGAAGCCTGAAAAGCTCCTTCCCCCAGCCCATTATGATGAAGTGAAAACCTCTCTGTGAATGTATCGTGTTTAAAGGCTATCTGGCTTCCAGATCCTCACATTCTGTCTCAATTTACTTTGGGGCTGAGGGAAAAGCTTTGTGTGTATGCGTTTGTGCACTTTATTGTTTAACACAGTGGTCCCCAACCTTTTTTCAGCTGGGGACCGGCAGGGCAACATGCGCGCTGCGCGGCCGAAATCGCGCATGCGCGGCACTCCCTCGCATGCGTGCATGCGTGAAAGTGCCGTGCATGCGCGATTTCGGCCGCGCAGCACGCATGTGCGCATACACGACCGGGCCGTGCATGCGCGATGCGCGGTGCGGCCATGATTCCCTCTCCCCCCCTCCTGCAGTAAGAAGCTTCCCGGGCCGCAAGCTTGCGGCCTGGGAAGTTTTTTACTGCGGGGGGGGGGAAGGGAACCGCGGCCCAGCGCCCTGGCCTTCGCGGCCCGGCACCGGGCCGTGGACCGCAGGTTGGGGACCACTGGTTTAACAGACATCAGAATCAGACTTGTGATTTCTAGACAATCATGGCTGCTTATATAACAACTAGCCAAAGGCTACCTGAAGGGCAAAAAATATTAAAACTGCCCAAGATCCTGAACGAGCTCATTTGGTGGACAGGTAGAGGAGAGATAGCCTACATTCCTGGCCATGAACCAGTCTTTTCATAAAACACATCCATATTATCAGATTTGGACTGAGATCAACCTGTTTAATTTTTCTAACACTGAATGGCCCCTAGAGCGACTGTACTCAGAGCTTGTCTTGTAGACATGATTGGGAAGAAAAGACCTGTAGGTTGAAAAATCCATAGACTTCACCGTGGAAAAACAGCCAAGAATAAACAGATCACAGCAAAGCAGGAGCAGAAAATTGTCACAAAGGACATGGTTGGGCCAGCACACACACTATGTGTGTAGCCACCTTGGTGTAGTGGTTAGGAGAGTGGACTTCTAATCTGGTGAGCTGGGTTTGATTTCACACTCCTCTACATGCAGCCAGTTGAGTGACCTTGGGCTCGTCATAGCACTGATAAAACTGTTCTGACCAAGCAGTGATATCAGGATTTTCTCAGCCTCATCTATCTCATAGGGTGTCTGTTGTGGGGAGAGGAAAGGGAAGGCAATTGTAAGCCTCTTTGAGACTCTTGGTAGAGAAAAACAGCATATAAGAATCAACTCTTCTTCTGTGTGGAAATATAGCATTTAGCAAAACTGAATGATAACATGGGCAGATAAAATATATGCTTCATGAAATAAGGACTGTATAAATAAGACAATTCTAGGTGAATCATAAATTTTTAAAGGGATCAGAGAAACACATAATATTTCACTCCTTAAGGTTCTACTATACATATTCTGAGAAGTGTATTCAACATTTTCTGGAATACTACAAAGATGTTGTCAAGTCCCTGGAGAATTTCCAGTGAGCAGACTCACTTGTTGATAGGAAATCTCTTTACTGAAAAGAATGACGATCAGGAGTATGGTATTCCCTTGCTAAAACTAATTTGCAAGCATACAATTTTCCAGACACGTAACCAGTAGACACGTGAAAATGGCAAGAACATATGAACAGGTTTTTGACAGATGTCCTCTTGAAATTACCTGCTTTTTTCCCATTTGATGTCATTACCATCCCAAATGTCATCCCTAATGACTATTTTCCCCTGATATTGTTTCCCCTCAATAACCCTGTGCATCATTGATTGTGTATTGAATTTGACTTTCAGATGGTGGCTTCAACTATGGCCATGGAGCCTGCACAATTCATTCTATAAGGGAGACATTTTGATTGAAAATATAAATACTTTAATGAAGATCCTCCAACATTGTGGGGACGGGGAGCAAAGTTTGAGGCTGTAGTTTACCATTTCCAGAACTTCTGCAAGAAAGAAGCAATTTGTGTTTCTATTATGGATGGAGGAACAACAGGGAGATCAGACTAATGCTGTCAAACCCCTATATGTCAGGACCGTAGAGCTTCACCCAGACCAAGATGTGCTTCAGATATTAGGAGTGTGGCTATGCTGGGCTAACTGAAATACCTGTGAAGCATGGAACAGCCAGATGACCTTTGTTGACCTATCCCAGAGGTATGCCAGGGAAAAGTGAACTGGTTGGGACTTGGTTGTCATCTGTCAAGACCCTGTTCACATGTTACCTGTTTATTTTATTTCTTTGCTTCCATGGTCTTGCCATGAGTCATGTCATGCTCACATGTTACCTGTTCTTCACATGTTACCTATTTTACCTGTTCCCATGTTCCCTTCCCTACCTCGACACACTAGTATGCTTGCTTTCTCCAGTATTTTTTCATAGACCAGAGGCCCGATGGGGGAAGTAGGCATCTTCTTCTCAGAGAGTTTTTTGTATTGCTCTGACCTTGCATGTGTTCAGGTTAAGAATGCCTTGTAGTGTCTAGGTTATAGTGTATGATTTGTATGGGGAAACATAACCTAGGAAACCTTTGTGCCAGGTATTTTGTTCCGTGCACCTAGTTTCAAATTGTGGGGAGCAGTCCTGTGGAAAACATAAAAGTTATGTTTATAAGCTTGCCCTTTAGTTCTAGCAAGGAAGCACCTTGTTATCTGTTCGCCGCTTTCTTCAATAAAGAAATTTCCTTCTGCTTACTGTGAGTTCGACAGAGACTTGGAATCATCCTCAGAATATCTGGTTGACTGCCTCTTTTTGCAGCTGTGTTTAAGATGAAGGAAGAAAACAGAGGACCTGCTGGAGTTTTGCTTCCTGCAGAATAACAGATGCCTCTTAGTCTTATCTGAAAACATTCCCCAAGTCATGTATAAGAAGCATGGCGAGGTTCCAATTCAAATGCCAAAGTAGGTGCACCGGGGCACCGAACCCTCCCCAAAGGCCCTCTGCAAGTGCTTTTCTTTTAACTATTTTTTGTGGTTAGAAAAATGCTCCAGGTAAAAAACCCACAGGAAGATGATGTAGGCCTTATCGCCACACTCCTCATGACCTCCCTGTGACTGGGACAGTTTCGCTTTTGATATGCCACCATCCTTTCTCGTTTGGTTCCCACCAGAATCCCAATTGCGCACAGACTGTGATAAGAGAATTGGTGTAGGGGATGAGAAATTGTGGCCTGTGTTTTATCAATAAAAGTAATGGTAACTGGAGTTACTCCTCGCAATTCTTCTAAGCAGGAGAGAGTTCCCGGTGCTGATACGTTCTGCTTATAAAGGACAGCGAAGTGGGATAAATCACACTGTCAATTTAATGGTTTGGTGTTCGCTGCCTCTGTATTATCAGCACGATTATTCTCGGTGTTCAGGCGAAATGGATAGAAATATATAAAAGAGATCCAAAGTGGGTTTTTGTTTTTTTAAAAAAAAGGCGCCTGTCTTTTGTCACCATGTTACACACGCTGACAGAAGGCACACCAAACAAACGACTTGCTTTGTTTCGCACCTTTTTATTATGATGATGCATTGGAAAGAAATGCTGCTTTCTGTCACCAAGCAACATTTAGACAACATTTCCATGTTTTGAAAAAGTGTTCCCCGTCAAAGAAGGTAACAGTATAAGTGAAATAACATCAGCATCGCTGATCCTTCTAGGAGTTCCTCCACAAAGGGGCAGCAATGTTTTCCAAGCACCTAGCAAAAAAAAAAAAATCGGCTTAATTATGTTGTGCGTGCATATTCCGCAGGCTCGGTGGATTGTTTGTTCCAAATTTCGGGATCGTGACAAAGCGTCCTCATTATTTTGGAAGAGCAGCAACCATAAACCATGCACTCGCGTGTTACTTTAGATCTACGCCAGGTCCGCAAGGGAAACACAGAAGCGGTGCTGTGAGAAATTCCAACAAAAGAAAAAAAGGATCTGTCCAATGGCTTAATCAAGTCATATTAGAAATATAAGAGTCTCTGTTATCTCTTTATTATAATTCCCACCTGGACTCAGCCAAAACGGTGTCTAGATGATTTTTCCGTTTTCAATTGAGTATCTTTCGTCAGTGGCAGTAATGAGTCCTCCACAAAGTAATATTAATACATTCAATGTATTCAATCCCAATGTGTTCTATCATCTTGCTTATCATTTTTGAAGTATAATTAGGGCAAAAAAACGCTCACATGATATGGAGAGCCAAGGCTGTAAGCCCCTGGTCTCAAGAAATTCCAACAGGACAGCACCAAAATCACAGGGGGGAAAATATCTCAAGTGACAGGGTGCAGCGTCTCAAAGTTATATGCTTAAAACTCATGGGATAGAATCATAAACACCAGAGAGCAATGGAGATTCCTCACATGGATCTCTGCCATCTCTTTTCTTCTGCAACAGTTCCCTGAGCTTTTCATAAAATTGATGCAAGGGCTCGTGGGAGCTTTATGAACAAAATTATACAGGACATGGGGAGGCTGCAATGAAGAAGGGGCATTGGGTGAAATAGGCAGGTGGTTCTGCCCAATTCCCTCCTCCTTGTTGCAAACCGCCCCCCCCCCATGCCATTTCATCCATCATGTCCCATGACTCCTGGAATCAGCATATCATCTGTTTTGGGAAAATGGGGAGTTGGGAAATATCCAAGAGCGCCTTCTACTCTTCGGATTGAACACGAAGGGAGTTTACATGCTCCGTTCTTACAATGAATGGATTGGGGCACTCGAAAGCTCATACCTTGAATAAATCTTTGTTGGTCTTAAGCAGGGGTAGTCAAACTGCGGCCCTCCAGATGTCCATGGACTACAATTCCCAGGAGCCCCTGCCAGCATTCGCTGGCAGGGGCTCCTGGGAATTGTAGTCCATGGACATCTGGAGGGCCGCAGTTTGACTACCCCTGGTCTTAAGGGTGCCACTGGACTCTGATTTTATTGGATTGTTCCCTGCGGTGTTTATATTGATATGCCTGTCAGGTATATTGATACATCTATGGTATCCTTTCACTAATAATAATATTATAATAATTTTATTTTTATAACTCATTTTTCCCTGGTTGGCTCAGGGCGGGTGACATCAGGTTTAAAACAATAAAGAGGAAAAATAAAATTACATAGATAACATTAGTAAATTTAAATTTTTAAGTTAATTTAAAAGCCCCCACCTCTTCCAATTAAAAAGCTCACCAAGGGGGCCAAGTTAGTGTTGGGTGGATTTTGCGGATGGGATGGGCTCTCAGGCAGGGATGCCTGCATCTGTCTGGTGTTATTTCATAGTCTCAGTCATAGGCCTGGTGGAACAGCTCTGTCTTACAGGACTCTCAGAATGGTTTAAGGTCCCTGATCTCAGGATAATGTTTCATCAGGCCTGGGCCAGGGCACTGATCAAGGTCACTTTGACCTCATTGAGGTAAAACGATTAGTGTAAATAGCACAGTTGTAGACCTGGCTGAATAGCTCTGTCTTACAGGACCCTCAGAACGGTTTAAGGTCCCTGATCACCATCAGGAGAGTGTTTCATCAGGCCTGGGCCTGGGCCCTGGTCAAGGTCAGTTTGACCTCTCTGAGGTAAAACTATTAGTGTAAATAACACATTTGTAGACCTGGCGGAACAGCTCTGTCTTACAGGACCCTCAGAATGGTTTAAGGTCCCTGATCTCAGGATAATGTTTCATCAGGCCTGGGCCAGGGCACTGATCAAGGTCACTTTGACCTCATTGAGGTAAAACGATTAGTGTAAATAGCACAGTTGTAGACCTGGCTGAATAGCTTTGTCTTACAGGACCCTCAGAATGGTTTAAGGTCCCTGATCTCAGGATAATGTTTCATCAGGCCTGGGCCAGGGCACTGATCAAGGTCACTTTGACCTCATTGAGGTAAAACGATTAGTGTAAATAGCACAGTTGTAGACCTGGCTGAATAGCTTTGTCTTACAGGACCCACAGAACGGTTTAAGGTCCCTGATCACCATCAGGAGAGTGTTTCATCAGGCCTGGGCCAGGGCCCTGGTCAAGGTCAGTTTGACCTCTCTGAGGTAAAACTATTAGTGTAAATAACACATTTGTAGACCTGGCGGAACAGCTCTGTCTTACAGGACCCTCAGAATGGTTTAAGGTCCCTGATCTCAGGATAATGTTTCATCAGGCCTGGGCCAGGGCACTGATCAAGGTCACTTTGACCTCATTGAGGTAAAACTATTAGTGTAAATAACGCGGTTGTAGACCTGGCGGAACAGCTCTGTCTTACAGGACCCTCAGAATGGTTTAAGGTCCCTGATCACCATCAGGAGAGTGTTTCATCAGGCCTGGGCCAGGGCCCTGGTCAAGGTCAGTTTGACCTCTCTGAGGTAAAATTATTAGTGTAAATAACTCAAGGAATTCAGAGCTGATGTTCAATAGAATACTGAATTTAGTTTCAAGGGAATTTTGTTTTGGTAAGGGAACAGAAAATCATGTCACTTTTGGCATCCAGTTAATATGTTTTCCATTAATGTGATAATAGAGTAACAAATTCCATTGTCCATTCTAAAGGCCATATGGGCAAAAGGATACACTCCCTATACGCCACGAAAGGTCCAAAATGTCAGGGTTTGTGTTTTGAAATGGGGGTAGGGTGCATTTAAAATTGTGGGCCAGCAAGCTAGTAAATCAAAAGTCAATGGAATATGCAAACCTGCTTATGCTGTCTGTCCAAAAAACACAATTTAGCCTCTTTAGCTTTGTTTATTAATATAAGATTGTAATTCAGGGAGCAAAATATATGCAGACATTTTCAATATGCATGTACAAGACATACAGGGCAATGTTGATTGCTTATTTTAATGTTCAGGATATATTCACTTAGATCAAAGACAGTTCCTATCAAAAAAAATTG
The DNA here is from genome assembly GCF_049243985.1 of Paroedura picta. Lineage (NCBI taxonomy): Eukaryota > Metazoa > Chordata > Lepidosauria > Squamata > Gekkonidae > Paroedura > Paroedura picta. Next base: position 30,457,674 of record NC_135370.1, on the reverse strand, counting down.
AGTGGTGGCGGGAATTGAGGGATAAGCTCTGAATACTAAAGACATAATGTTTTTTTTATAGGACATTTTGCAGGAGGAGATAATCTTTTATAGGAACTCTTACAGTAATAGGTAATGGCTAATAATTTCGCTTTGTGTGTGTTGCAGATCTTAAATAAACCATAGCAGCAAACTGTTGCTGGCCAAGAACCTTCCCGCTTCATGGTATTGGTGGTGTCAGGAGTCAAGGTGAGTACTCTTTAAGGGCTGGGTGGGTGGGTGATGGTGGATAGATGTGTTGGGAGTATCTTGTTTTTGTTTCTTTGTTTGTTTTTTTGAACTCAGAGTGCCAGGTGAATCTCCAATGAGGTCAAGGCCTTGGGCAGAGGGGCCTTCTGCAGCTTAGGGATTTGATATAGAGAAGGCACAAAGCCTCTACACCTCGCCTAAGGATTTCCAAATAAACGTTTTGAGAGCTAAGAATATAATAAGGCTCTGCAACGCCATAAGGGCTATCCGTCTTTTTATACTTAGAGATATACACTCACGCTTACAGGAAGGTACGTTTTACTGGTATTGATGGCTTAGGTCCTTAGAACTGTGTACAGAATGGAGTTTGTAAGGAGGGGGCAATCTCTACTGCCTCCTGGTACAGCTTTGTACGTTCTCTGAAAACCTGCTCTTAAGGGTTACAGGACTCTTGGGACTAGCATGGAATGCGGTACAGGCTGGAGTGGCAAATGAGAGGGCCAAAGGGGCTTTCTGGGAATTCTGTTCTATTCACTGTTCTCTGAACCCAAGCCAATGGAATGTGCTTCAGGAGCTAATTAGATTAAACAATGAGGTGTTAATTCCTTAAAGCATTACAACACACACACACACACACACAGTTCATGAGTCTGAATTGTTCTAGAAAATTAAACCTTGGCCTCTGAAAGTGGTTTGTCAAGTCGGATTTGCACATGAATCCACTCTTCCCCTAGCTCTGCTGTTGTCCTTTCGAACACTTGAGAGTCCAGTGGGACTATAAACCTGGGAAGGATTTGCAGGTTTCCTTTATTAACTTGGATAAACAAGCTGACTTCAGGAGAAATCACGTGTACCAAGAAAGTTACAAATGCCATTGCCTCAGAAGAAAATGCCCATTCTTGGCTGTTTGACCACCTTATAACAGCGGTCCCCAACCTTTTTATGGTTGAGGACTGCCTCCGGGGGTGGGGAAGAGCCGGCGGCCTGGGTGCTGCACATGCACGTTAGCGCCCCTGGTGGTGAAAACGCACATGTGCGGGACTGCTGCGCATGCGTGTTTTCACCACCAGGGGCGCTCATGCGCATGCGCGGCAGCTCCGTGCATACACGTTTGTGTCCACTGGCGTGCCAGCGGCCACGCCTGTGTCCCCCCCCCCCCTCACAGCAAAAAGCTAGCCGGGCTGTGAGCAAAGCGGCTGCTTTGGTGGCTGCTTCTCTCATGGCCTGGTGAGCTTCTCGCTGCGGGGGGGAGAGGCAGGTGTGGCCGCCGGCGGCCCGTTACCAAGGCCTTCGCGGCCCGGACCGGGGGTTGACGACCCTTGCCTTATAAGACATTTATACTTTTCTGGTCTGTTTCCTGTTCAAAGCAGTTCACAGCAATTTTAAATATCATCATTCTAAGCAAGCCAATTCAAACCAAACAGCAGCCGCCATTTATCAGAATAAGGAGTCATTCATAAAAGACCAGGAACGGAAGGAATAGACCAAAAGCATTGAAAAGAAAAAGGGGCAAGAATTGGATTCTCACATGATATATACAGATTCTACAGACCAAGTTGCTTTTCTTTAATATGAAGATTACTCATTGCATTGGAGTTTCTCCTCTTTGGCTTAGAGAAAGTCTGCTTTTTTTCATCTGTTCCAAAATATGTCTGACTTTTTATTGCACTGTCAGCCAGCTATTTGGGGAATAGGAATGCCAGGCTTCATTAGTTATGCATGGTTCTGACTTACAATTTTTATAATCCTTCTTGTTTCCAAGCTAGTGTCTATGTAGTGCAGCATTTTGTTTCCGGAGTCACCATCAACCACTCCTCAGAAGCCCAGGATCACAGTAAAATAGAAAACAATACCTGCCTCCCATTGCTTTCTCCTAGAGGCTGGGCTATCTTAAGGTCATGTATGTTGTAGTAGTTAAGAGTGCAGACTTCTAATCTGGTGAGACGGGTTTAATTCTGTGCTCCCCCACATGCAATCAGCTGGGTAACCTTGGGCTCGCCACAGTACTGATAAAGCTGTTCTGACTGAGCAGTAACATCAGGGCTCTCTCAGCCTCACCCATCTCACAGGGTGTCTGTTGTGGGGAGAGGAAAGAGAAGGCGAATGTCAGCTGCTTTGAGACTCCTTCGGGTAGAGAAAAGCGGCATATGACAACCAACTCCTTTTCTTCTTCAGTAATCTCAGGGCTCTCTCAGCCTCACCCATCTCACAGGGTGTCTGTTGTAGGGACAGAAAAGGGAAGGCGAATGTAAGCCGCTTTGAGATTCCTTCAGGTAGAGAAAAACAGCATATAAGAACCAACTCTTCTTCTTCTTCTTCTTCTTCTTCTTCTTCTTCTTCTTCTTCTTCTTCTTCTTCTTCTTCTTCTTCTTCATGTGTGAACAGCAGCTGTTCAGCTCTCCTGTCCATCACGCCAACCCCCCCCCCCAATAGAACCCCTCAGAAGAGCTATACCACAAACTTGCTTCTGGCAAGATAAATTTTGCTTACATTTCATATATATGCATAGGATTTTATGTATTGCAACTATTTCCAAAGGCTAAGTTGGAATGTTGGGAATATTAGAGAAGGTTTTTGGAGCCCCCTGTTTTTTTAGGAGGCTTAAAATTTTTCTCTCTACTGCAACCTGCTTAAAATTTTGCATCTTCTAAAACGGACGATTTTTATAGAGAGGTAGCTCCATCGTGTAGCCGTTGCAGAAAGTGAAAAACATCCAACTTGTTTGTTCAAAGTCGCTTATACCAGCGTGCTTTTATTTATTAATGAAGTGTTTGTAGATGTATTTAATCTATAATTAAATAATAGATTTAATTATTCAGCAAACCAAGTAGAAGTCATTTGCCAGGAACCTATGCAAACTGCATCCAAATTCTGTGCTATCATCAGGAAAGCAGAACCAAACGTAGATTCTGTGTTGGAAAAGTTCCTGTTTATCCTTCCATTTTGTAAGGGGGAAAATCACTTTGGAGTGTCTTTTGCTTAGAGATGCTTTAACTCCAACCTCATGAATGTCATCTAGTTCAGTGGAGCTGGTCCGTGGCTCAGTCAGTACCGGGCTGTGGCTCCTCCTCGTCCTCCTCCCCGGCTGCTGCTCACCTTTGACGTTCTCCGGCGGCTGCCATGGCTGAGGCTCCCACTCAATGTGGCACTGCGCAGCTGCTGCTGGTAAGAGCCCCCCAGTGGGCGGCGGGAAGTCAAGGGTGCCAGCGGGAAAGCAAGTGGAGCAGGGGCTCGGGTGGTGGCAGTGATGTCCCTCAGCAAAAGACTACCCCCCCTCCCGGCCTCAGTAAAATTGTCAAGCATTAACCGGTCCCCGGTGATAAAAAGGTTGGGGACCACTGATCTAGATGAATGTATTTTACTTCATTTAATGTAAGTATAAACCAATGCCTAAGTTTTTGTCCCTCTAGTTAAAGAACTGTAGACAGATTAAAGGTAAAGGTAAAGGTATCCCCTGTGCAAGCACCAAGTCATGTCTGACCCTTGGGGTGACGCCCTCTAGCGTTTTCATGGCAGACTCAATACGGGGTGGTTTGCCAGTGCCTTTCCCAGTCATTACCGTTTTACTCCCCAGCAAGCTGGGTACTCATTTTACCGACCTCGGAAGGAGGGAAGGCTGAGTCAACCTTGAGCTGGCTGCTGGGATCGAACTCCCAACCTCTTGGACATCGCTTCAGACAGCATGTCTGCTGCTTACCACTCTGTGCCACAATAGGCTATCTACAGACAGATTATCTGACTTTATATATCTTAAAAGAATATTATAATAAAATCAGAGCCCAGTAGCACCTTTAAGACCAACAATGCACCTTTAAGACCAACAAAGACCAAAGATTTATTCATAAAATGAGCTTTCAAGTGCAAGCACTTGAGCTTTCATCTTGAATAAATCTTTGTTGGTCTTAAAGGTGCTACTGGACTCCGATTTTACTGTGCTACTTCAGACCAACATGGCTAACCATTTGAATCTATCCTTAAAAGAATATTGACATTCTTAAAAATTTAGGGCGAAAACTAGCCACAGTTAAGGCACAATGCTGTGCCATAGAATTCAAAGCACTGGACTAGGACCAGGGATGTGAGGGTTGAATCACACCCCCACCCCAAAAAAAAATCCTGAAATTGACTCAGCCAGTCAGGTTCTCACATTCTACCAGAGACAACAAATTGTAAGGGAACCATGTATGCTACCTAGAGCCCCTTGGAGGAGTAAAATCTGCACTAAATAATTAAAAACATAATAGTTGTGCTTACAGACTTTTTTTGTGGTTATGACAGCTGACTAATGACACTGTCATAGAGTTTTCAAGGCAAGAGACATTCAGAGATGGTTTTCCATTGTTGTTGTTGTTAGGTGCAAAGTTGTGTCCGACCCATTGTGACCCCATGGACAATGATCCTCCAGGCCTTCCTGTCCTCTACCATTCCCTGGAGTCCATTTAAGTTTGCACCAACTGCTTCAGTGACTCCATCAAGCCACCTCATTCTGTCGTCCCCTTCTTCTTTTGCCCTCAATCGCTCCCAGCATTAGGCTCTTCTCCAGGGAGTCCTTCCTTCTCATGAGGTGGCCAAAGTGTTGGAGTTTCATCTTCAGGATCTGGCCTTCTAAGGAGCAGTCTGGGCTGATCTCCTCTAGGACTGACCGGTTTGTTCGCCTTGTAGTCCAAGGGACTCGCAAGTCTCTTCTCCAGCACCAGAGTTCAAAAGCCTCAATTCTTAATGGTTTTCCATTACTTGCCTGAAATTTCTTGGTGGTCTCTCATCCCAATATTAACTGGGGCTGAGCTGCTTTCCTTCCTACATCTGACGTGATCAGGCTAACCTTGGGTATTGCAATCATGGCACAGATTGGTTAGCTTGCTTTTGTATCTAAATGTTCGACTGAGGCACATACTAAATCTGTGTTGACTGTACAATTCAAGCACAAAATATTAGTATTTTCTAAGTATTCTTAGGGAGTTCCCCATATTTTATATCCTAAAGTCACCAGAAAGAAAGACAAAATGTCCAGAGATGTCAAAATAATTTCTGAATACCCCGATACATATCTGATGTATGGAACTTGTAGGTGTCTTGAACTAGGCCAGCAATTCCCATATGTCAAATATAACACTAAACATTAATACATGATGAATATGTAGAAAGGGCCATCAAGTCACTGCTGACATATGGAGACCCCCCTATAGAATTTTCAAGGTGTGAGACTAGCAGAGGCGTTGCCTGTGTGTGAAACGACCCTGGGATTTCTTGATAGGATGTCATCTAAATACTAACCAGGAATGTCCCTGTTTAATTTCTGAAATCTAACAAGATCCAACTAACCTGGGCAATCCAGGTCAGGACAAAGAATGTTGAGATTTGTGGACAGAAAAGTCGATCAAATTACTGTATGTACCCTATAATTTTAAAGACATACTGGACAAAGAAATCTATGAGACAGGCCTCTGCATTGATTTGCCTGATAGGATGAGCCACATAATAGTACATTGTTTGGACCATCTAGTATGCACTGATACCTTGGTCAATCTTTTAGTAAGTCTCAGGTTTCACAAAAATATAATTGCTATAAAGTCAGTGGTTATATTTAAGGAGGTCAGTGGGCACCTTGTTAGGACCGCAGGAACCCTTCCTGTGCACAAAGGGGGCTGCAAACTTCCCTTTTAAATAATATTTCTGGCACATCTTAGCAATGTATGAGTGGGCCAGAGAGCTTGTGCAGGCAAGTTTGTGTGGCAGAAATAGGTCAAGCTTGCTATAGTGAGATGTCATGTCTCTTTAAAAGGAGATGAGATTAGAATAGATTATAGAGAATGTCCACTGCTGCCTTTATATTGTTTTTTTTACTGTTAATTGGATAAATCATGGGAGTTTTATTGTATTTTTAATATTTTATTATGTAAACCGCCGCAAGACCTGCTGGGGAGCGGCAGTATATAAATCTAAAAATAAAATAAAATAAATAAAACTTGGCTATCAGAGAATAACTTAATTAATTGCACAGGGGGGTTGATTATTGACCTTTCCTTCACCGTGGAATGCTTCAAAGGCCAATTCTGCATGGGTGGAAAAGCCTGGGGCAGTGTCAATATGGACCCAGGGCTAATCCCCATGTTCCCATGATGTGGTTGCCAGGCTGTTGCCCTCCTGAGCCTGGAATAGATCAGGCACCAGAAGCTCTGTGCTAAGGGAACGCAGATTCTTCTTTTGGCCTTCCAGGCCCAGCTCCTCCCTGCCCCACAAAGGAAGCAGGAGGCAAAAAATGCTCTGGACAGCTTTGTGGCACTTTATGGTGCCATGGGGCAGACCAGGGCTTGTAATCTTTTCCCCCCAGGAAGGACCCCACCTTCCTGCAAAATAAAAAACCTCCAAATACAGACAAATGGGACAGTTTGTAGTGTCTATAATAAGAGAGATAGAACCTATCCCTAGGCTACTAACAATATTTTCAAATATTTGCTTTATTCTGTACAATTTTTTAAACATTTTTTTAAAAAGTACAATACTTTTTAACATTGAAAGAAATTATACATATATAAGTAAAGCTTATATAAGTAAAGCTTATAAGTAAAGCTTAAAAGAGCCTCTTGTGGCGCAGAGTGATAAGGCAGCCGTCTGAAAGCTTTGCCCATGAGGCTGGGAGTTCAATCCCAGCAGCCGGCTCAAGGTTGACTCAGCCTTCCATCCTTCCGAGGTCGGTAAAATGAGTACCCAGCTTGCTGGGGGGTAAACGGTAATGACTGGGGAAGGCACTGGCAAACCACCCCGTATTGAGTCATGAAAACGCTAGAGGGCGTCACCCCAAGGGTCAGACATGACTCGGTGCTTGCACAGGGGATACCTTTACCTTTACCTTTAAGTAAAGCTTATATATGTATAATTACTTATATATAGAATCATAGAATCATAGAATCATAGAGTTGGAAGGGGCCATACAGGCCATCTAGTCCAACCCCCTGCTCAACGCAGGATTAGCCCTAAGCATCCTAAAGCATCCAAGAAAAGTGTGTATCCAACCTTTGCTTGAAGACTTCCAGTGAGGGGGCGCTCACCACCTCCTTAGGCAGCCTATTCCACTGCTGAACTACTCTGACTGTGAAAAACTTTTTTCTGATATCTAGCCTATATCGTTGTACTTGAAGTTTAAACCCATTACTGCGTGTCCTCTCCTCTGCAGCCAGCAGAAACAGCATCCTGCCCTCCTCCAAGTGACAACCTTTCAAATACTTAAAGAGGGCTATCACGTCCCCTCTCAACCTCCTTTTCTCCAGGCTGAACATTCCCAAGTCCCTCAACCTATCTTCATAGGGCTTGGTCCCTTGGCCCCAGATCATCTTCATCGCTCTCCTTTTTTCCCTTCTCAATTTTATCGATGTCCTTCTTGAAGTGAGGCCTCCAGAACTGCACACAGTACTCCAGGTGTGGTCTGACCAGTGCCGTATACAATGGGACTATGACATCTTGTGATTTTGATGTGATGCCTCTGTTGATACAGCCCAACTTATATGTATAAGTAAAGCTATACTCTCCCTCTTACTTGCATGTAAGTAGAATGATAATACAAATGGATAATCCAACACCTGAAAGGGATATGATCCTAAAATCATTAAATGTTCTATCACATAATGTAATAGAATGCTCCTTAATCCTATACAAACCTTACCTCTATTAAATAGTTTAAGGCATACACCGGCCTTTGGCTCTGCACTGTAGGGATGCTAGTAATTCAGCTGCTCCCAACCATACCCTATCACCCTAGTTAATTTATACATTCATTATTAACACCCGTCTGCATGTGCCAGAAACCACTTACAGTTCCTGTTGAAGTTACAGTGAATAATATGCACTTGCAATTCCTCATAAGGTTACAATTGCTATCCAACAATTTTTGAAAATATTGTTAGTAGCCTAGGGATAGGTTTTCTCTCTCTGATTGTAAATAAAAATCCACCGCAGACCCCCCCTCAAACCATGGAACCTTCCTACCATGGCTGCATCCCCTGGGGGGAGACATTTCAGTGCCGGAGCAGATCCGGTGCTGAAATGTGTCCTCTGTGGAGATACAGAATGCTATGGAGCATGCAGCTCTGCAGCAACACACTGGCAGCGGCCCAGTGTGGCTGTTGCCATTGCCATGCAGAATGGGCCAAACAAAGGAAGCTTTAGACTCTGGCAGTTTGCTAATCCTCTGAGATAGCCCACAGCGCTATCTCAACACCTGGAGTTATTGTCCTAATTTCTTCTCTGAACAAGTTATGTACCCCAGTCATTTTCCCGCCCATGTTCACCAAATTGTCAAGTCCATTTTAGCAAAGTGGCTTCACCACACCCAAACTTCTATTCTGGTAAGAATGCAAATGCTGCAGGTGCCTTAGAAAACCCCTTTCTGAATTATCTCACTCTGGAAGTTTTTCTTTGACTCAGTTAAGCTTTCTTTGTCACAAACTTGCAAAAGCCATCTGTTTCTTTATTTCACACCGGCAATTAATTCAAACACATTGTTTTAGGAGCTAACCACACAAACTTGGCCTAAGGACATATTTTGGGTATATAAACACCACACTGGACCCAGTCCCATGTGTGCTGTTCCTGGATCCATAACATGCACCCAGTTTACGTGCTGATTCATGTGGCTGCTTCTCTCTTCACAGACTTCTCCATGTCACAGAAGGTAGCTATTGATTTTTTCTGACCCAAAATATCAATCCTTTTTTGCACCATCTCAGCTCTTTCCTTTCTTCTTGTACACTGGCTTCATTTAGATAGGGTGAAAGTGTGTTAGGGACTTTATAGTGTGAAAGTGTGTTAGGGGCTTTATTTTTGTTTTTCAATAAAATCCTTTTTTGTTAATTTCAAAGATTGCCTATGCCTGAGATTTTTGGCTAGGATACTCCCCCATATACACCGGTGAAAAATACTTGTTTGTTGCCCCTCTTGTTTAGCAAGTTTCCTAAAAAAATCACTATTTCCCCCATCATATATTCATAAGACAAGTCTATTTTAGGTAATAGCCTGACTCTCTATTTTGGGGGCTGTGTGTCATGATTTACCCTCCTTTCTATTCAAGAGTCATACACAGTTCTGGATCTCTCTGCCATTTCTCTCTGCAGCTATGTGCTTGGCTGAGGAGGGCTGTATGGTCTTTAGCTTTGTGTTGCTTGGTTTATTCTCTCCAGATCTACCAACATTATGACCCCAGGTGGGATTTCTGCTGCTTGCCTGCCTTCCTCTCTTCCTTTACAGACTTAGTTTGATTCTGTCACCAAGCATCTTGTCACTCAGTCTCTTGTCATACCCCAAGGGTTCTAGTTGCCATAAAATCTATATACACCAGCCAAGAGACCTTTCCAGCCAAGTGGAAGGTACTTCACTAGCTGTTTTAATACTTCCTGTGTATTTGAGATGTCAGGACCCCAAAAGAACCCAGATCCTACGGGGAGATATCGAATGATTCTCTCCACCAACAGCTGACACTCACTTTACTTCCTACATTCTTCCTGAGAATTAAGAGATCTCTCCCCTCAGTATTACTGAAAGGGAGGAGGCTCAACTGCAGCAAGACTGGGAAACGAGCCATTTCTGTTCTACCAAACCCAGACTACAACTGCTTTTATATAAGTTTTGTCCTGCTGCATCAAGTTAGAGGAAAATAATTTCTGATACCAAAAGAGCCTCATAAAAATCTCACATTACCATTCTGAACCAGATGGTATTTGTTGTTGGCCTGATTTTGAGTACTTCACTACAGGGATGGGGTTTCATATGTTAATGAGCTGTCTCTGAAGTGCTATGGTCATGTCAAACAGTGCCACTTTTTTCCTGCTCTTTTTTGCTGTATGATCTTCCTTAGAGATTTTTTTGATGTTCTAAGTTCAGTGCTATAGTGTCACCGTAGGTTTAAACCGTGAAGGTTTAAAAATGCTCACTAGGCAGAGAGAGCTGGAGCGTGCTCCAGTGCTCTGATTGGCTGACAGAAGATGAGAGGGAATTGATATTCTAGCTGTTCGCTGAAAAGAGAGTAGTCTGATTTGAATCTATTCCAGTTTCTGAATCTGATTCTGACAAAACCTACGAGTTTGTGCTTAGCTGACCATCTACTCCGAGGAGAAACTCTAGTTAGAGAACTGAGTTTTCTACTGACAGCTAATCCACACAGTGTCTGGACAGCTGGGGCAGATATTTGGCAGTGGGAATTTGAGCAGTGAAGTGTTAAACTCCCAGTTTGGACCAAATTAGAATTCTCCTAAGGAGAGAAGGAGGATCCCTGCCCAGTTAGAAAGCGGATATCCGATGTGTGTTTTGGACTCCTCAGTAGGTAGTGGAATACTGGTACTTCTAGGAAGGGAAAAAGTGGTGGTACTAGTTAGAATACCCACCTTCTAGGAGTCAGGGGTGTTCAGGGTAACTCAGTAGACAAAAAGATAAAAGAAAGAAAAACTAATGTGTTTTTGGAACAAGCACAGTAATGAAATCTCTCAGCTTAAAAGAAATCCTACCATCTGAAAGAAAAGCCTATGAACATCTCAAAAGCCTGTAACTAGGAGCTTCTAACTCAATAATCCCTATTTTGTATACAAAAAGCTTGATTTTTCATTCTTGCCTCTCTATTCCTCTTTTGTGCAATAGAATTTTTTACTTGTTTTTTGTTAAAAATGTCTCAGTGCCTTTTTGATAAAGGGTTGTAAGAAAAAGGGCACTACACCTTCCCCAAATGGTTCCCGGGTAAAGTCAAAAAGATCTAACGGTAGCAGGGTGGGACAGTAAGTTTCATTTTATAACTGAGAAATCACAGACTAGCTTAGTCTGTGAGGGATCTACACTTCATTTTGGAGGGGAAATTTATCTCAGAATGGGTAAGTGTGTAGAGGTAGACATCTTAATTCTGTCGAGTCAATGCATCTCAATAGTGCTGCTATAGCACTAGAGTGCTATATTGGCTTAGTGCTGTAGCACTCAGCTTTTAATGTTAAGATTGTGTGGTGAAAAAAGCTGGGGGAAAAGTAGCTTTGTAGGAAGTGCTATGGGCATTTTAAACAGCATACCACAGCAATTCAGAAGCACAAGGAAGGGATAGAAACAGGAAGAATGCGGTTTCTCTAAGCAGCTCAACCACGTTTTGCTAATCCAATGCAAGCGGGTCTGTATAAATAGGTCAATAAATTCTGCTAGTAGCCAGTTCCTAAAACGGCTCTATCTAAAATGACAGACAAAAAATCCATTAGCAACCGGTGACTAAAATGGAATATGAAGGCAGTTTTGAAAATGGTCGTAATGAAAACATCACTAAGAGCAGAAGAAAATTGTGCATAGTGAAACCATATTTTCGATCTAATTAAAGCTATTAAGTTATTTGAGTTTACAGCAGTGTCATAGAGTGTAATTGTGCCTTTTAAGCTAATTTGCAGCACTTCGAGTGTGCAGTGTTAATAGCCTAGTGAATATAGAATAGAATAGAATGATAAACAGTAGAATTTAATTATTTTTCCTATAACATCTAACATTTGCAGGAGCTAGGTAGATATCCAGGGGTAGTCAAACTGCGGCCCTCCAGATGTCCATGGACTACAATTCCCATGAACCTCTGCCAGCGAACGCTCATGGGAATTGTAGTCCATGGACACCTGGAGGGCCGCAGTTTGACTACTAATGTTTTAGACAAAGAAAGGAAGCTTCAGGATAATAGATGCTTGGATGCTAGATGAAGCTAGATGAAGCTACATATGCGTAAGGATGCTGAGAACTATTTACGTCCTATATCCTGACAGGCTGAGGCAAAAATACATACTTATTAACATTAAATAAATTTTAATACTTCTCTTTTAGTACACGATAGTTGGCTGTTGATGACTTTTGTCATGAAAACAGTAATGAAGAAGAAGGAAAGGATAAAGTTCATTGTATGCATCCACTGTCAGATCTCAGAAACTAAGCAGGGTCAGCCCCGGTTAGTATTTGAATAGGAGATCACCAAGGAAATCTAGTCACTACACAGAGACAGGACATGGCATATTACCTCTGAAATTTTTTGGCCTTGAAAAGTCCACTAGGAGTCTTCATAAGTCAGCTGTAACTTATTTTATTTGTTTGTTGGTTTATTGGGATTTTTATTTCCTGCCACTCCCGAGAACTGGCTCCATCAACACTAGTAAAGCCCCACTAAAAACATTAGTTACAGGACATAAAAATACAAATTTACAAGATAAAACATGGCGGTTCACTCATCTACCTATCCCCATAACATAACACCCTACAAAGGAGTTGAGAGGGAGCCATAAACAATGACATAGATGTCCACTAGGTGAAGCTGCTTCTTAGCGGGGGGGGGGGAGTGATCTTTCCGCCCTGGCCTCAACCAAAAACCTGGAGGAAGAGCTCCGTCTTGCAGGCCCTGAGGATAGTTGAAAGCTCCTGCAGGACCACAGCTCTTCCGGGAGCTCAGGCAGGGGCCAGAACGGAAAAGGCCTGGGCCCTGGTCGAGGCCGGGTGAGTTTCTCTGTGGCCAGAAATGACCAACAGATTGGAACCTGCAGAGCGCAAAGCCCTGCAGGAGGCATAGGGCAACAGGTGGTCCTTCAGGTATGTGGGTCACAACCAGCAATCAATGCAGCTGCCTCAGCACAGGCTGGATGAGGGCCCTCCAAGGTGTTTCTGTGAGGACCCTAGCAGCATTCTGTACCAGTTGCAATTTCTGGATCAAGGACAAGGACAGGCCTGCATAGAAAGGGTAACAGAAATCTATCATGGAGTTGACCATCACATGGATCACCATGGCCAGGTGTTCAGAGGACAGATTGGGAACTAGTAGCCACACCTGGCGAAGGTGGAAACACGCCTGGTGGGCTACTCTTTTGGCCTGTGCCTCCATAGTCAACAAGGCACTTATGGTCACTCCCAAGTTCCTGGCCTGGGGCATGGTGGTAAGTTGTGTAAGCCAGAATGGGTAAGCATGCTTCCTGTTCTGCCCTCCTACTTCCCAACCACAGGACTTCTGTCTTAGAGGGGTTGAGTTTCAGATGACTCTGCTCAAGTCTTTCAGCCACAGCTTCTGAACATCTGGCAAATGGTTCCGGGGGGTGTCCAGGTGGCTATCCATGAGGAGAGTTCCAGACCAGCTTTGCCAGAGGGTGCATAAAGGTGTTAAGGAGCATGGGGGAGAGCACCGTGCCCTGAGGGACTCCATAAGGGAGCTGATATAATCTAAACAACTAATCCTCCACAGCCACCCTCTGGGTCCGGTTATGGAAGAAGAAGAAGAAGAAGAAGAAGAAGAAGAAGTCTCTACCAGAAGGAGTCTCAAAGCTGCTAACAATCACCTTCCCTTTCCTCTCCCCACAACAGACACCCTGTGGGGTGGGTGAGGCTGAGAGAGCCCTGATATCACTGCTCGGTCAGAACAGTTTTATCAGTGCTGTGGCGAGCCCAAGGTCACCCAGCTGGCTGCATGTGGGGGAGTGCAGAATCGAACCCAGCATGCCAGATTAGAAGTCCGCACTCCTAACTACTATACCAAACTGGAGAAAGGAGCGTAATCAATGAAGGGCTGTGCCCTGTATCTCTGTCCCGGTGAGGCGGTGGGCCAATAGCTTGTGGTCGACCACCTCAAAGGCAGCCAACAGATCTAACATAATGAGAATGGCCGAACCACCTCGATCCAGCTGGCGACAGAGATCATCCATCAGGGCAGCCAGCACTGTCTCCATCCTGTGGTCAGGATGGAAGCCAGATTGATATGGATTAAGTTTCATCCAAGAATTCCAGAAGCTGGTCCACAGTAGCCCTTTCAACTACTTGACACCCCCCCCCCCAAGCATTAAGTACCCACATTTTTGTGGGATCAAGAACCTTTCGACATTATCCGTTACTGCACTAAACCCCAACATTTTCAATGTACAGTGTGCATATCCATAGTGTGTTTTTGTATAATTGTGCCTCTTGTGGCGCAGAGTGGTAAGGCAGCAGTCATGCAGTCTGAAAGCTCTGCCCATGAGGCTGGGAGTTCGATCCCAGCAACTGGCTCAGAGTTGACTCAACCTTCCATCCTTCTGAGGTCAGTAAAATGAGTACCCAGCTTGCTGGGGGGGGGGGTAAAATGGTAATGACTGGGGAAGGCACTGGCAAACCACCGTGTATTGAGTCTGCCATGAAAACGCTAGAGGGCGTCACCCCAAGGGTCAGACATGACCCGGTGCTTGCACAGGGGATACCTTTACCTTTACCTTACCCTTAAAAACAAAATATTTTCCATATAGGAGTGTTTTCCTTTTCATGTGTGTATGTGAATGGTGCAGGGTACGTGACGGTCAAGGCATTATCACTACCGGGTGGATAGTTCATGGTGAACTCATTAGCAAGTGGCTACCCCACTCCACAATTGTTTATTTTATAGTTTTGCAGGGCTTGTAAGACAGAACTCTTCCATCAAGCTTTTGCTTGGGGCCAGTGATTCTGTAACATCTAATAACCCCACCTCCTTTAAAAAAATTCTCACATTTGCACCTCAACCTGGTAACAGACTTGTTCAAAGGGATGGCACTAAAAATACCAGCTGTAATTGCTGTAGTTAAAGATGGTTTTAAATTGTTTTAATATGTATTATTTTAATTATGTCGTTTTATTGATGTCGTACACCATCCTGAGCTCGGCTGTCATTAATATGGTGGTTTATAAATGGAATAAATAATAGCGGCTGAGACTCACCCATTGGCCGCCATTTGCAGCGGTTGGGGGGTGGGGCTCAATGCCACATGAGGTCCTGGCTGAATGCAGAGGCAGAAGTTCTCAGCCCTGGCATAACAGGTGAAGCTGCAAGCATGGGAAGGCTCAGGGGAGGGCAAACAGAAGGTGGGCATGGGAGGGCAGGCCAGGTGCTTTTAAAGGAGCTGGCACAGTGTCTCCTTTCCCCCCCTCCTGGCTTTCACTGGTACATATGAGGCTACCTACCCAACCCACCCTCATTTTGTTGTCATTGTTCTGAATTTTTCTTTGGTTTGCTGCTTATCATCACAGCTTGCGGGTATTGGGCATGGGGCAGATCCGTTTGGGGGGAGGCCGAGCCTGTGGGCTGGACTCTCCATTTGGAGGGGGTCTCCCTAAGAGACCAATAGGATGCAGAGCTGCCAGGGCCCACTCATGGGAGAGGGCCTTCGGGTGGCAGGAGAGCCCAACAGAAACTAATGCCCAATGAATTTTCCACTGCTTGCCATTCCCACACCTCATAGCCCAGCAGGCTAGGAAAGCCTAGGGATCCAGGCAAGTTCACTGTGGGATTTGTGTGGCTGCAGTCCGCTGACATAATGGGCTGCCTACCCCCTTCTGCTCAACAGCCTCCCCACCTGGTGCCTTAGGGGATTGTTAATAGGGGAACAGACTGCTGTCCCAGCTGAGAAGGGGCCCATTGATTTCAGTTGGGTTGATCTTAACTGCCCTGGCTTCAACTGAAATCCCGGTGGAAGAGCTCCATTTTGCAGGCCCTGCAGAACTGCGAAAGCTCTGTCAGGGCACAGTTCTTCTGGGAGCTCATTTTATCAGGTTGGGGCCAGGACCAGAAAGTTCCTGGCCCTGGTTGAGGCCAGCCATGCTTCTCATGGGCCAGGAACCACCAACAGATATGTACCTGCAGAGTGTAAAGCCCTGTGAGGGACATAGGGTCCCTCAGGTATGTGGGGCCCAGACTGCAGATGGCCTGAAGGGTTAACACCAAAACCTTGAATTGGATCCAGAACACAACTGGCAACCAATGCAGCTGCATCAGCACTGGCTGAATATGGGCCCTTCAAGATGCTCCAGTGAGGACCCTGGCAGCTGCATTCTGCACCAGCTTCAATTTCCAGGTCAAGGACAAGGGAAGGCCTGCATACAGTGAGTTACAGAAGTCAGTCCTGGAAGTGACCATTGTGGATCATTGTGGCCAGGTGCTCTGGGGACAGATAATGTGTTAGTAACTTCGTGTGGTGTAGATGGAAAAGTGCCATACGGGCTACTCTTGTGACCTGTTCCTCCATCGGTAAAGAGGCATCCAGGATCACGCCCAAGTTCCTGGCGGAAGGTGTGTGGATCGTTGCTAATCCGTAAACATTCTTTGGAGGATGTGGGTTTTCCATTTGTACAGCTCTTCTGTTGGAATCATTCAAATCATTCTAAATGGCCCAGGTTGAGCCACGTGAATAGTTATTGCATCACAAGAGAGGTTTGAGGCACGTTTGCATGGACATAATTTGACTTCTCTGTTTTTCTCTCTGCAGAGAGTGACCAAGAACAGAATGCTCAGAATGATATTTTTTAGCATAGTTTTTAAATAATTTACAAGAGGAGGAACTCTTCTCCCAGAGCTGTCCCTTTATTTTTACCCTCATGAATCACATTTAATAGTCTGAAGAGGTATGCGTACACACAAAAGCTCACACTTTGAATAACACTTTGTTGATCTTAAAGGAGCCACTGGACTCAAGACTGTTACCCACCTAAATCTATCCACATGAATCACGGTTTGACATTCACTTTGAGGTGGAAAAAGTATAAATATGTACACCATGAGGCTGGGGGCTAAATTGGCTCCCTGTCTGTGGTGACTTGGGTGATTGTGGGTCAGGTTTGCTCTCCTGAACTTTGTCCCAAATAGCAGTTTTCTTTCCTTTGGCCGGAATACAATAGGAACTATAGATAACTGAACTTGAGTCTAACTTATCTACCTAGCTCTTCTTCTTCATCTCCATGTCTCATCAACAGAAGAACATGAGGAGAATGTAATCCATGATTAGATTCTGGGATTTGAACTCAGATTTTCTCCGTTCTCATCTGACAATCTAACCCAGGCATTCTGAACCAGGGTTTTGTGAAACCCTGAGGTTTCTTGATGATTCTGGAAGGGTTTCCCAAATGGGTGAAAGCAAATTAATTTTTATGTATTTTTAAAATTTGGTAAACATTTATTGGATTATATGACCATATACGGTCCTGTCAACCTGCCCTTCCCCCCTAAAATGGCCAGTGATGGGCCTGGAGGGAGTGGGAACGGGAGGGGCCCCGGGTGGGTGTGTACACAGCTATGCTTCCCAACCATATTCTGCACCATCACACCACTTTTGGAGTATCTTGAAGCCTGGAGGATGTTTCAGGGGGTTCTCGAGTTGACAAAGGCTAATCTAACCATTAACAATAAGAATACTAATCAATCACATGTTATGTCTTTCTCAGAGGAGCTCCTAGGTTTCTATGTGGGAAGTGGTGGGTTTTCCATCTTTGGAAATTTTTAAATAGAGACTGGATAGCCATCTGATGGAGAGGTTGATTCTGTGAAGGTTCAAGGGGGTGGCAGATGACAGTGGATGAGCGACAGGGTTGTGAGTGTCCTGCATAGTGGTTGGACTAGATGACCCAGGAGGCCCCTTCCAACTCTATGATTCTATGGTTCTATGGTTCTATGATTCTATGATTCTATGATTCTATGTGTGAGGGCCTCAGAAATGCCACTGTTTCCCTCCCCATTCTCCTCCCTCTCCCAAGTCTAGGACCGAACTACACCGTTTCCAACCCAACCACGAACCCGCTCCCTGCTTTTGGTTTCTCTGACGCTTTTGGTTTCTCTGACGCATTCTTAACACGGCAGTTTGGCGAGTGACAAAGGACAGATTGTTAGGCACGGGCTATTATGTCGATGGATTACGGCACATTATATTGCTCAGCTATTATGATATATGACCGAGTGCTCCAAAGAGTAAATCAAAAGCTCAAATTATTTAAATGTACAGTGGCTGATGGTGATTAACAGCATTGTGGTGGGCAGTGATTTACGCCTGCGAGCTGTACATTCCCCTGGGATTATCGGTGAAGAATACATTGCAACCGATCTATTTATAAAATCACCAGACTTCAAGCAACAAAGGAGTGGGGAAAAATAGTTGTTACAAAGAGTCCATGTCCTGCTGGGAATGTATGTGTGCGTGTTTTTTCTCCCTGACCGATTCAATATGCTGTATTTTGTAAGAACTCTATAAAGAGAAAAATATGATCAAATAAATCAACACTGAAATTTATCTAATGGAAACGAAACAAATGGGAAACCAAAAGGGCTCGGGGAGAAAAAGGTAATGCTGCAGCTTGGGAAAACACATCAACAAATTATCCTAAGCAAACAAGACTATATTTTTTTTCACTCCTGACTGGGGAGTTCTTCGAAGCCCCCGTTGCTCAACCACTCTAAGTAAAGGCAGTTAACTTCTCTTTTAAACCCTGGAGTGTGATAACACCTGGAAATGAGCTTTCTTACATGCCGCCGCAGAGGCAGCTCTTAGGAAATAAAAGGCTGCTCCTGGGAAGAAGGGGCTGGGGAGCAAAATGTCATTACATGAAGTATGAAGAGAAAAAAAAAAGGAATCTTCCGTGCAATGACTTGACCCCAGGCTGCCAATTGTATTTAAGTACGAATTACAAGGTAATTTTGCTTTCGCCTGGGCAAAACGAACAGAGGTGGAGATGGTTTAGGGCCCCGATAGGGCTAAATTATTTCGGCAGTGGGAAGGAAATTAGTGAACTTTAAATTCATGATGTCTTTTGGACAGCTTGCTAATCCGTGGTGGTGGGGAGGGTGACTTCTGTCTTCAGGAGACGTTTAAGAGATGCTGTTAGCTAAACTAAGGCTTTTATGAGAAACTGTTAAGGAATAACTAAACTCTCACATTAAGCAAATTGATACTGCCAGCAGGAGGAAAGATAGGTTAGGATGGAGTTTACTGCCACAGTCTGTCCAGTTTTATACTGACTATAGTTAATGCTTAGGTAGAATGATAAGAAACATATTTTTAATCAGCAGAAACAGTCTTGAAATGCTTGAGTGTCAAAAATTCGAAAAGATAGGTTAATTGCTTATTGCAGTGGTTCTCAACCTGGGGGTCGGGACCCCTTTGGGAGTCGAATGACCCTTTCACAGGGGTCATGGCAGAGCAAGAAGCTTGTCCAGGGGAGGCACCATCCACACAACAGCCTTGCGTGGTAGATCGAGATAGAGCTTTTGTCTGTCTGGAGCAGTGGAAAAGAGCGAGATCGGCATGGTGGGACAAGAGGCAGAACTGAACTGAGAAACCCTGGAAAAAACCCAATTTATATATAACTAGTAATCAAGCCCGCTGCAGGGGAATGCAGTGGGCGCTAGGTCCTAACCTCAGACGGGCTGGTCGGCGGCGGCGGCGGGCTGGTCGGCTGCGGGCTGGTCCGTGGCGGCGGCGGGCTGGTCGGCGGCAGGCTGGTCCGTGGCGGCGGTGGGCTGGTCCGCGGTGGCGAGCTTCTCTCGTTGGCCTCTCGCCGCGCCAGCCCGCCAGGCAGGGAACCCCCGGCAGCCGCGCTTTGCGCGACTGCCGGGGGCTCCCTCGGGCGTCAGGCCGGGAGGAACTGCGAGCCGCGCGCAGCTGGGAGCTGGGAATCGGAGGGATTCGCGCCTGCCGATTGGTCCCTCCGATTGTCTGTCGTGAGGAAGGGTCCAATCCGGACCCTTCCTCATCACGGACACATCCCGCCTCGGCAGGCCTTAGCGAATTATTTAGTCCGTGGCGCCCGTGAACAATGGATCT
Organism: Paroedura picta; assembly: GCF_049243985.1. NCBI lineage: Eukaryota > Metazoa > Chordata > Lepidosauria > Squamata > Gekkonidae > Paroedura > Paroedura picta. The sequence continues at coordinate 30,437,887 of NC_135370.1, read as the reverse complement.
TCATGCCATTGGTCAGTTTCGGTTTAATTTCTGTGAAAGACCACTTGCATAATTTTATGGTTGGGGGTCACCACCACATGAGGGACTGAATTAAAGGCTCGTGGCATTAGGAAGGTTGAGAACCACTGGCTTAGCGGTTTACTGTGAATTGTACCCCTTTTCCTTCTCTACCCTCCAGATCCCAGACAGTTCTTTGTGCTGATAGTTCATTCCGAAGTTAGAAGTGTTTGAACATTCCACATCATCACCTGCAGCCGGGACTTGGCAGAAGTATCAGCCTGCTGCCATTGGCTGTTTAAAGTCTGCCGTGGCCCCTTTTTCTTGACAATCTGGCCCACCAACTTGCTATGGCAACCATTTTTAGAGTAAGAAGAAGAAGAAGAGTTGGTTCTTATATGCTGCTTTTCTCTACCTAAAGGAAGCTCAAAGCGGCTTACAATCTCCTTCCCTTCCTCTCCCCACAACAGACACCCTGTGGGGTGGGTGAGGCTGAGAGAGCCCTGATGTTACTACTCAGTCAGAACAGTTTTATCAGTGTCATGGCGAGCCAAAGTCGCCCAGTTGGCTGCATGTGGGGGAATGCAGAATCAAACCCGGCATACCAGATTAGAAGTCCGCACTCTTAACCACTACACCAAAGGTGGGTGAAAGTCTCATACTGGGGTTGGAGTGCTTTGAGTCCAGCATAGGTTGGGCTTGCCAAGTATGGGTGGAGGTGATGTTGGGACTGAACTGAACTTCCTTTCCTCTTCCCTGTCAATCTGATGCAGCCTTTCTCAGCTTTTTCATTATTGAGGAACCCTGAAACATTCTTCAGGCTTTGAGAAACCCCAGAAGGGTTATGCGGAATATGTTTGGGAAGCAGGGCTGCGTACACACCCACCTTGGGCCCTTCCCCTTCCCACTCCCTCCAGGCCCATCATTGGCCATTTTGGGAGTGGTGGGGGAAACATGGCAACATGACCATAATGGTCCTATCACCTGATAAATGTTTAATTAATTTTAAAAAATACATTAAAATTAATCAACTCCCACCCATTTGGGAGACCCTTCCAGGACCATCAAGAAACCCCAGGGTTTCACGAAGCCCCGGTTGAGAAAGCCTGAGCCTTGACATTGTTGAGTACAGCCCATCAGAACTGTCTAGGCTTAATCCCAAGTAGAAGAATTTCATTGTAAAAGAGAAAATTCCTAAATTGCATTTTCCTGCAAATCATTCCCTCCAATGTAGAAATCATACCCAAACAACAGGTAGGCAGATGCTGGTTACCGTGTAGTAAGGGGAAAGCACAAGAACGGTGTGTTTGTGATCTAGGAGTTCAGAGACAGGAATTTTCTCGGCTTTGATATATCGAGCTCTTCCCATTCTTTTTGCCCTTTCTTTTTTTTAAAGCGATGGGGCTATAGGGTGTGCGGTTAATCCATCCCTTCGGAAATGAAGCTTTTCTTTTACTGTGTGGAGGAAAACTGGAATTTACACCTGTTGGAGGATTATGCCTCAAAGTACTTCTAGCCCTAATTGTATAATTATTTGAATGTGGGCAAGGGGCGAGGGTAGACAAACCAACAGGGGTTATTCATAGGGAGCAAAAGGCATTCGTGGGCTTTCATTATTCCCATAGGCAAGTGTAAAGCAAGGTGGCTTGTCATGAATGATTAAACCAAGATAGGCAGAATGAAATGGGCCATTTCTTTTTCTGCTCTTGGCCTACTCTCAATCCCCTGCCTACTCTTTAGGCACATTTCTCACCGTGGAGAGAGGAGACCTCCCCCTACAGTAATAGAGATCTCACTCCAGTTTTATGCCCAATATTTGTGATTACTATGAATCATAAAAGAGGACTATTGAATGTATTGTATATTAGGGTTGCCAGGTGAGGTTAGGGGGATTAACCAGCAGGAAAACTATCCCTGTGTTGCTGGCAACAGGAATGCTCTGGTATTTAAACCAATATTCCATGGCAGAAGTCATTTTAGCCATAGAGTTTCCACCCAAAAATCAGAGCATCCCTGGAGTTGCTGGAGTCTTGATGACATCATTTCTGGTGTGTGCCGTAAGTGTCATCTCAGGTTTGCTGGCATGGCGGGTCCAGGCCTAGTAAATTCTTCCCTGCTCAAGTGATCAGTCCTGGAGGAACTGGGGATCTGCCATCCTCAAGGGGGGGGAGGGGAGGGCTGGCAACTCTGTAGACTGTAGCAACAAAACCCTCAGTTCTAACTCAACAATTCATTTTTACGTGCTGGAAATCCAGGACAGAGAACCTGACTTCAAAGAACAAAATAATAAAGACTTAGTGAAGAGTTTTTCTGACCCCTATCAACCTAGGGCCAATAACTGCTGTGGCTGAAGTCTGAACCGTTCATATAGACCCACCATGCCTCCATCTCATCTCCAGATTACAAAATCAGGTCCCTTGGAGCAGGGGTAGTCAACCTGTGGTCCTCCAGATGTTCATGGACTACAGTTCCCATGAGCCCCTGCAAGGGGCTCATGGGAATTGTAGTCCATGAACATCTGGAGGACCACAGGTTGACTACCCCTGCCTTGGAGGATATGGCAGCTTGGGAAGGTGGACTGGCTTCAGATCCTTAGTGAGCTCCCTCCCCTCCCCAAATTCTGTTCTCCCCAGGCTTCCCCCTTCCAAATATCTTGGAATTTCCCAAACTGGATTTGGCAGCCTCCCGACTGACATCTATGTGTTTGTCATTTGTTTGTGTCTTGGGAAGAGACTGTGGGGGGGTGTGTGTGTCTGTGGCCACATATTTTCAGAGAAAGGCAGGTCAAGTAGTAATACTTTTACAAATATGAATTTTCTGTACAGAGTCAAAATTTATGCTAGTTAAATCGTTCCTCAGCAAAACCAATTTTATGGTATATGCTTTTTACAGTGAAGGTTCTTTCCTAGTGTTAACCTTTGGAATATATTGCTCAAACGTTTACTGCTAATAGCACAGGCTATACGCAAGGGTGACTAAATTGTGGCCCTCCAGATATCCATGGACTACAATTTCCATGAGCCCTTGCCATTACATGCTGTAATCTGTAGGTTTCAACCCTGGCCACTAAAGCAGAATAACCTTTTCCAGACCACTCATATGTGAGTCCTAGCATACAAATGGGAAATCAATTGCCTGGTCATCTTTAAAACAGTATTCTTCTTTCACACAATTTGTTTTAATTTACTTTACACAGAATGGCCACACTCTCTTCTAATTATCCTCATTACCATCAACAAAAGTCACTGCAGATAGAAGAAGTTGTGTTTTAAAAAGACGGCGGGTAAACACATTACTAGGGGAATGACTTCCTAATTGTTTTCTGTTTTCATTTACATACTGCCCATGTTAAATATGCTTTCTCCTGTGCTTTTGGGCATTGCAAAAAGAAAAAGAAAAGGGAGGGGAGAAAAGTCAAGGAATGGGGTAATAGGGTAATTTATCATTGTATAAAAAGCCAAATAAATAAACAAACAAATAAATAAATAAGTATCACGACTGCAAAACAATCACCAAAGAACGCTGTTGATATACTAAGTCCGGAGAATCCTGGGAGAAACACCATGCTGTGTGATAGAAGAAAGCATAGGAAATTGACATTTAGAGTTGGCTTTATACCCCGCTTAGCACTACCTGCAACAGGCACCCTGTGATGTAGGAGAACTCTAAGAACTATGACTGGCCCAAGGTCATCCTGATGGTTAAATGTGGAGGAGCAGGGAATCAAATCTGGTCCTCCGGATTAGAGACTGCCACTCTTAACCACGACACCACACAGGAAGGGATGGTTTACAGTGGATGGTATACAGAGGACGGGCTTGACTTCACCCAAGTAATCCCATGCAGGTGGTCGCCAGAGATGGATGATTTCCTCATTTCCTTACCTCCCAGTGAATTCTGGGGAGTGCAGTTGTTTGAACACATTTATGGGAGGCAGCCCTAACAGTGCAATCCTAAAAAATACCCTCCTGGGAGGAAAACTCATTGAACAGACTTTAGTAGGATTCTGAGAAGATTTATTTAGGATTGCCCTTTAAGACCACAAAATACAAAGTCAGCGTGGTGTAGTGGTTAAGAGCTGTGGTCTCTAATCTGAAGAACTGAGTTTGATTCCCCACTCCTCCACATTTAACCAGTTGGGTGATCTTGGGCTAGATTCTTAGAGCTCTCTCGGACCTTTATGGGGGATACCAAGCTGCGCTGCGACCTGGTTTTCGGCCTGGAGCTAGCAGCACTGCTCTTCCCACCTATTGCACTGGAGCCTTCAGTCCCCTGTTTTGTCATGGATTTCTGCTTCCTCAGGAGTCAGCCGATGGACCGGACGTGTCAGGACTTCCCACCGTTTCCCCGCACCAGGTTCCCCGCGGGGCTTGTCAGTCAAAGTCATGTGGCGTCAACATCAAATCATACCCTCTTTTCACATCTGAGTTCCCACCCCTGAGTCAGGATTTAAAAAAATAATAAATTGCCACAATTTGTAAAATTTGCAGATCTGTAAAAACAGTTGGGATTTTAAAAGGCTGAGGTGTTTTGTCATCTTCTCCCCTACCCCACCCCACTGGAGAAGACTTCGGGCTCACCGGGGACTCTCCCCTCCAACTATTTGTTGAGCCATAGGAAACATGTTTTTAACTTTTTAAAGGAGTACTTTGGCCACCGCATGAGAAGGAAGGACTCTCTGGAGAAGAGCCTAATGCTGGGAGCGATCGAGGGCAAAAGAAGAAGGGGACGACAGAGAATGTGGTGGCTGGATGGAGTCACTGAAGCAGTAGGTGCAAACTTAAATGGACTCCGGGGAATGGTAGAGGACAGGAAGGCCTGGAGGATCATTGTCCATGGGGTCACGATGGGTCGGACACGACTTTGCACCTAACAACAACAACAAGGAGTGGTTACGCTATAACCACTGATAAAAATAATTTTAAAATGCTTCCCTTGGCTCTGCATTGTGCCTCCTGTGCAACTGCACTGTGGAGCCTATTATTATTATTATTATTATTATTATTATTATTATTATTATTATTATTATTATTATTATTATTATTATTATTATTATTATTACTGTTGTTGTTGTTGTTGTTGTTGTTATCATATTTATATTTATATTTATATTTATATTTATATTTATATTTATATTTATATTTATATTTATATTTATATTTATATTTATATTTATATTTATATTTATATTTATATTTATATTTATATTTATATTTATATTTATGAAGAAGAAGAAGAAGAAGAAGAGTTGGTTCTTATATGCCGCTTTTCCCTACCCGAAGGAGGCTCAAAGCGGCTTACAGTCGCCTTCCCATTCCTCCCCCCACAACAGACACCCTGTGGGGTGGGTGAGGCTGAGAGAGCCCTGATATCACTGCCCGGTCAGAACAGTTTTATCAGTGCCGTGGCGAGCCCAAGGTCACCCAGCTGGTTGCATGTGGGGGAGCGCAGAATCGAACCTGGCATGCCAGATTACAAGTCCGCACTCCTAACCACTACACCAAACTGGCTCTCTTATATTTATATTTATATTTATATTTATATTTATATTTATATTTATATTTATATTTATATTTATATTTATATTTATATTTATATTTATATTTATACCCCGCCTCCCCCCGAAGGCTCGAGGCGGCTTACATAACCCCGTCCCCTAAAACCATAAAATAACAATAAGATCCGATAATTTACAAAAATGGCAACAGTAAGGATCCCTGGCCCTAAAGAAGTCCGTCTGGTCTCGACCAGGGCCAGAGCATTCTCTGTTCTGGCCCCTACCTGGTGGAACGAGCTCCCAGAAGAGATCAGGGCCCTGACGGAGCTTAAACAGTTCCGCAGGGCCTGCAAGAAGGAGCTCCTCCATCAGGCATTTGGCCGAGACCAGACGTAATCAACAGCGACCAAGGGCCCCTGCTCCCCCCCCACCCCCCCTCAGAATTCAATCAATAAACCACCCCCCTCAGAATCCCATCAACAAGCCCTGGACCTGTTTGTATCACAACTGTTTACTGTTATACTGTGTTGTGTTTGGTTGCAATTGTTGGTTATTGATGTATATGTTTTACAGACTGTTTTATGTAAGGTTCCTTGTTATAATGTAAACCGCCCTGAGCCTCCGGGGAGGGCGGTATAGAAGTATGATAAATAAATAAATAAATAAATAAATAAAGTGATGGCTTAATCTGCTCATTTGGTCTCCGCATCCTCGACTACAGGAGGGGGGTGACACTCTCTACCGCCAGTTTGTGAGGGGAGATGGAGAGCGGAGCATTGTTCCTGCCACTTTCCTCAGCTTCCCAGTGCAGCTCTGACTGGAATCACACCGTGGAACTGAGGCAAAGCAGTAGAGTCGCACTATAGACCTTCAATACCTCCTTCTTAAAACATTTAAAACATGTTTCCCTTGGTTCCAGGGCGAGAGGCAGCACAGCTCCAGGGCGAGAGACAGACTCTGACCAGGATTTTTAAAATGCTCCCCATCACAGGGAGAAGCCAGGCCAGGCTCTGTTGGCTGTGGTGGAAAGTGGAGGACCCTCACCGACCCGGCATAAGCAGGCAGCCAGGAGTGCTTTTATAAAGGGCAGGAGAAGTTGGGGGAGGGAGAACAGAAGCGATGCTTGGGAATGGGTGGATGGATGCCAGAGCAGGGACAACACAACAGATTTTCCACTTCCTGATGACCCAGTGCTGACAGATGCACCGATTGCTCACGCAGCAAAAAAAAAAAAGGAACACTGATTTTCAGCATTCCCTTGCTTTGCGTGAACTGGTGGCCAGATTTGTGGCAGCCCTGGGATGTGCCTATTAACTTCAGGACGTGGAAATTATTCCCGCTCTGAGATGCTGCAAAACCTGCATGCAGAAAAGGTCTCAACCTCTCCCGGTGTCTGTTGTGGGGAGAGGAAGGGACGGTGATTGTAAGCAGCACCAAGACTTCTATAGGTAGTGAAAAGCAGGGTATAAAAACCGGCTCTTCTAAAATCACCTATCAACACCAGATTTTAGGGATCACCTAAGTTCAAGCAGGTAAAGAGCATTTACTCTTCTTACGCATTGCAGAATTCAGATGGCCACTGCAAGTGATGAATATAATTTTTAAAAATGTGATTTTGACCAAATGAAGGGGGAGCATCCTAGCTTTGTCTGTGACCACAGGAGAGCGATAAATCAGAGGATATTTTCAGAAGTGGTACTTCAATCGCCATTCAGCCTCTCTAGCGCAGTTTATCTCAACATCTGATTGATGGTCACACAGAAAGAAAAGCAAAGGCGAAACATACATAATCCAAACACATGGACCCATGTGATGGTTACAAAATCATAGAATCATAGAGTAGGAAGGGGCCACTCAGGCCATCTAGTCCAACCCCCTGCTCAATGCAGGATCAGCCCAAAGCATCCTAAAGCATCCAAGAAAAGTGTGTATCCAACCTTTGCTTGAAAACTGCCAGTGAGGGGGAGCTCACCACCTCCTTAGGCAGCCTATTCCACTGCTGAACTACTCTGACTGTGAAATTTTTTCCCCCTGATATCTAGCCTATATCGTTGTACTTGTAGTTTAAACCCATTACTGCGTGTCCTCTCCTCTGCAGCCAACGGAAACAGCATCCTGCCCTCCTCCAAGTGACAACCTTTCAAATACTTAAAGAGGGCTATCATGTCCCCTCTCAACCTCCTTTTCTCCAGGCTGAACATTCCTAAGTCCCTCAACCTATCTTCATAGGGCTTGGTCCCTTGGCCCCAGATCATCAAGAAGCATTTTAGCATGTGAAAGTTAGGGTTGCAAATTGCAGGCTGGGAAATTCCTGGAGATTTAGGGGTGGAACATGGGAAGTATGTAGAGGGAGACAGCCTCAGTGGAGTGAAGCACCACAGAGTCCACCCTCTGAAGAGCTGTGGGCCCTGTCGGAACTCTCGAGGTTCCGCAGGGCCTGCAAGACAGAGCTCTTCCGCCAGGCGTTTGGTTGAAGCTGGGCACAGTAAGTACCGGGGAATTCAGATCCCTCCGCCCGGTTCTTAGGTTTTAGGTATTAGACCTACAAAGGACCACGGTTCGAACCTCCCTTGCTTTCTTGTTACACCTCCAGCTGTTCCATCCCATTGAGTCAACTGCATTGGAGACTGGGAAGATTGTTTTTTTTTTCTAGTTGTGCCGCCATCTTGATGTATTAGATTGAGTTTTGTTTTTAGGATGTTTTATGGTTGTATGGTTGTTTTTTACGTACAGATGTTTTTATATAGCTGTTGTGAACCGCTGCGAGCCAGCTTGCTGGGAGCGACGGTATATAAATCTAATTAATTAATTAACAGTCCTACTTTCCAGGGGAACTGATCTGTGTAGCCTGGAGATCGAATGCAATTTCAAGATATTTCCAAGCCTGATATGGAAATTGGCGACCTTAGCAATAGACATCTTTTTTCAAACACGTGGGGTGAACTTAAAGAAGGGGCCATTTTGTCTCAGTGAATTGTGATGGTATTTCTGTCAGGCTTTCTCAACCAGGGTTTTGTAAAACCCTGGGGTTTCTTGATGTCCCTGGTAGGGTTTTCTGAATGGGTGGGAGTTAATGATTTATATATTTTTGATTTTTGTTAAACATTTATCAGGTGATATGACCATATATGGGTATGTTGACCTTCCCAGTGGCCAATGATGGGCTTGGAGGGGGTGGGAATGGGAGGGGTGTCAAGTGGGCGTGTACACATCTATGCTTCCCAACCATATTCCGCATGATCACACCACTTCTGGGGTTTCTTGAAGCCTGAAGAATGTTTTGGGGGTTTTCTCGAAGATAAGAAGGTTGAGAAAGGCTATTCTGTGTTAGCTGCCTCGAAATCCTAAATTTGTTAACAATGGTCTTAGCCCTCCTCTCTGATGTGGAATGCCGAGGAAGTTTCAGGGAGGAAAAGCATCTGGAGTCAAGTGGAATCTTCTCTCTGCTTCTTTCTCACACCAGATGTCTCTCTAACATTCATTAGAAGCCTGAGAGTGGAGAGAAAAACATGGTCCTAACAATAAGGGAGACAAATGCTTGTTGACAAACTAGGTAAAGAGAAAAGGAGAGAACTCTCTACTCACTTTGGCATCCCAGAACAGCTTTCTCCTTAGACCGGTTGCCCATTATCAAGGGGGCGGTTTCTCTTGCGCTTCTGGACTTCTTTTGAAGACATTTCATGTTCAACGTGTTGTACAAGGCAAATAAAAGTGATGGCCAATACATTGTGGGTGGGAAAATCAATTTAATTCTTCCTGAATTGCAGAGCTGATACCCCCCTCCCTCGCTTTCTCCCTCACACCCCCAGGAAAAAAAAAACAACAACAGCTATTTCATATGTCATCTATCCCATTTCTAGGTCTATGTCAAGTTAAATATTTAACAACAATTAAATGGATGGTGTTTTCTGGGGATGGGGTTGTTTGAGGACAGTGCTGCTGGCATTTTCTCTGCTACAGCTGATCACATTTAGCATCTCCAGCTGTACGTTTGTGTTCTAACCCACCCAGCTGGTGTAGATATATAATTCATCCCATGTGTACATGAGAATTCAGGCTCGGTTAACAGTTTTCAGTTTAATCAAACAAAGGATAAGCCGATGTTGGTACTCGGGGATAGGAAGAAACACGCAATTAGCTAGAAGACATGTACAAATAGGATTATCTCCCTATTTGTTTGCTTTTCAAATTTATATGCCACCTTTTCCGGGTGAAATAGGCTGCTGGATTGGCTCCCAGTTAGAATGGTGTAAAGTTTGTATTTTATCTCACTGTAGCCAGGCATCTTAGGGGCTGTAGTGTTTCTAGGGTGCCTGTCTATTGTCAGCAACCTGGAGAAAAGTAAAATGTCCTGTGACTTCATTCATTCATTCATTCATTCATTCATTCATTCATTCATTCATTCATTCATTCATTCATGTTGGGATTTATACCCCACCCCTGCTAGCAAGCTGGCTTGGGGCAGCTTACATCATTTTAAAATCACATAACAATCCTTATCCATTGTTGTTCCTCTATATATTTATAAAACAGCCTAGGGGGTGTCCGGCTGTCCAAGTTAGAATAGGGCAGTCAGGGTGCAGCCAGCTTTGCCCTGATTGGCCCTGCCCCTTCAGCTCCCGCCCTCCGTCCTTGGACTCTAGCTTCTTTGCTCTCAGATGCCTCAGTGCCTGGAGCTAGGAGCAGGTAAGGGGAGAGGCCCTGGGCAAAGGGTTGTAGTGGAGGGTTTGCTAACGAGGGCCTCCTGGCCTGCCAGGCTGGGCCTGCTGACGAGGGCCTCCTGGCCTGCTGACTGCCTGCTAAGGAGCTCTGTCTTGGCCCTGCCCTGCCCCTGCCTGCCCCACTTGATCTGGCTGCGAGCTGCAGCCCAAAGCCATCTTAAGCTGCCTGGCATGGGGCCAGGGCGGGGACCCTTTCAAGGCCTGTTCTTATGAACGGGCTTTGAAGCTAGTTGCATTCATAAATAAACATTAAAACTTGAAATAATAAAAATCTTAAAAATTGAACATACCATCTAATTTTCCATTGCTGCCTTCAATTCCGTTTTCAGGGGGGTAGAGATGGATAGAGGGAGCCCATTGATATTTTAATTCAAGGCCCCAATTCATTGGCCCCAACCAAACGCCTGGCAGAAGAGCTCTTGCAGGCCCTTTGAAATTGCACCAGCTCTTGGAGGGCCCACAGCTCTTCTGGGAGCTAATTCCAACAGGTCAGGGCCAGGACTGAAAAGGCCTTGGTTAAGGCCAGATGTACTTCTCTAGGGCAAGTGATGGCCAGTTTTTTGGAACTGGAGGACTATAATGTCCTTTGGGGGTATAGTTAGCTAAGCAATCCCTCAGACAGGGTTTAATAGAGGTTTAACAGGGATGCTATTTACCAGATGATGTTATTTATCTCTATGTCATGAAAAGTTTCACCTGCCCACTTCTACGTATTAAGTCTCTACTAAAAGGGCTCTGGTATTCAGGGGGTTACTTCTTCTGAAAATGGAGGGTACCATGAGTCAATGTGGGCTGACAATCACTGACAGACCCATCATCTATAAACATGTCAATTCCCTCTTTAAATTCACCCAATCTGGTGGCCATTGCTATAACTTGTGGCTGTGAATTTTGATAGTGAAATTCATTCATTCATTCATTCATTCATTCATTCATTCATTCAACATTATTTATATTTATATTATTTATATTATTTATTTACTTATTGACCTTCCTTGATCCACTCGAATCCTGTTTTAAGGCATTTGAGCGAGTTCAGCCCAAGTTTTTAAGAGCTGTGTGACAAATACCTAGATGCGTTTCAAATGCGATGATACGACTTTGCAGGTTCTCATGCCTTTTTTTCACCATCAGCTACAAGATACTCTCTAACACCAGCTACCCACCTCTCACCAATTGACATTTACAAATCTAGAAGAGATTTTACCTTAGCCAGATGTTCAGCTATGTGTACAGCAGTTCTGGAGGGTAGATACAGAAGAGTCCCTATTTCAGAGAGACTATATCTGCACACTTAAAGAGGTGGAATTGATGGAGCATATCCTCTTCCATTGTCCACTGTATGACACAGCTTGAACAGCTTGAACAAAGTTCACTTGCCCATTATTGGCTATGATGCCATGCCAAGCAATTGCAGATCGAATTAGCTAACTTCTGACAGATGAAAAACCTCAGTTCTCTTTATAGAGTGCAAAATTCTGTGCTTACGTGATTCAAGCTTGTTGAAGGGATAGGAAATACCTCTAAATCAGTGGTTCTCAACCTGTGGGTCAGACGACCCATTCACGGGGTCGTGGCACGGTGAGCAGCTTGGCTGGGGGGGGCACTGCCACTGTTGCCGTTCCTCCTGAAAGCGCCCGCCAATTTATATACAATGTATTTATAACCAAGTTATATACAATAGAACACAAAGGATCTTCACGCCATTGGTCAGTTTTAATTTCTGTGAAAGAACACTTGCATAATTTTATGGTTGGGGGTCACCACAACATTAGAAACTGTATTAAAGGGTCGCGGCATTAGGAAGGTTGAGAACCACTGCTCTGAATTTTAGAGTTTTATTAATTTGATTTTGATTTTTAAGCTCTTGTTGTCAGCCATTCAGTCGTGTCTTACACTTGGTGATCCCATGGCACAGCTGTCGTCATGATCCTTGATCCTGCGGTGCCTCCCTCAGCTATGCAATGTTCTGGCTGGTGTCCATTCTGATTGTGTCTAGCTACCATGTTCTTTGTCGTCCAGGTTTCCTTTTTCCACTGACCAATATTAGCATAATTGCTTTCTCCCATTGAGTTGAATTGCATGATATGGCCAAAATATGGTTTAAGACTGCATAAATATACCAGATCTGAATCTAAAATCTAAATATACTTATTGATATAATAGTATGCCTATCTCAGACAGACAGAACTGATCCACGGACCGGGACCGGTCCCTGGACCGGGGGTTGGGGACCACTGGTCTAGAGCAGCCTTTCTCAACTTTTTTACCATTGAGAACCCCCTGAAACATTCTTCAGGCTTTGAGGAACCCTGGAAGTGGCTGTCAAAGAAACCTAAAGGTTTCGCAAAACCCTGCTTGAGAAAGCCTGGTCAAAGTTGTCAGCATTCATCACATTTTGGACATGTGCTGTAAAAAAAATAATAAAAAGAGTAGATTTGAAGGGTTGGACATTCTGATCTCTCAGGGCCACTGGGAGGTAATTATCCAGGAACAGCCATGAAAGGGGAAAGATACTAGCCATTTATCTAAGGGCTGCTGAACCATTTGGTTGGCTTTTGTACTGAATTTAATCTGATATTTGTGAACCACCTCGAAGATAATTTAATCAAAAGATGAGGCATGCATCTTTAAAATAAATTACAGACATCTACAACCTTCTGTGAGAATGTCCGGTCAAGTAGCTCAGAGAAATGTCAATAAAGCAATGGACCTAAGAGAAGGTGAGAGGCATAAAATGGCACAATCCAGTAAAGTCTAATTAATACATCCTGCAGTACGTTTAAAACATCCACGGTTCTACTGTCACTGTTCAATGATAGCCCAAAGACTTCTAAATTACAGACCTGACATATAAAAATTCTTTTCACTTCACATTTAAGTCAGCCAGGCCTCAAAAGTTCTGTGAGGGCTATAATGAATATACGGGGGAAATTGTGTCAAACTTAGGATGTGCGTTCTAATTGGACGTCAACATCTCGCTGGGAGCGACGCATCTCCAATAAAAGAAAACACTTAACCACTCATTTGGACAATGGTTCTGACACATGTATTCAAATGACCGGGTGGAGGGGGGGGGATCATGAAAACCTAGTATTATGCCTTTCAGCAGGAAAAAAACAGGGGGGAAACGATCACAAAAAAAGTCCCGTTTCTCTTGGTTCACAGATTCTCTTCTTCACAGTGTTCTGGAGATGAATGAAGTCTTACATCAGTTTCAGTAAATCTCTTGTTTGATCTCAGCATACCAGAAGCCTGCCTGGAGATGGCATCTCTGATATGGCAAATTTCCCTAGGCTCACTGATCTTCTATCTTCCCACTAACACCAACAAAACTGCTGGAAATGGCTTTACTGGGCAGGTCAAAGATTCTATAGGGGGGGAAAATAAGATAATTTGGGATCAAGACAGTTTTCTTCTGAATGTGGAGGGTGCAGTTGAACAAAAGGATCAGCTATATTTAGGAGTAAGCGTGTACTGGGAAAATATGGTTTTGTTCATGGTTTACAGCATGTCTGGTTTGCAAACCATGAACTATAACAAACACTGAGCAGTAAAAAAAAATCTGGTGAGGTTCGTGGCATGAAAGAAAACCCTTGGCATGCTAGAGTCACTAAACTTCCAAGGGATCTTCATCTGACGCTCCTTTACCTGCTTTCCAAATTTGGTGAGGACTGGATCTATGGGGTCCAAAGTATGCCCCCTCAAAGAAAGTGCCCCCAGGAAAGTTCCAGATGTAAGTTCTGGAGATGAAGAGGTGTATAGAACGGATCCTGTCAGCCTCACCTACCTCACAGAGTGTCTGTTGTGGTGAGAAGGCAATTGTAAGCCACTTTGAGACTCCTCCTGGTAGAGGAAAGTGACATATAAGAACCAACTCTTCTTCTTCCTCTACATGCCCTCCAAGTTCTGCCTCCCTTTTGCTTTGAAGTTTGGTCAACAAATAAGTGACCTAGATGTTATACTATTAGGTCTGTCTGGGTGAAACTACAATTAGTTTGAGGATATTAAGGGGTGGTGAAGAGTTTCATTACATGAGCATATCCACCCATTCATATTAAATTGACAATTTAGAGAATATTGGCAAAAAATCATGTTTTAAAAATAATTTTCCTTACCTAATAATGATATTTTTGAAGACCTTTCGGTGTGGGAGTTGCAAAGCAGTCTATAATGTTCTGCAGATTTCTTTTTAAAAACCTTCCCCCCCCCCTTGATAAAAGGTAAAGGTAAAGGTATCCCCTGTGCAAGCACCAAGTCATGTCTGACCCTTGGGGAGACGCTCTCCAGCGTTTTCATGGCAGACTCAATACGGGGTGGTTTGCCAGTGCCTTCCCCAGTCATTACCGTTTACCCCCCAGCAAGCTGGGTACTCATTTTACCGACCTCGGAAGGATGGAAAGCTGAGTCAACTTTGAGCCGGCTGCTGGGATTGAACTCCCAACCTCATGGACAGACAGCTTCAGACAGCATTTCTGCCGCTCACCACTCTGCGCCACAAGAGGCTCTCCCCTCCTTGATAACTGCCATTAATTAAGCTGTAGTCCTGACTTTCCCTCTTATGTGGTCACGATCCTCTTCCTATCTCAAGCTCCTGTTGCAGGATACATCAGCGCATGCTCAAAGCTTTAGGGGCAGCCTTTCTCAACTTTCTTACTGTTGAGAAACCCCTGAAACCTTCTTCAGACTTCGAGAAACCCCAGAAAAGTGAGATAGTGCAGAATATGGTTGGAAAGCCTGGCTGTGCACATGCCGACCTGGGGCCCCTCCTCTTCCCATCGTTGGCCATTTTGGGGGCGGGTCAGGTCGACATGACCATATATGGACATATCACCCAAGAAATGTTTTAACTCATTAAAAATATACATCAAAATTAATTAACTCCCACATATTTGGGAAATCCTTCTAGGGCCATCAAGAAACCTCAGGGTTTCATGAAACTCTGGTTGAGAAAGCCTGCTTGAGGGGGACATTGCTTGGAACAAAAGTCTCCCTGCTGTCCACATGGATGGACTCCCAGAACATGGATTCTGGCCAGGCAGAAGCCACTGAGCTTTGGTGTGATTAGGCCTGGCCTGCTGTTTTAGGGTTGCTAGGGGTCTTGCTATAGTGGGAGGCCTCCAGTGGCAACTCTCACTGCCTGCCCCCATTCTGTTGGCTGGTGGGAGAAATAAAAGCTAAAACTTTGCCATTGCCCCGCAGCATTATGTCAGTTTGGGGAAAATGCGGAAATGATGTAATGAGTGCCTAGGAATTGCTGTCATCTGGAAGTGACATCATGCTGTTCTAATAAAACCATAGAGTTCCCAGTGATTCCTAGAGAGACATGACATCACTTTTGAGTTTTCCCCAGTAGTGATGTAATTCTAGCTCACTGACATCTCTCCCCAAGTCCCTTCTCCCCCCCTACCCCCCCCCCAATCTACCAACTCTGTGGTTAAGGATGGCAGTGAGCAAGTTTTCTAAAATTTTGATTGATCCTTTAAAACTTTAATGCAGCTGAATCAGAATTTAGGCTAGCCATTGTCAATGGTAACTTCCTGTTTGATCCTCAGGGAGATTTTACTTACCTTTCTTCCAGAGGCTGAACCCTTATTGATGGCATGCTAATATCCTCTTTCATTATAAAGGAATTATCCGCCTTTCAGATTGGGGAACTGCTTGAGAGGGATCTCTTACTTTAACGGTGAACTGTAGATTTCTTTCCACCCTTAATGAGTTCCCCCATCTGAAGAAGAAGAAGAGTCATTCCTTATACTTGGCTTTTCACTACCTGAAGGTGTCTCAAAGGGGCTTATAGTTGCCTTCCCTTTCTTTCCCAGTGGTTGAGGAGATAAGAAAAAAACACTTAGCCAGTAAGGAGAAGGCTATTCTATGCCATAATGCTCTAGAACACAGGAGCTGATAAATGACATAACTTAGGGTTGTGTGATCTGGCCACCGAAGCGGTCATTCCCGCCCGTAGCAGCCAGCACCATGCTGTGGGGGGAAGGGGTGGGCGCCAGCGCATCGGGCTATGCACAGAACTCTGCGCCTGCGTGTGTGTGTTGCCCGGTGCGCTGGCGCATCTTCCCCACCCCCCCGCAGCTGCTACGGGTGGGAATGGCTGCATTGGCAGCCAAATCGCACAACCCTAATAACCATTGCTTGCAGTCCAAGGAGATTCACAGGTAAGTTCTATGAGTTGCTACAAGAACCACAATTGTTGTACAGCATTACATCTGGTTAACCTAGAACAAGGAATATTGCTATGAAAAGGAGACACTTTGAAAGAAATTGTCAGGCCCTGAAGTGGGAGTGATTTAAGGATTCGCGGGGCTCTAGCAGAGTACAATTGCGGTGGGAGCAGCCAGACTGGGGGCAGTGGGACCCCTCCACAGTGGAAAAGGGGCGTCACTCTGAGGGCCATTCTGCACCAGGATCAATGTTGCAAATTGTTTGCGGAACGAAAAAATCGCCATTTTAAATAGTGGAATTCGTCGTTATGCATACCTGCCTTTGTAGTGGAATCCAGTTGCGTTTCTATCGTTTCCCACAGGGTTCCGGTCTCTGCAAAAATCGCTAGCCAGGAAGTGCTATTTCCGAGCTGTGACCCGCCCCTGGCCATCAAGCAGCCAATGGGCGGCCGTTATCATGCTCCCAAACAGCCCCTTTCCCTTTAAGGAAGGTTTTTTTTTTTTTTAAACACACCCGTTGCAACGAATATGCAATGGAGAGACCCATCGTTGCAACGGAGAGACCCATCCAGCTAGCAGGTGGTGTTTGAGCTGCCGTTTCATCGTTGCCACGCTCCCCCCGGAAGATCAGAGGAGAGAGCTAGGGGACAGGACTTTGCAGAAACCGCAACAATGGTAACGCACAGAACTTTCCCGCTAGTGTTGCAGATTGGTTGCAGGAGTGTAGCGCTTTCCGGAGGGTGAATCCACTTTTTGGGATTTCCCTGAAAGCGCTACAATGAAGCGCTTTTTGCGGATCGGTTTCAGGAGTGTTGCAGATTGTCAACGACGTTGTGCATAATGGCAAAACTGTAGCGATTTCAATTAGTAACCATTGTGCTATTTTGGACGAATGCGGAACGGCCCTGAGTATCCTTAAAGAGGGAAAAGGGGAAAGGAGAGAGGCTATGGCCTTGATCCATGGAGGGGAAGGCACCTTGCGGTAGCCCTGGAAGTGTGGGACCCGTAGCACATGCTACATGTGCTACATGAATAAACCAGCCATGCTCTGAAGACCCAAAGGCAAGACTCTACTAGAAATTTAAATGTATTTATGCCATGAAAACGCTAGAGGGCGTCACCCCAAGGGTCAGACATGACCCAGTGCTTGCACCGGGATACCTTTACCTTTCACCTTTACCTTTAACATTTATGCTTCCCTCTTCCTTCACCTAAAAAAATAAGCAGTAATATGCGGCTGGACTAAAAATGCAGATAGTGGCATATAAATCCAAGATTTGGTTCATGTTACTTGGGGCCTCCATTAATCGTGATAAAATACCCTTTAAAAAATACAGTTTACAGTTCCCTAAAGCAGTGGCCCCCAACATTTTTCGGGCTGGGGACCAGGGGGGGAGAGGGAGGCCCGAGGACCGGGGGGGGGGTAGAGGGAGGCACAGGTGCCGGCACGCCAGTGCCCGCAAACCAGCATGCGCGCCTCCCTCCCCCCCACGGCGTGGCAATCGTTGCGCTGGGAGCGATCGGCTGCCTCCTGACTGCCTCCCCCATGGCGTGCCTCCTAGTTTGCGGGTACCGGCGCGCCGGCACCTGTGCCTCCCCTTGGTACCGAGGCCTCCACAGCCCGGTACCAAGATGCAACCTGGTGGTTGGGGATCACCGCCCTAAAGAGTTCAGGTTCCAGACCAATAAAGTCACTCATTCATGGTTCTGGGAACACAACATGAAAAGTATATTTGGTTTTGGTATTGACTCTTAAGGCCTTTTGCAGTCTGGGACCTGCATACCTGAGGGAACACCTGTCACCTTATGCCCCCTGCAGAGCATTACCTGCTCTGCAGGTACAAACTTGTTGGGGGTTCCTGGCCCATGAGAGATTTGCATAGCCATGACTAGGACCAGGGTCTTTTCAGCCTTGGCCCCAACCTGGTGGAATGAGCTCCTGGATGAGCTGAGGGCCCTGCAGGTGTTTGCACAGTTCTGCAGGGCCTGTAAGATGGAGCTCTTCTGCCTGGTCTTCAGTTGAAGCCCAGACACGGAAGATTGGGGGCCCCTCCACACTGAACACCACCTGTATTGGAGCGTCGTCACCTCCAAATGTTATACCCCCCCTAAGGTGCTGGGGGAAGGAGGGGAGAAGGCTGGATAGGACTTGGGGTTTTATTATCTCATCGCTGGAATGGTTTTTTGGTTTTTATGTACTGGGGTTTTATCATTTTACCGCAAGACACTGAGCGATAGCAGCATAATAATGATGATAATAATATTCAGTGACCATCAACTCAGTTTTAATGGATAATATTCTAGATACGTCTGAGGATTTGCTGTTTTGGATTCAGTGCCACTGGGTGCAATGAAATCATCCATCAAGGCTGGTCAGGTGCCAAGGCCAGATTTGGTTCCTTCAGACCTTCTTAATGCTGATGTGAGTTAGTGGTTATCTGTAGAAGAAGAGAAGGTTTCTCTTCCCCGTTTCTCTACCTTAAGGAGTCTCAAGGCAGCTTACAATCACATTCCCTCCTCAGGTACATGAGACTTGAGAGCATTCTGAGAGGACTGCATCTGGGTCAGAAAAATGAAAAGCATGCCTACTGGATGGGGGATACGCTTCTAGGTAACACTGTGTGTGAACGAGACCTTGGGGTACTTGTGGATTGTAAACTAAGCATGAGCAGGCAGTGTGATGCAGCGGTAAAAAAGGCAAATGCCATTTTGGGCTGTATCAACAGGGGCATCACATCAAAATCACAAGATGTCATAGTCCCATTGTATACGGCACTGGTCAGACCACACCTGGAGTACTGTGTGCAGTTCTGGAGGCCTCACTTCAAGAAGGACGTAGATAAAATTGAAAGGGTACAGAGGAGGGTGACGAAGTTTATCTGGGCCAAGGGACCAAGCCCTATGAAGATAGGTTGAGGGATTTGGGAATGTTCAGCCTGGAGAAAAGGAGGCTGAGAGGGGACATGATAGCCCTCTTTAAGTATTTGAAAGGTTGTCACTTGGAGGAGGGCAGGATGCTGATTCCGTTGGAAACGTAGTTATGGGTTTAAACTACAAGTACAACGATATAGTCTAGATATCAGGAAAAAAGTTTTCACAGTCAGAGTAGTTCAGCAGTGGAATAGGCTGTCTAAGGAGGTGGTGAGCTCCCCCTCACTGGCAGTCTTAAAGCAAAGGCTGGATGCACACTTTTCTTGGATGCTTTAGGATGCTTAGGGCTGATCCTGCATTGAGCAGGAGGCTGAACTAGATGGCCTGTATGGCCCCTTCCAACTCTATGATTCTATGACTGTGACTGGCCCAAGGTCACCCAGCTGGCTTCAGGCAGAGGACTGGGGACTCAAACCTGGTTCTCCAGTTCACTCCTCTTAACCACTCCACCATGCTGCCAATTAATAGAACAGGGCTAATATCTGACCAATGGTGGCAGGCAATAGCTGTGCCCATTCATGAGAGGATCAAGAAATAACCCTGCTAATTATTATCCTACAAGTCTTATTTCAGTCTTGTGTAGATTATATGCCTCCCATCTATCCCTCAAATAGTCGACACCTGGCAGCTACCGTGATCTGATCTATTTTAATGTGAACTGTTTTAATGTAAGGTGACCAGATTTTAAGATTGGTAAAGCGGGACACCATTGACCGGGAGGGGTTCTTGATTAAAAATTTGGTCTATATGGAGCAGCAAAAAGTTTCATAGAATGCATAGAACGCAAAAATAGTACTGTAATATATATATTTTTAATTTCAACACAAGTACAATTTGCCAGGTGCCCCCAGATGTCCCTCCAAAAATGGGACCATCTGGTCATCTTATTTTAATGTAATGTGGTTTTGTTATGTTTGTCCATCGTTTTTGTTGTAAACCGCCCCAAGATGGCTGTGCCGAAAGGGGCGGTCAAAGAAATCCAATAATAAATAAATAAATCGGAATGTGACTGAAATCTGGGCAAGCAGGAAATAGGTTTGGGATATACTTGATGTTCCCCCGGAACAGCCCCTGAAAAACTCAAATAACAACAGAATTAATATCCTTAAATTGACAGGCTTAAAAAAAAAAAAGAAAAGGACAGATTGTGATGTAACAACTGAAAACCACAAGAGGGCACACCAAATCCCTGCCAAAGGCCTCTCTGTTCTTTAACGATCCTGAAAGCAGTGGTTATGGGAGAATAGTCGTTGGGTGGAGAGAACACACAAGAAGGAAACATGTCCTCCATCAAGATCTGAAATTCCATAGATCTTATTGATGTCTTATTTATCAGGGGGAGGGGAAATTTTTTTAGGATAGGGATTGTTGCACAGACAAGAGTCTGTTTCCCTGTGCCAGATGAGCCTATTCTAAATTGGAGCATTCGTCTACCTAGTCCAGACCTATCTACTCTGACAAGTAGAGCAACTGCTTGATGTGCAGAGTCCCAGGTTAATTCCCTGGCGTTTCCAGGTAAAAGGATCAGAGCAGAGGTAAGACGGCCTCCTGAGACCCTGAAGAACTGCTGCTGGGCAGACTAGTCAGTATTCATTTGCAGTTAGATTTATAAGACCACCTCTCCCTTTTATATTTTATCAATATGAAATCACATACGTTAAAATCAATCTGTTAAAATATCTAAAACAAAAGGGCCTCTCCCACATGGGTCTCTTGTGTTGATTGCTAGATCCAGATGTTACAGGAGGGAGTGTTTGGAGGGCGGGTAGGGGTTTCTTCGGTGTTACTAGCAGCCAAATGTCTGGGGGAAGAGCTCTGTTTTGCAGGCCCTGCAGAACTGGGGAAGTGCTGACAGGGCCTGTGTCTCCTCTGGGAGGTCATTCCACCAGGTAGGGGCAAGGACTTTGGTAAAGCAAGGACTTGACTTGATGACAACTGTATGTAGATATTTTAAATGGAAACACTGGAAACTGAATTGGTGAACTTCCTTATGTAAGAACTGTACTCTTCCGCTGAGCTACAGTTATATGAGAGCCAGTGTTTTGTAGGTCAGGATTCCACAACACCGTTCCCTTGAATGTTGCCAATCCTTCCCTTGGTGCCCAACAAGCTTTTCATAAAGTGGGTGGGGCCATTGCAAGCCAGGGTTTGTAACTGGCTGCCCTCATTCAAATGCACCGAAGCCCTTCAGGCTTTTATTCTTTGATTTCCCCCTTCCTTTCCCCTTCTTTTCCTTTATTTCTTTTTATTCTTTAATCCCTTGATCTGTGCCTCGTTCCTCTTGAGCTTTGTTTTTATTTCCATTTTCTGTTTTTTATTATTGCTTTGCAAAGCAAGAAAGGTGTAGTGTGTGGGCCCGCCTCTTCAGGCAACCATTTTGGCTTTGGCTTTGCTTCCTGTGGAAGCCATTTTGGGTTGGTGTTTACCACTTCCTCTCAATAGTCCAAAGGCGCCCACAGGTTCAAAAAGGTTGGGGACTGCTGGAGTGTTGGCCTAGGACAAGGATTCCCAACCAGGGTTCCAGTGAATTCCTGGGGTTACGTACCGGCCCTTATGGGCCACCCGCAGGCTGAAGGCCAGAGAGAACACACGAAGCCCCCGAGCACATGGCACAGCTTTATTTATACAGAGGTAGACAAAGAACATTCCTGAGGAGCGTGTGATCACCCAATTGGTCAGGTCATACGAAACCCCTAGCAAGAGATCAGTGGACATTCCACAACCTTATATGGCAAAAAGCCAAAGCCTAATTAACTTGGAGTGCAATCCCAGGTTCGGCCATTAAGGGGAGTGGTTTGCCAACCTCCCGGCCTCCCAACCTCCCTGGTCGAAACCAGGACTACAGTTACGCAATAGCTCCCCATGGGTTACACGGCCTTTCCCAAAAGTTCGGATGACCGCTGACATCACTAGACATTGGAGCTCTAGAGGCCTAATTTCTTTCTCCACAACGGAAACAGTAAATAATAAATTGATTGATTGGCTGACTCCCACATCTTACTTCCATGCCCATTTCTCTGAAGGGGATGTCACCACTTTTAGGGTTCCTTGAAGCCTGAAAAATATCTCAGGGGTTCCTCTATAGTCAAAAGATTGAGAAGGGCTGGCCTAGGATCTGGAAGACTCACATTTGCATCCCCACTTGTGCCATGGAAACTTGCTGGATAACCTTGGGCCAGCCACACTCTCTCAGTGTATCCTTCCTCACAGTGTTGTGGGGGAGACAGAGAGATTGTTGTTAACCACTTCAGCTCCTCAATGGGTAGAAAAGGAGGGTATAAATTAAGTAATTAAATAAATCCAGTGTTATCTTATAGACTCATTATGCACAGGCCAGAATGCCCGTGCTGGCGGCAGCAGGGCAGCGGGGAAAATCTCCGATTATTCATGTCCCAGCCGCAAGCGCGGGCATGGGCCGGCCGAGGGCCATGGAAGACCCGTGTTATGCAAACTCGGGAACTTCCGCAGTTCCGGGATACTGTGAGTGCCTGCAGGGGCTGGGGCTGGCCGGCGCTGTGCATAATTGACAGCGCGGGCCTTTGGCCTGCCCGGCCCTGACCTATGGTATCCCTGTAGGGACACCGCACACCCCTGCTGGCTCCACGGAGCTGGCAGGGGCGTCCCCTACCCCCACCATAGGGTGTGGAGGGGGCCTGGCACCCCCACTCCCCCCAGCCCCTCCACACCTCCCCCCCAACCACTACCACTTACCCTACCTCGCAGCGTCCCAGGCTTCCTGGCCCCACCGCAAAGCACGTGTGCACACGTTGCACCAGAGCAGTCCCGTACGCCCTGCCCCCGTGCGTACACAGCGCGGAGTAGCTGCCACCGTGCATAATGGGCCATAGAATCATAGAGTTGGAAGTTACCTCTAATCCAACCCCCGCGCACAATGCAGGATGTCACAACTACCTATCCCCTCACAGTGACCCCAATTTCATGGCCAAGTAACCCCCACCCTCTTATTCAATGCATTGCATTTTTTTTGTTCACCTAGAATCACTTTACAAGGAACTTAATAAATTCATAGTTGTACAAGAATTAACATGAAAACTCCATTTAAATCTTCACTAGATGGTCTTATAGATGAGGCATTTTTCTATTGTGGACCCAAATTGCAATTGACTGCATCTCATCACTGTGAAATTTTTTTTTTAATCTTGATGCTTTATTGTAAGATACTTCTTAGTATTATTCTTTAGTACAGAAACCAAGGGCATGTAATATCCCCTGCCCACATGAGCATCAGTTCCTAATAAACTGAGATATCGATTTCTCCAGATGACCTTATGGGGGTTGTTTTTGAATTAATGACACACTAGGCTGTGCTAGTCGTCTTCTGCCTATCAAGGCCTTGATTAATCAAATCTTTTAAGATACTTAGAGGCGGTCATGCCTTTAAAGAGACTGACGCTTGGAACGACAAGGGTATATTGCAGAGAACGGCATTTGTGTTGAGGGAATTTGTTACTGACAGAGCTATTTCAAGAAAGGATGATTCGGGACACAGTCCCCATCACCATCCCAAACTGGGTTTCAAAAGGTTCCGATCCTTCGCCTGAATTGAAATAATAATTGAAGACAACAACAATAATAAAAAAACCCTGACACAAAACAAATCAATACCGCCAAATAAAGATTATGTTTCAATGAGTGAAACATAGTTATAAGTAGGAAATGTAATCAAGTGGAGGCCGTGACACGGTTCCGGTGAAGCATTAAAACAATTGCTCCGAAGCATGGCTGTGAAGGCCTACGTAATGAATGACCAGACGTGCTACAGCCAATAAACGGAAGACAGGATATAGTGCCTGTGAGCTAATTAACGTTCCCCATTCCTACCTCAAGACACCATTGAAAGCAGTTCAATTGCAGCAGCCATGCACGATGTTGCTACCAATCTCTGGAGCGATTTCTGCCCCTTGAAACAAGCTTGGGGAAACTTGACAGCTGTTTTACAAAAGCCATGAAGGGAACATAATTTAAGTTCATGTATGAAGGTGTCATTCGGTTCAGCCGCTTTCACTGAGAGCCAGCTTGGTGTAGTGCTTAGGAGTGTGGACTTCTAATCTGGCGGGCCGGGTTTGATTCCTCGCTCCTCCTCCACATGGAGCCAGCTGGGTGACCTTGAGCTTGTCACAGCACTGATAAAGCTGTTCTGACCAAGCAGGAATATCAGGGCTCTCTCCGCCTCACCTCCCTCACAGGGGGTCTATTGTGGGGAGAGGAAGGGAAGGCGATTGTAAGCCGCTTTGAGACTCCTTCGTGTAGAGTAGCGATCCCCAACCTGTGGGCCGCGGACCACATGTGGTCCTTCGACTAATTGGAGGTGGGCCCCGAAGGACGCCTTCTCCCCCTCCCTCCGGCCCTTTACTTCATCCCCCCAGCCCTTTACAACACACTTCATTGTTGTGGCGTGTCTGTATCTTATTTTGAAGGGATGTTTAAACATTACCATAGCGATCAGAGAGTGTTGGGGCAGTGGTTGAGAGTAGAGGAGTAAACTACCCCTCCTCCACCGGGCCTCAGTAAAAGGCGTTGAGTGGTCCCCGGCGTTAAGTGGTCCCCGGTGATAAAAAGGCTGGGGACCACTGGTGTAGAGAAAAGTGGCATATAAGAACCAACTCTTCTTTTTCAGTAATATCAGGGCTCTCTCAGCCTCACCTCCTTCACAGGGTGTCTATTGTGGGGAGAGGAAGGGAAGGCGACTGTAAGTCACTTTGAGACTCCTCTGGGTAGAGAAAAGAGGCATATAAGAACCAATGCTGCTTCTTCTTCAGCATCTTTTGCTGGTCGCTACATTTTGCTTGTCCCCCCCCCCCCAGCACTATTTCCCCCAGTTGGTAAGGTTGTCAACATCTATGAGGCACCAGGAAATCTCCAGTTCTTATGAATGATTGTCAAGATTCTGTGTTATGCGCTTGCCATGTAATGCTTTTTGATCTGTTTCGTATGTCAAGTGCTGCTTGATCTGTCTTATGATTTGGCCAAAAATATGTTACCTTTGACTGGTCTTTGACCTGTTTCTAGTTAAGGAGTGTTTTTCCCCCACTCCCTTTCAGATGTTTGTCATCTTGACCTTGAGGGACTGATCTGTGTTCGTAGGAATGCCAAGGAGTGTCTGTGAGTTAATGGTCACTTAGGGAAATAGGCCTAGGAATATGAGCCTGGTATGCTATGAACAGGCCAGGATTTGAATTGGGGGGAAGGGCTTAAAAGTATGCAGTTAGTTTGGTGTTTCAATTTGGGCAAGGAAGCGTCATGCTCTCTCTTCATTTGCTTTCTACAATAAAGAGATTCTTTCTCTATAGGTCATCTGCTTCTTGAGGTCTCAACAGTGACTTGACGTTGATGAGCCTGGTATGCTATGAACATGCCAGTATTTGAATTGAGGGGAGGGGCTTAAAAGTATGCTGATAGTTTGGTGTTTCAATTCGGGCCAGGAAGCGTCCTGCTCTCTTTTCATTTGCTTTCTACAATAAGGTAAAGGTAAAGGTATCTCCTGTGCAAGCACCGAGTCATGTCTGACCCTTGGGGTGATGCCCTCTAGCGTTTTCATAACAGACTCAATACGGGGTGGTTTGCCAGTGCCTTCCCCAGTTATTACCGTTTACCCCCCAGCAAGCTGGGTACTCATTTTACCGACCTCGGAAGGATGGAAGGCTGAGTCAACCTTGAGCCGGCTGCTGGGATTGAACTCCCAGCCCCATGGGCAAAGCTTTCAGACGGCTGCCTTACCACTCTGCGCCACAAGAGGCTCTTTCTACAATAAAGAGATTCTTTTCCCACAGGGAGTCTGCTTCTTGAGGCCTCAAAAGTGACTTGACGTTGATCTCCAGATGACCCAAACGAGTTCCTCTGGAGAAAGTGGCAGCTTTGGAATGTATTATACCCTATTGAGGTCCCTCCCCCAACCCCACCTTCTCCTGCTTCCATCTCCCAGATCTCCAGGTATTTCCCAGTACAGAGCTGGGAACCCTACCAACTAGTGTGTTTCAACAC
Organism: Paroedura picta; assembly: GCF_049243985.1. NCBI lineage: Eukaryota > Metazoa > Chordata > Lepidosauria > Squamata > Gekkonidae > Paroedura > Paroedura picta. The sequence continues at coordinate 30,411,563 of NC_135370.1, read as the reverse complement.
TTAGTCCCTAACAAATGATAGAGAATATGAGTGTTCAAGAAACGAGTTTCCGGTTCAGTTCTGAAACCCAAAGAAGACAGTCATTATTTTGGGGCACTGGTGGTAGTTTTCTCTGAGTAGCTACGGCCCACCGAGAAGCCACAGAAAGATGTGAATCTCTTAAACACACACAAGGGGACAGGTAAGAACAATAGCATCCAAGAAGGATTTAAAGGGGAAAAAATTCTGATGGAAATGAATGGTAATAAAGCAATTTAATGGCGAACACTGTGGGGAATGATAAAAGAATCCCATTTAAGAGAAGATGGAAAGGAGTGGATAAATAAGGAGATGTGCAATCAAAACACTCGCAGGTAGACATAACAAGGTAGCCCGGAAATAACAGATGTGATAGTTGTATAAACAGCACAATCAAGACCCCCTTTTCAAGTCACGTATCTCCATGGTGCTGAATAGATCGAGTTGAAAGAAATGTTTGTTTAGCATTTGCTCATTTTGCACATATGGCTGATGTACATTGATCTTGCGCTGACAATCATTTCTGAGACCGGCCTGCATCTTATTATGCTGAGCGCAAGGCGAAGGGCCAGTTCGCACGTTTGGATTTTTGTGATGTCCTGTGCTTTTTAAGGTTCTCCTGACATTGTAAACTGTTAATGAGTTAGACAGGTGTTGGAAAACATGTGATTTATGTAGATGAGCGAATCAGAAAGCTGGGATTGGCTGGGTGGTAGGAGAGGTACATTTAAAATGGTAAACTGTTAATGTGGCAGATGGGTATTGGAAAATATGTGCATTGTATAGATATGCTCATTAGGAAGCTGGGATTGGCTGGATGGCAAAAGAGATACACCGAAAATGACAAACAGTTAACGTGGCAGACAGGTGTTTGAAAAAAATGTGGATTACATAGATATGCAAATCAGAAAGCTGGGATTGGCTGGGTGGCAAAAGGGGTCTGATCGCACCTCATTCTACCAACCGGAATGTGGGATTTACTCGGTCCAGGTCTCAAGCTGCTAGATCTCAGTGAATCTTCTCCAGTTTTACTCTACTATCTTAACACATGTAGACCATTATTACATGAGGAATACAGATCACTGTACCATCAATTTCAGGAAAATTGATTTATTAATTGTTTGTTTAATATTTTCACTTATAATTCACCTTTCTCCCTGGGAGCCAAGGTAGATTAATGTGTGATGAAATAAATATTTAGAAAGTATATTATGAAATATGATAACATCAGGCAATGATGATGATGAAGTTGGTTCTTATATGCCACTTTTCTCTACCCGGAGGAACCTCAAAGCAACTTACAGTCACCTTCCCTTTCCTCTCCCCACAACAGACACCTTGTGAGGTAGGTGAGGCTGAGAGAGCCCTGATATTAGTGCTCGGTCAGAACAGTTTTATCAGGGCTGTGGTGAGCCCAAGGTCACCCAGCTGGTTGTGTGTGGGGGAGGAGTGGGGAATCAAACCTGGCTTGCCAGATTAGAAGTCCGCACTCCTAACCATTAAACCAAGCTGATCCCTGGCACTCAAGAAGTACATTTGGCCTTAACCAGGGCCAGGACTTTTTCAGTCGTGACCCCATCTGTTACAGTGAGCTCCCAGAAGAGCTTCAGGCCCTTCAAGAGATGGCCCAGTTTTGAAGGGCCTGCAAGACAAACCTCTTCTGCCAGACATCTGGTTGGGGCCATATCTGCATTGTCCCCCTCTTATGATAATCTCCCCTGGGTATGACATGGCTATGCAACTGCTAGATATTATTGGCAACGAAAATTGTAAGGAATTGTTTGTAATTGTTTTGTTCCTAATTAATTTTACAATTGTAAAATTGTTTTCATTTTGCAATTCATTAACCGCTCCGAACCAGCTTTCCAGGGCAGGTGGCATCTAAATCCAATAACTAATCAATCAGTAAGCCAACAACACAATATAAGATTTGACTTTAATAGCAAATGAGGTGCAGAACATTCTGAAGCACGCTAGAATGCAAAGAAGGCAGCCCCCTCGAGAGATGTATGAATTCATCTTGAAATGTATGTCTCATTTTGTAGAAACTCTGCATCCTAGGTACTCACACCGATACCTTTCAGAACCCTCCCTTCCCTCCACCTAGAGTCTCTTGAGCTCCCGCCACGAGCTTGTGGAGAATTTTGGATGTGCCACAAAATGCCAATTTGCCCTAGCCGTTCCATCGAGTCCTTGCCAGCTTGCCAGAGTTCAAACAGGCACACGAGGAAAGTGACATAATCAGAAATGGAAATCAGCCTACGGTATCTGGAAGGAGGTAATTACAGGTCTAAAAATGCATGCAGCAATTAATTAATTCCATTAGATCTTTCGAACGCGGAGCAGGAGCCCCCCCCCTGTTCCCCCCCACTTGCATCGAAAGAAAGGAGCCAGGTGAGTCAGACTGATACTTGAATTTATAAAATTACCTGACAAAAGGTATCAATTATCCACTAAATATAGTCCTCTCACTGTGAGTGGATTGCATATACAGAGGGTGAAAGAGCTCGGCCCCGGTGGAATCAGGCAAATCCCTTAATTAGTGTTTATTTTAAGCGCCAAGATATAGTGAAGGCCATCAGTTCCTCTCTAGGACATTTCTTGAACGAAGCACTCATCGGGGCCATTAGTGCTGGACAATTCATTACCTGATTCGTTAAGATGATGCTGACTTCTAGCCCTGGGGTTCACAGCAGGGAGGCCACGTGATGTGGTTTCAGGACAAGAGCTAATGCTGGAGGAGCAAAGGAGAAGTGGGCATCTTCAGCGTTCTGTCCACCATCACCATTGTTGTTGTTGTTAGGTTTGAAGTCGTGTCTGATCCATCGCGACCCCATGGACAATGATCCTTCAGGCCTTCCTGTCCTCTACCATTCCCCAGAGTCCATTTAAGTTCGCACTGACTGCTTCAGTGACTTCATCCAGCCACCTCATTCTCTGTCGTCCCCTTCTTCTTTTGCCCTCAATTGCTCCCAGCATTAGGCTCTTCTCCAGGGAGTCCTTCCTTCTCATGGGGGCCAAAGTATTTGAGTTTCATCTTCAGGGTCTGGCCTTCTAAGGAGCAGTCAGGGCTAATCTCCTCTAGGAATGACCAGTTTGTTCGCCTTGCAGTCCAAGGGACTCGCAAGAGTCTTCTCCAGCACCAGAGTTCAAAAGCCTCAATTCTTTGACACTCGGCCTTCCTTATGGTCCAACTTTCACAGCCATACATTGCAACTGGGAAGACCATAGCCTTGACTAAACACACTTTTGTTGGCAGGGTGATGTCTCTGCTTTTTACTATGCTGTCTAGATTTGCCATAGCTTTCCTCCCCAGGAACAAGTGTCTTTTAATTCCTTTGCTGCGGCCTTATAACCAAAGTGCTGGGCTTGATTCCCCACTCCTCCACATGCAGCCAGCTGGGTGATGTTCAGCTCATCACAGTTCTCTCAGGGCTGTTCTCACAGAATACTGTCAGAGCTCTCTCAGCCCCACCTACCACACAGGGTATCTGCTGTGGGGAGAGGAAGGGGATTGTAAGCCGCTTTGAGAATCCTTCAGGTAGAGAAATGCAGGGTATAAAAACCTCCTCCTACTACTCTTTCTCCATTTCATTTCCTCCTCCTGCTCCTCCTTCTTCTCCTCCTCTTCCTCCTCCTCCTCCTCCTCCTCACAGGCTTTGCAGTGAATATTGGCTATGACCATGTAATGCAAGTTCTCTTTCCAGAGGCAGTCTACCATTACCATTATGTCTGGCTGTTGAATTTCCAAAACTCATCCACCTCTGTTGGAAACAGAATACTGGACGACATGACGTTTGGTCTCATCAGGCCTTCTTGGGCAAAAAAGTTCTTGTCACTGTGGTATAACCCTTGGTAACATCTAGATTAGACTACTGTACTGCACTCTACTTGGGGTTGCCATTGCAGACTGCCTAGAAGCTGTAGTTGGCACAGAATTCTGCAGCCAGGCTGTGACTGGAGTGAGTCATGGAGACCACATCTCTCCAGTCTCATCCCATCAATTTGCCTCTAGACTCAATTCAAGTCACTGGTATTGACCTTTAAAACCCTGTGCAGCCTGGAACTAACATGCCTTAAGGACCCTTTTCTCCCTTTCTCTGATCATCTTTGGTGGATTCGCTTCTGTTGCCCCCATCATCTGAAGCTACCCAAGAAAGGGCTTTCTCAGTCATGGCACCAAAACTCCCTCCATAGGGAATTTGTCTGTTTCTTTCTATCAGTATCTGTTTTTGAAACAGATCACTTTTCCGATTTAGATTCTGACCACTTTTCAAACATAGTGCTTACTGCATAGGTACAAAAAGGTCATGTGCCTTACCTGATGTTCCCTGATTCACAGGGTACATTTGACTCTGCAGACACGAAACGGGAATGAATGGCAAGTGAGGTTATGCTTTACTCTAGTCAGCCAGCCAAATGACCTGAACAACCGTGACTCCCTAGGCGTGCTGCTTCTTCTCAAGTAAACGAGGTGCTTTTGTGATGGACCTGAACAAGAGCTTCCACATGGTTGAGTGACCCAGAGGCTGCTGCACAACTGCAAAGCTTTGCCCCTGACGAACTTTGCTGGGGATCTTAGTTCAATGATCAAATGAAGAATTCACCTTGCAGGTACTGAAGGGGATTTTGGTGAGCCATCCCCACTGGTCTATTAAAGTTAGGAATCCAAAGGTTGAGCGACAAAAATAATTTTTTAAATTTTAAAATATTTATTACATAAAGTGCAGTAGTTCAACATATTGAAAACATAGTCATCATAATTTTAAAAATAGCACATTTCTAACTACGCATGGAATAGACCGACACAGAATGGATCAAATGCATTTTGACCCAGAGGGGGTCGTCCTCAGTGGTCAAATTATTGAAAGGAATGCATTTATGCCAGCAGCGTGGAGAGTTTGCAGGCGGCCGTGGGGTTTTTGGGGGGTGGCAAGCATCCCTCCACCCCCCTGGCACCTCCAGAGCCCCAGGCAGGTCGGGGCGGGCCTGTAGGTGGAGGGGGCAAGCCATTCCCCGGGAGTCCCCAGAGCCCTGAGGAGGGGCTGGACAGGCCACCATGGGGCCTGGGGAAGAGGCGGGCAGCATTCCCCCATCCCTCTCTGGCACCTCCCAGAGTCCACTTAGGGCTAGGCAGGGCGGGACAGGGCTACGGGTGGAGGGGGCGAACTGTCCCCCTCCCTCCGTGGGAGCTGCCATAGCCCTGTGAAGGGGCTTGAAGGCCACTTTGGGTTGAGGTGCCAGGCATTCCCTCCTCCCTCCATGGCAGCCCCCAGAGCCCTGAGGAGGGCTGGACAGGCCGCTGTGGATCCTGGGGGGGGGAGGCGGGGAGCATTCCCACCTCCCTCTCTGGCACCCCCTGGGTGTGTGCAACCCTTGGTGCTGGCTTGCCCACCATCCTGTAAGTTGGATGAACCTTTTATCCTGGCGGTGGTTGGGGTGAGTGGGGGCCGGAAAGATGCCATGGGAGCACCCTTCTCTGCGGCTCAAGAGCATGTGGCCGCAAGGTTGCCTGAGCACCTCATGGCCAGCTTCTTGGGGGTGGGTGCTTCGGGGGGCCATCCTAATCTGGATGTGCCTAACTTTGCTGGGCGCGCTTGGATTGGCTTGTGAGCCGGAGTGGTCCCAGACATGGCCCAGACACCGCTCCTCCCACACTATGGTTAAATCCCACTATGGTTAAGATATATTATTATTTTATATATTTAATTTATATGAACATAGTAGTAACTTACTGTAACTTACTGTTAGGTGCTGTTCCAACTAGTCTTTCCAATGTAAAGGTACCTGATTTGGAGCCCATCTTCTAAAATATGTACTTCCAGAGGCCACCAGTCTGTAAATTGAATGGAGATTAAATTATACAATTCAAAAACAAAATGCCCGTATTCCAATAAATATATCTCCGTACATAGCTCTGCTTCTGCCCAGCTCTCAATCATCAGTGCATTCCCACATGTGTCAAAATAAGCTTTGTCACTGCTAGGGGTGTGAGTCTTTTTATGCCTACCTGCTAGGCTGATGCAGTACAATATGGCTGGTATTGTGTCAGCAATTCTCTACGATCTAGTATTGAACTCTAATGAAGGAACGTGTGTGTGTGGAGGGGGAAGAACAGAGATAAACCACTGTGTTAAACTACTTAAAGGTAAAGGTATTCCCTGTGCAAGCACCGTGTCATGTCTGACCCTTGGGGTGACGCCCTCTAGCGTTTTCATGGCAGACTCAATACGGGGTGGTTTGCCAGTGCCTTCCCCAGTCATTACTGTTTACCCCCCAGCAAGCTGGGGACTCATTTTACTGACCTCGGAAGGATGGAAGGCTGAGTCAAACTTGAGCCGGCTGCTGGGATCAAACTCCCAACCTCATGGGCAGAGCTTCAGACAGCATGTTGGCTGTCTTACCACCCTGCGCCACAAGAGGCTCATAAAACTAAACAGACAGTTAAAATGCAACCATCCAGTCCATTTAAAATGCGAACATCCAGTCCATCTCCTTATTCAGTCCATGTACGAAAGAGTCCAGCTGGTACATCCAAAGCAACTCCGTTTGCCTCAAAATTCTAGAGTGTGTTTGCTGGCACAGACACCTATTCAGTCGCCTAAAATTATTATTATTATTATTATTATTATTATTATTATTATTATTATTATTATTATTATTATTATTATTATTTGGATTTATTACCCGCCACTCTTGGCAAAGCCTAGATTTCAGCTGCATCTCTGTGTGCTTTTCCAGGGGAGCCGTTATCCTTTTCCATCTTATGTTGCTTCTGTGCTCACATATCTGTGCCTTGATAGCTCTTGATGTACATCCCACATGCTGTTTTTTACATGGACATTCAATTATATAGACTGTACATTTGCTGGACCAGTTTATGAATGACCTTATATAAGATGTTTTATCTCCAACCTGATTATGGAATGTGTTTCTCTTGCATGCAAGAGCACAGACCGAGCAATGACCACATAGGAAGAGTCCATGAGGAATGGCCTTTCTATCTAATGTGGTTGCCTCATTTTTGTTGTTACAAAGTTTACTTCTAACCAACCGGTCCTGAATATTTTTAGGTCTCCTGTCGAGAATAAAGGTGGAGCTCTGCATTAGGGGATGGTTGACAGAAGGTGGCAATGTTTTTGGATGGTTCTGACATACTTATATGACCTGTTGTATGTAAAAACAGCAACCGTTCTATCAGAATTCTGTTTTCTTATCTGCGGGTTAGGTTGGGTTTTGGTTTCCCTTTTTGGTTTTGCACTGGTCTATTAAACTTAGTTTTTTGTTGACTACCCTGACATGCAGTAGCTCTCCAAGGTTCTGAACAGTGTATTTATCAACACATTGTGATCCTCCAGCTGGAGATACTAGGGACTGAACCTCGGAAATGTTGCATGTAAGAAGAATAGGAAGAGTTGGTTTTTATACCCCACTTCAAAGTCTCAAAGTGGCCTTCCTTTCCTCTTCCCAAAACAGACACCCTGTGGAGTAGGTGGGGCTGAGAGAGCCCTGACAGGACTGCTCTGTGAGGGTAGCACCATCAGGGCTGGGATGAGCCCACAGTCCCCCAGCTGGCTGCATGTGGGGGAGCGGAGAATCATACTTGGCTCCCCAGATTAGAAGCTGCCATTATTAACCACTACTCCATGCAGGTACAGTACCACTGAGCATGGCCAATCCAATCAACAGGTTCCAGAATGCCTGCCACAATAATAAGAACTCTAAAGGGGATGTCACTAACTGTTCGAGTTTTTAATTGTTTTTAATTCTTTTAATGATTTTAATTCTTATTGTTATATCTATTAATGTTGTAAACCACCCCAAGCCGTGAGGCGGATGGATGGATGGATGGATGGATGGATGGATGGATGGATGGATGGATGGATGGATGGATGGATGGATGGATGGATGGATGGATGGATGGATGGATGGATAGATAGATAGATAGATAGATAGATAGATAGATAGATAGATAGATAGATAGATAGATAGATAGATAGATAGATAGATAGATAGATACGGAGGGAGGGAGGGCTAGGTAGGTAGGTAGGTAGGGGCACATCTCTTTGTATGGAATCAAAATAAAATATAGGAAAAGGTTATATGAGTTGCTTTGATAATCATGGCACCTCTCGTTCTGATAAGAAAGACAGGCCTGGTACCTTTGAAGATGTCCCATAGAAGGTAGCTATTGTGCCCCATGTCCTGATAGGAACTCATAAACCAGGAACTGGACTAATACAATCTAAGAATCACCCTCTGAAGCACTGACATGCTTATTTAGCTTAGCTGCTGGTCAGGGAATTAAGTTCACGCTTGAACTCCCCATAGCTTTATTCTCCCACGTCTAGAGCAAAGGACAGAATCTGGAGACCAGTGTGAAGTGTTTTGTGTATTGCCCAGTTGGGTGGGATGCAAGATGGAAGAATCAGTTCAGGAAACACACCATTTTGCCTTCCGTTGTGAAGTAGTTAGCCCTGTCTGTGCTTTGGCCTCGCAATTCTTGTCAAAGCCCCATCAAATTTCCAATAAGCAGAAATGGCATGCAGGAGCAAGGACTTCCTTGCTGAAACCATTGCTAAGCAACAGAGTAGTCTTCCTCAACTTTTCTACCACTGAGAAACTCCTGAAACATTTTCCAGGCTTTGAGAAACCTCAGAAGTGGTGTGATCATGCAGAATACGGTTGGGAAGCATAGCCCAGAGCCCCTCCCCTTCCCACCACCTCCAGGCCCATTATTGGGAGGGGTGGGCGGGTTGACATGACCATATATGTTAATGATAAGTGTTTAACAAATTTTAAGAATATATTTAAAATTAATTAACTCCATCCCATTCAGGAACCCTCTCAGGGCCATCAAGAAACCCCAGGGTTTGAGAAAGCTTGACCTAGCATTTCCACCTTCCATTACAGTATCTTATTAAGTCTATCTAGCTCACAGCCTCATACAAACCTGTCTCAAGTACACATTTCACAAAACTCTGGTGGCGAAAACCCGCTATAGAGACTGTACTAAATAGTGATCTCTTTTAATTTTTTTTGGAATAAACTTTTTGCAAAGGTTTGCTTTATTTGTGTGCATTTGACCTCAGTGACCCACAGGGAGGGGTCAAGCAATAAGAAGGTGACCCAGGGGGACCAAGGGTTGGGTCTCTGATGCATGGGAAGGAGAGGGCTTTACCAAGGGGAATGGAGGGTCTGCAGAAGAGCTCTGAAGAGGAGAGAGGTGGCAACATGCAGCTGTTTTGGGAGACCGCCTGAAGAAAGGACGAGTGATACTTGAAAGCGGGCTTTCATTTTCCCATCAAACAGTCCCCGGGCACCAGCAAATCGATTGCCACATAAACTTCTTTGGATTAGCGCCTACTTCATTGGACGGCCGATGCTCCGTTGGACTTCAGTATGCTCCCGGAAATGCTTCATTTGTTTCAATATCGGGAAATGCTCCAGATGCACATTTGAAGAGCATTAGCATCACTCGCTTGAACATACAGGCAACAGTGTGCATGCTACGGTCCTCTGAGCCTTGCTTTCTACAGCTGTCACGGCCCCCTCACTTTATCACCGCTGCTCACACTCAGTAAAGGTCCCCTTTCGACACCAAAACACCCGCCAACTCACGAGAGCGACTGACAGTATACTTGGAATACACATATACATTGGCAGTCTTCAAGCAAAGGTTGGATACACACTTTTCTTGGATGCTTTAGGATGCTTTGGGCTGATCCTGCGTTGAGCAGGGGGTTGGACTAGATGGCCTGCATGGCCCCTTCCAACTCTATGATTCTATGATTCTATGATTCTATGAAATGTTGACTTTAAAGCTATGAAGAAATAAGGTTGTCCTCCAAGGGAAGCCACATCTTAAGCTATATACTCATAGGTATCACCTCTGTGCCGGAATGTGCAACTGAAGAGTGCCAACACACTGAGTCAAATGGAGTGTTTTTCCTCTTCCTTTTTGCGCATTGATTTATTTGTATCCCGCTTTTCTACCTAGTTGGGGCTCAGGCCATTGTTCTCCCCTCCTCTGTTCTGTCACAACAACAAGTTGATGAGGGAGACCAGGAGGAACGTTTGCAAGGGGCCCAAGTCATCCAGTGAACTTCCACAGAGCAAGTGGGGATTTGAATGCAGGTTTCCCTGGATCCCAGTCCAATACTCTGTCCACTATGACTAGGAGTTTCTGTGTTCCCCTGAGGTGAGTAGGTCTGAGAAAGTCACATGACATATGCAAGGGAACTGGAGAGCCAGTGTGGGGGAGTGGTTAAGAGTGGTGGTCTCTAATCTGGTGAGCCAGGTTTGATTCCCTGCTCCTTCACATACAGCCAGCTGGGTGAACTTGGGCTAGCCATAGTCCTATTAGAGCTGTTCTCACAGAGCAGTTCTGTCAGAGTTCCCTCAGCCTCACCAACCTCACAGGGTGTCTGTTGTGTGGAAAGGAAGAGAAGGTGACTGAGACTCCTTTTGGTTGTGAAAAGCAGGAAATAAAAATCAACTTCTCTCCCTCCTCCTCTTCTTTTCCAAGTGTGAGGGCCAATTTGGAACCATGCCATGGAGATGGAGGGTCTTCAGCCTTCTACCCTGTACTGCTTTCCTATCCCCAAACAGTATAGGGAGGGCATTATTTAAGTTACTGTGACATTGCACAGTGCCCATCATTAAAAGTGCAGGTCTCCTATGAGGCAAATAAAGCCCTCTTGGAGCCTTTGAGCTGAGAAAATGGCTGGGGGAAGCTGAAACCCATTATGTGCAGTCTGACCAATGCGGTATACAGAATAAAGCCATCCTGTGATTTCAATGTGATGCCTCTGTTGATACAGCCCAGGACTACAGTCACCTTCTTTACTGCCGAATCACACTGCCTGTCACAAGTACCCCAAGATCTTGTTCACACTCACTGCTATCTAGCAGTGTATCTCCCATCCATCCTTCTTATTTGTGTGACCCAGATATAGAATTGCATCTTGTTCTCATCGGCCCACTTTCCCATCGCACTTATAATGCTGCAAAGTATAATTTCGACTTTGATCCACAGAGGACCATTTGCATCTGCAAGGTACACATGCGGCTGCATTGCAGCTGAGCACAGAGTAGGGATAGTCCACATGATTTAGTATGAGACGAAAGGACAGTTGTCATACGAGGTTCTTGGATCATTATCCTTGACTTTGGAATGTTTGAGCCTCCTTCTGAGAGATCCCCTTCAAGATCCAGTGATATGGAATGATGGAAATGGTTTTTGCCAAAATGTTTGGCCCCATATCAGAATTACTTGAGCTGTTTTTGCAGCTACGCAACTATTTTTGTCTAAGCGACAATTGTTTTGATTTGTTGCCGCCAAGTCAGTTTCTCTAGCGTTAGTGTAAGAGCGTCTGAGAAACAACGATCGGGTAGCAGCACTGCATCATGGGATTTGTACAACTGAAGTGAACACAGCAAAGGAGCACAGCCAGACCAAAATGTAGACCAAGGTTGATTTAGGAATGAATATTCCTGATAGCAGAGAGAAGAGACCAAGATAGAAGAGACCTAACTACATTGCTAGCTGTGAGAATCGGTAAGACTAAGTGTGGAACTTCTGAGAAGAAGCAGGATATTGCCCAAAGAGTAGCCATTTCATAGCATCATAGAGATGGAAGGGACCTCCAAGGTCATCTAGTGCAACAGAGAGACTCCTACAATTACCTTCCCTTTCCTCTCCCCACAAAAGACTCCCTGATATTACTTCTCAGTCAGAACAGCTTTGTCAGTGCTGGGGCGAGCCCAAGGTCACCCAGCTGGCTATATATTCTGCTTTTTTCTACATGAAGGAGTCTCAAAGTGGCTTACAGTCGCCTTCCCTTTCCTCTCCCCACAACAGACACCCTGTGAGGTGGGTGAGGGCTGAGAGAGCCCTGATTTTCCTGCTCAGTCAGAACAGCTTTGTCAGTGCTGTGGCGAGCCCAAGGTCACCCAGCTGGCTAGATGTGGAGAAGGAGCGGGGAATCAAACCCGACTCGCCAGATTAGAAGTCCGCATTCCTAGCCACTACACCAAGCTGGCTCTCAACATCAAGATGGAGAGAAGGGGTTGACCTCACTGTCCTCTCTAATTGTCTTCTGTCTTCCCTCTGCAGGGCCTTATCTTGCTTCTCCTTCTACACTGGACATTGTTATTTCAACCTTTCTAATGTCTAAAAATGGTTTTGTTAAAAGTGGCCATGAAATGCGAGAGGTGCAGAAATCCCCAAATATACTTCTTACACTGCATAGCCGCTTAATCCCCAAGCCCCTCTTCTGCTGGGTCTATCCATCTACCTGCTAATGGAGGTTTCATTACAGGTACCTGCAAAAGAGCGATACCATAATAGATCTGTCCATGTTCAAACTTCTTGGTGTTTTCCATGCAACAGTCTAACCAGGCTAGTGGGAAAGACATTCTTCTTTCATACCTCTCCTCCCGCTGCGATCTTCCTTTCTGTCAAAACCGAGGTGGTAATCCCCTCGAGAGTTGATTGCTGAGCATTTTGCTTGTTTTATTTTATCAAGGGCTATGCACATCAAACGCTGCTGTAGTTGCGCATGTATTTGTGTGAGCTTATGTAGAACTCAGAGACCATGAATGGAATATCTCATTTTTTTTCCCAGGGCTTAGTGGCAGATTATTCTCTGCATCTGTATACACACTCTCATACTGATTTGCAGGCTGGAATCATATTACCTGAAACGCCTCCTGCCGTCTCTTTTTCTTAGGCGACAGATCTTCTCGCCATTCATCCAGGTAGGAACTGCTCCCCCCATGTCTTTCGAAGGCCTCCGTTTCCGGCTGTAATAGGTTTCCAGACTTTTGAGGTGTAGCGGGCACTTGGAGGGGGGGGCAATGAATAAACAAAGACCGAGCACGCCTTTTGTCAGGCCAAAACACTCTCTCAGTTTCATGTGCGATAAAATAACAGTGATTACCGTGGAGGTTTCAGCATGCTGCCGAAAACCGGCAATTTTAAACAGATGCAGCTCCCAACTATGACAGCTATTCAGATGTATAAGGGGGGGGGGATGTGTGGAAACCAACCTGGTATATTCTTCTTTTACTTTTCTCTCAATTTGGTTTTCTCGTGTGAGGCATACGGACCTGATGAGTCACGGAAACAAATCCAAAACCCTCAATAACTTAGTTTTCCAACACTGGTATATCAGGTGTGATTGATCAAGTATGTGTGTGGAGAACATTAAGGTACTGGGAACGCTGTGATTTCATAAATGTGACCAATAGCATGAAGTTATTATTTTATTTAAACAAAATATTTTTGAACCGCCTTTGCACCTGATCAGGGTCTGTAAGGTGGCAAACATTTAAAAAAAGATTAAAAGCTTTGAGCCATTAAAATATATTTTAAAGGGATTCTGTCCTCAAGGGATGATGGATATAGATAGATGATCTCCCCAGTTGAGGCTCAAACCCTATGAAAACCCTATGGAGTTGACATAAGATCTCCATTGTGACATAATGGTGCTTTACACACACACACACACACACACACACACACACATACACACCCATCCACCCACACCCAAACCCACACACACTCACTTATAAACTGTCCTGACATCATCACCAGGGAACATGATGCGGTGATCATAAGAACATAAGAAGAAGAAGAAGAAGAGTTGGTTCTTATATGCCACTTTTCTCTACCTGAAGGAGTCTCAAAATGGCTTACATTCACCTTCCCTTTCCTCTCCCCACAACAGACACCCTGTGAGGTGGGTGAGGCTGAGAGAACCCTGATATTCCTGCTCGGTCAGAACAGCTTTCTCAGTGCTGTGGCGAGCCCAAGGTCACCCAGCTGGCTGCATGTGGGGGAGTGCAGAATCGAACCTGGCATGCCAGATTAGATGTCCGCACTCCTAACCACTATACCAAGCTGGCTCTCTCAGAAGAGCCCTACTGGATCAGATCAGTGGCCCTGCTGGATCAGACCAATGGAAGTGAGGATATGATGGCCCCATCCACTTCCCTCCCTCAGTGGAAAGATGTTTTCATCAGGCATGCTCATGGAACACAAAGCCACTGAGAAATCCAGACGATCCACCTGAGCCACGTTTTCTCTGTCAACCGCGTGATGACTATCATTCAGCAGCGTGACCCAACCTGTTTAGGTCTGAGTTGGAAACAATCTCGAAAAGGGTATCATCCATAATCGGTATCATCCAGCGACACCGAGAGGATCACCACTGCTTCCTTGTCCAGAAAGGCCCAAAATCTGGCATCTAGTTGTTCCCATCTGAGGGATGCAAAGACAAGATCTTTTGATAGCTTATATTAAACCCTTAAGATTGGACCTCTCCTGCAACAAGGCATTGATCATTTGTTCCGCCTCTTCTGACAGCCCTTCCAAGGCAGATTTAATTAGCTAAGAGGGGCCAGGGTTCTGTCCACTTTTTCGACTGCACAAGCATAAAGGAATCCGTGAGAACGCGAACGAGCGGAACCCTCAGGAACATCCATCATCGCAACTATAATTAATGTGGAGTCCAAGTCAGATCAGATACGATCAATTTTATCTGCAAAGTGCTTAGCAAATTAGTCAAAAGTCCCCCGGGGCCCAGCATGTAATAGGCTCCTTACCACTTGGAATAACATAGCTGGAAGATGCTAAGCAGATGTAATGGTGATAGGAAAGTCAGATTTCTGTCCTATGGTCACTCGTAGACAATAGGTTTTAATAAAAAGCTCTAGTCCATATTCGATTAGTTTCAGCCTTCGTTTGAAAAATGGAAACTGAATCCTGAGAAGAGGGAAGTAATGCTGACTGGGAAGCCTGAGGTCTTGAAGGACATTGTACTTCCCACTTTCAATAGAATTCAACTGACCCTTACTGACTTGGTGAAGAGTAAAAATAGACCCAGCATTATCTCTGGAGAAACAAGTTAATGCAGATGGGAAAAAAAGAAAAAAAGACAAGAAAAAGAGCTTTCCTCTAACTCTACTTAGCCTGGAAAATGCCCCTCTATCAAGACTCAGCCTGTCTGACCATTATTATTATTATTATTATTATTATTATTATTATTATTATTATTATTATTATTATTATTATTATTATTATTATTATTATTATTATTATTTATTTATTTATTTATTTATTTCCCGCCACTCCCAAATGGCTCGTGGCGGGTTACAGTGTCTTAAAACTCCATTAAAACTCCCATTAAAAGACTTTAAAATGTCACAGCCATCTGGATCAGGACTACAGTAACATTGTGACTAGACTACTGTCATGCACTCTACAATACTCTGCCCTTGAAGACATGAGTTGGTACAAAATATCGCCATTCAGCCGCTACCAGGAACTTGTGGAGTGTTGATATTATACCCACTCTGCAGCCACTACATTGGTTGCACATGAGCTCAGTTCAAGTTCATGGTTTTGGATCCCATGGCCTTTATGGCCTTGGACCCTCAAATCTGCAGGACTGCTTCTCCTCTTATACCCAAATAAAATAGCTTTTCTCTTCTATATCGTACTTTTTTTTTGGTGGTGGTGGTGGTGGGGGGGTGAGTTCCCTCTCCACTGTAGACCTTCAGCTCCTTTCTCATGTTGTTCCTCTGTTCCCCACGAGCAGAATTCCGGGGGATGTTTCATCTGGGGAGAAGGGATTCAAAGAAAGCCAGTGGGGCTTTTGCACAGGATCCAGTCCAAAATCTGAACCAAAACCTCACCACCACATATTCTGTTTTTCAGTATGCATTGAGTAAATCCATCAAAGCCCTATAGGAATCTGAATGGAATATAGCCTTTACTCAATTATTATGCAATTAACATTGTGAATTAAATACATTTTTGAATAATGTATATGCTATGTAGGCTGCAATTAAGGCAAGTGAGAAGCACGCTGAATATTCAGAGCAGCTTCATTTCTGTGTACACGGAATTTCGCACAGAGGAGTATGACTTGTTAAATTTGGGCTTTTTACAGCATCTAGAAGGACCATCCAAACAGTTCAATTCTCAGCACCCCACAGGCCTTTATTTTGGGTGACACACAAACCACGAAGTGGCAACAATTTGCACAGAAACTGTTGAATGTAGCTCTGTTGTCTCTTCTCAGGTAGCTCTACAAGCAGTCTTGTCTTGTTATCTATCTTGGAGATATACCCCATAGGCTTGTTCAGAAAGTCTGGCCTTCATGTTTAAAATGAGGTGCAGTAATTTTACCATCTAATAGGCTTCATGAAGAAATCAATGGACATTATTGTTTTGCATTGACTGCACTAGGGGAGGTAATGAATGTTTGTGTGTTATCATGGGCAAAGAGACAGTTGTGACTAGCATTGGGCTGGTTTAGATGGTTCCAAATCTAACCCCGTTTGAAAGTCACATTAGACAGTTCATGTTTTGTAATTCAAAAGAGTATTACTCAGGGCTATTCCGCACATCTAAGCCAGTGCAATTGCCTAATGCTATTAAAAATTAAGAGCCTCTTGTGGCGCAGAGTGGTAAGGCAGCCGTCTGAAAGCTTTGCCCATGAGGCTGGGAGTTCGATCCCAGCAGCCGGCTCAAGGTTGACTCAGCCTTCCATCCTTCCGAGGTCGGTAAAATGAGTACCCAGCTTGCTCTTGCAAACCACCCCTTATTGAGTCTGCCATGAAAACGCTAGAGGGCGTCACCCTAAGGGTCAAACATGACTCGGTGCTTGCACAGGGGATACCTTTACCTTTACCTTTATTAAAAATTGCACCCCCTGCCATTTCTGACCTTCTCGTTTCCTGGCACTCCGCATGGCTGATTAAAATGGCAGAGGACAGCGACTCACTATACCCGTGAGTCTCCCTCCGCTTGCCAATAATGCCACCCAACCAATCACCTTTCTCCCAGCTTTAAAGGGAAAACAATGCAAGCAATCTTTTTTTTTTAAGTAAAAATTCTTCATTGCTATACCTGTGCATCTAATCATAGATGCATAGTGCATATTTAATGCCACCCTTTTTTGGAATTATGAGACTTGAAGATCAACAAAAGTAATTATTTTCCTGATTTTTTTCGGGGGGGGGGTTGAGAGGCATGCTTTGTGGGTGGAATTTTTACCCCCCTCTGCCTGGGTCAAGCAACACCTATTAATTGCTTCAGACAGCTTGCTACAAAAAAAAGCCCCATTCTAGGGAGAAGGGAAAGAAAGGTAGGCATTACGGCGGGCGCTGTAGATGGAGATCATGCTACTTCTGGCCACTTTGGTTATGCACAGCTATTCTGCTAGTGCTTGTTGGTTGCTGTCCTCCTGCTCATGCAATATAGTTGGGGGAATCCACTTTATGGGATCCCTCAACTACCGCTTTAAAATGGAGACTGTAGCTGCTAATTTGCTGCTGGAACGCTGGATGCTGACGACGTTTTGTAAAACGTCAAAAAAATAAAAGCGTCTGCAAGAGGTAACCCTTTCGCTACATTTTCCTGGGTGCGGAATGGGCCTTAATCTTAATTCTGATTTCCAGTGTTTTGTTCCTAAAAATACGCTAAGTATCGTTTCTTTGCCCCAACAAAGGGAGGTCAGAGCCTCAGAGTGTCAGAGCCAAACTACACGCTAAAGGGGCCACAGGTCCAAGTCATGGTTACAGCCACCATTTGGGAGGAAAGCCCAGCCCTTTAAAAATTGCCACGAGTTGACAAAGATAACATTTTCTCCTTCTCCCAAAATATTAGAGCTTGAGGGTATCCAATGATGTTTTCTGGTCATTGGATGAGGGCATCCAATGAAGCTAATGGGCAGTAGGTTCAGGACGGACAAAAGGAAATATTACTTTACAAAGAGAGTGATTAAAATGTGGAACTCATTGCCAGGGGATGTAGTGGTGGCCGCTGGAATAAACAGCTCTAAAAGGGGATTGGATAGATTTGTGGAAGATGTGTCTATCAATGGCTACTTGATATGGTGACTTTGGGGAACCTCAACATTCAGAGACACTAAGATTCTGGATCCCAGAGCCAGGAGGCAACATCAGGGAAAGGCCTCGGTTCTGTGTCCCGTTGTTGACCATTCAGAGGAACCGATTGCCCACTGTCTGAGACAAGATGCTGGTCGAGATGGACTATTGGTCTTATCCAAAGACTAAGGCTGATTTCCAAGGATTTCGAGGAATAATTACTTACTAGGAATGTTTATTCCAACATATCAACAGGAACAAAACAACGAGACTAGGGATGAGTGCTTTTGTTGCAGTTCGGCTGCCTCGGTAGTCACCTGAGACCAAGGCAGCCAGTGGCGTGGTGCGGAGAGGAGCCGTGGTGCCGGTGGCGATGTGGCATCTGGCGCATGGATGCCGACACCACCCCTCCCCTCCGCGGTGCTGGCCGCCTCGGGCTTCAGTGATCGCCGAGGTGGCCGAACCATGCCAAAGCGCTCACCCTTAAATGAGACAGTTGCTGCTCAAGGAGGGTGCCTTTGAACGGATGCAAAATCCATGAAACAACATTCAGCAAAATGCACCTGTGTTCAAACACTGCGATGTGGGGAAAAAACTAGGAACTGTCTCAATAGAAACCGCTTCTGAAGGGTTGTTCCTATTGTATTGTGACCAGAACATAAAATAAAAAAGGCTCAGGTGTTCCCTATGCAACAGCTGTCAACTATTCAACAGGAGTGTTCAGATGGACAAAGACATTCTGGCCACCGTGTTTGGATGAATACATTCCCATTAATTCAGTTACGGAGGAAAAGAAGCATTGCCATTGGTGGCAATTTGCAGAAGAACCCTTGTGTAACGTACCCCCAGGAAACCCAAAGTTGGAAAAAATATATAAATGAAAGGTAGCAGATGAATCAAGCAAAAAAAAAAAAAGAAGAAGAAGAAATACATCAAGGAGAATGCGTAAATTTCCTTAATGAAGCAGCCTTAACGAAGATTATCCTGTATTTGCATGTACTACTCTATTTGTATCTGTATCTTACTCTGTGAGGTAACACAGTAATTCGACATTGTACTCCAGAAGAAATATGAATGAAACAGTTTTTTGTTTTTGTTTTTAAAGGAAAAACCCACTTTATTATGACATTTCCAGCTCCTGAATTCTTCGATTCAGATCAGCATGAAACTGTGTTAATGCTGCCCAAAGGTGGCTAACTTGACAACTGGAATGTTAACAGAAAGCCATCCCCTTGTGGTCAGTCAATTCCCCCTCCCCAATTCCTTTGGGGCATTTCAAATGGTTGGCTAGGGGATTCTGCCCTTTGGTCATCCTCGCTTTTGTTTATTTTTTCTAGATGACATCTGACCAAGTGACCTTAATAGAGGTTTGCAGCTTTAGGATTATAACACTGAGAGGAAGGGAAGGAGAAATTATTGCATGATTTTGCATGTTTCTCAAAGGTGCTCCAGGTAAGAATATTTAGGACAAGGGGATTGTGAAGAACTACTGTCACAGTCCTGAGATGCACTTCCAATGAGACATGGACAACACCCTTAGGCAGTTTTGTAATAGAAAGTCCATAAGAAAGTTTTATTCTAGCCCAGAAGAACAAGAACAGGCAAACAATCACAACAGGCAATCACTACTTAAGACAGGTTACAATTGTAGAGTGATAATACATATAGGTTCTGGCCCAATCCCCTCCCTTCACTCAGGTGTTTTTCATACCAAAAGATGTTTCCATGGGAAGGCCCTTTCATCTGCTAAAGTGAAAGCTGCTCAGTATTTGACACCTGCTTTCAGCAACCGGAGACCAAGGCTTGGTTGCAGGCCATTAAGTATTGGCTAAAAATCCATTTCTCAGCCTCTCCAGGAAGCTAACTTACAGATATACTTGGTGACACATTTGTCTCAAGTTGGTACAATTGAATCATTTCTGAGATTAAAAACACAGGCACTGATGTATCTTGGCTTTCGGATCAAGAGGAGAAATATATTTATAAAACGATTGCACGGAGGTTTGTGGATTTGAAACTCCAATATCTACATTCAGTTCCTTGTAGCCCCTGTTCCCCTAGATTTTCGGGGCATTTCTGTATCCTACAAAGTTTTCCCTCCTTACCTATACTCCTTGCATTCTTTTCAGGCAAGGAAGGTCTTGCTTCTGGCAAGACTAAATGTTTTTCCCTTGGATGTGACTCATGGCAGGTTTAGTCAATTCCAATATCGGAGAAAATTTGCCTGCATGGTTGTGGTGTCCCTTGACACCACCTTCTCTCACATTATTTTGGTCTGTCCAAGGTTGCATTTTGTGCAATGTTAAGGTTTCATTTTCTGTGCTTGTCAAAATCTTAGGTAATAGAATCATAGAGCCAGTTTGAGAGCCAGTTTGGTGTAGTGGTTAGGAGTGCGGACTTCTAATCTGGCATGCCAGGTTCGATTCTGCGCTCCTCCACATGCAACCAGCTGGGTGACCTTGGGCTCGCCACAGCACTGATAAAGCTGTTCTGACCAAGCAGTAATATCAGGGCTCTCTCAGGCTCACCCACCCCACAGGGTGTCTGTTGTGGGGAAGGCGACTGTAAACCGCTTTGAGCCTCCTTCAGGTAGGGAAAAGCGGCATGTAAGAACCAACTCTTCTTCTTCTTCTTCTTCTTCTAGAATCATAGAGTTGGAAGGGATCTTGTGGGTCATCTAGTCCAACCCCCTGCACTATGCAGGGCATTCACATCCCAATAGCTCATCTACTGTAACCTGCCACCCCTTTGCCTTCACAGAATCAGCCTCTCTGTCAGATGGCTATCTAGCCTCTGTTTAAAAATTTCCAAAGATGGAGAACCCACCACCTCCCGAGGAAGCCTGTTCCACTGAGAAACCGCTCTAACTGTCAGGAACTTCTTCTGGATGTTTAGATGGAATTTCTGTTGAATTAATTTCATCCCATTCGTTCTGGTCTGTCCTTCTGGGGTAAGAGAGAACAATTCTGTTCCATCCTCCATATGGCACCCTTTTAAATACTTGAAGATGGTTATCAGATCCCCTCTTTGTCAGCATCCCTCTTCAACTGGGGTGCCCAAAACTGAAAACAGTACTCCAAGTGAGGCCGAACCAGAGCAGAGTAAAGTGGTACCATCACCTCCTGTGATCTGGACACGATACTCTGTTTGATACAGCCCAAAATCCCATTTGCCTTTTTAGCCACCGAGTCACACTGCTGACATGTTCAATGTGTGGTCTACTAAGACTCCTAGATCCTTTTCGCACATGCTACTGCCAAGACAAGTCTCCCCCATCTTATATTGGTGTATTTGGTTTTTCCTATCTAAATGCAGAACTTTACATTTGTCCCTACTGAACATTTTATTCAGTTTAGCCCACTTCTTGAGCCTATCAAGATCATCCTGTATTCTGTTGCTGTCTTCAGTTGTGTTTGCTACCCCTCCCAGTTTAGTATCATCAGAAAATTTAATAAGTATCCCCTCTAATCCCTCATCCAAATCATTTATAAATATGTGGAAAAACACAGGATGCTGAGCCATTAACAAGTACCCTCTGGGTACGATTTGTCAACCAGTTCTTGACCAACTTGATAGAATAAGGATCCATACCGCATTTTACCAACTTGTGAACAAGAATATAATCTGGGACCTTATCAAAAGCTTTACTGAAATCCAGATAAACTATGTCCAGATAAACTAATGTATTCGGCTTCCTGTGTTCACTTCGAATGGATAGCTTGTACGTATTTGTGCTTTAGGCCATTAAAGGTAATCTATATCTATATCCTCATGAGAAGGAAAGACTCCCTGGTGAAGAGCCTAACGCTGGGAGCGATTGAGGGCAAAAGAAGAAGGGGATGACAGAGAATGAGGTGGCTGGATGGAGTCACTGAAGCAGTTGGTGCGAACTTAAATGGACTCCGGGGAATGGTAGAGGACAGGAAGACCTGGAGGATCATTGTCCATGGGGTCGTGATGGGTTGGACACGACTTTGCACCTAACAACAATATCTATATATGACACCTGCTTTGCTGAACACTCCTCAAGGACGCGTGAGTCCCTTTCAGACAGTACACAGGCCTCCTTGAGATATAACAGCAATAAAAAACTCAAGAACTGAGGATGGGGTGAGAATAAACAGGCACAATATGGAAAAATACCGAGAGACCCCCTAGGAGGAAAGGGACCCCCTGGATAATAGCATCAGTGCCCGAAAGGCAGCATGACAGCTACAGGCAAATATGAAGGTCAACATGAGTAACTATAAAGGTAAAGGTATCCCCTGGGCAGGCACCGAGTCATGTCTAACCCTTGAGGTGACACCCTCTAGCATTTTCTTGGCAGACTCAATACGGGGTGGTTTGCCAGTGCCTTTCCCAGTTATTACAGTTTACCCCCCAGCAAGCTGGGTACTCATTTTACCGACCTCGGAAGGATGGAAGGCTGAGTCAACCTTGAGCCGGCTGTTGGGATTGAACTCCCAGCCTCATGGGCAGAGCTTTCAGACTGCATGTCTGCTGCCTTACCACTCTGCGCCACAAGAGGCTCCTATGAGTAAGTATAAGGGGATGCATATTGGAACATGCCTTTTGATTTTAAATATATGCGAATAGATTTTGAACTGGCTAAAACTGAGGTTGTAGGAGAAAGCTTGATGAGAATATTGATCCAGCATGTCACAGCAGTAAAAAAAAAAAAGGGGGTGGGGAGGGCAACTCCATGCTAGGAATTATTCCAAAAGGGATTGAAAATGAAACAGCCAATATCATAATGCCCTGTATGGAGCTACAGTACTATGGGATGATGTGAGCTATGGAATATGGACTATGGCAGCCTTGTTCAACCTTTTGACTATAGAGGGGCCCTGAAATAAATTTTCATGCCTCAAGGAGCCCTGGATGTGGTGTCATCTGGCCACACCTCCCTGCCACGCCCCCTGGAATTGACATGTCCCTGGAAAAAAGTTGAGAAACGCTGGCATAGATCATGGTTTTGACACCTAGAACTTCCTGTCTCTCCTGAGCCTTCCCTGGAAGTGATGTTATGGTCCATCGAACACTTACTTTTCTCATTTTTCTCTTCCCGCTGCTCCGAGTGACGCCAGGCCATGCTGTCAGTCATCTCAACTGAATAATATCTGCCATTAGGAACTGGAACACAATCACAAGAGGTTGGGGAAAAAGAAAGTTGCGATGGTCAGGGTTGTCACGAAGGCCCTGTATATCGTACAAACAGTATCACCCGCGGCCTGTAAGTTGTCTGTTACGCTGCATTCCAAAAACACGGAGACGTGAGAAGTTTAAATGCATCGGAATGACAGAAATCTATTTTTCCCCAACCATGCATAACAGCTGAACGCTAAGTACAGCAGAAAAACTCCCAACAGGCTGAGCTTTCATTGGCGAGGGTGTGTGTTGCAGTTCTCCAATTCATCTCTCGTGTAGCACTTAGCAATATTTACTTTGAGTCATTCATGCTATGTGTGTCACATCTGGTTTTCACATTTGTATACAAATTCGTTTTCGGAACAATAGTCCGCACACAAAAGAACATGTACTGAGAAAAGCATTAAAAAAAAAAAAACCATGCCTCACCACATTATTTCAAATGTCACTAGAAGCAACCTCATGTCCAGGGGTCATTTAACAAGTCCTCAGTCATACTATCTGACAGAATCATTTAGCATCATTTCAAGGAGTTCAGGGTAGGATATGTAGTCTCATGTTTTCTGCAATCATTAATACCAGAAGGTATTATTCTTGGCGCATCCAAGGGTTATTCCCAAGGACTCTGTGGAATATCGTTTGCTTACATTTAGAACAACTCGTTTAAGGGCCAAAACAGATATGACAAAGATGACAGATCTCTGTTAGTCTGTAAGAAGTAAAGGGTGTGCTTAGATAAGCACAATTTGGATTGGGGTCACAGAAGTAAGAAAGACCAAATCAGTCCCCTGATTGAAAATTGAGGAGGAAGAAGAGATGGTTCTTATATGCTGCTTTTCTCTACCCAAAGGAGTCTTAAAGTGACTTACATTCGCCTTCCCTTTCTTCTCCCCACAAGAGACACCCTGTGAAGTGGGTGAGGCTGAGAGAGCCCTGATATTACTGCTCTGTCAGAACAGCTTTAGTAGGGCTGTGGCGAGCCCAAGGTCACCCAGCTGGTTGCATGGGGAGAGGGAGCGGAAAACCAAACCTAGCTCTCCAGATTAGAAATCCATGCTCCTAACCACTATGCAAAGATGGACTGCCTCATGCTGTTATTAGCATTTTAAAGAGAAGG
This sequence comes from Paroedura picta, assembly GCF_049243985.1. Taxonomy (NCBI): domain Eukaryota; kingdom Metazoa; phylum Chordata; class Lepidosauria; order Squamata; family Gekkonidae; genus Paroedura; species Paroedura picta. The sequence goes on along the minus strand of NC_135370.1, from coordinate 30,387,379 downwards.
GTTTTTTTTAATTGCCATTTCCCTCTTTAAAATGCGAACAAAAGAGCAGGGAGACCCTCGTTTCAAAACTAAGTAGGGTGTGCTCTCCTGCCGGATTGCAACTACTTGGCTGGGTGATTGTGCTGAGGCAGAGGACTAAACAGAATCCAAAGTTTAGTCTGGGAGGTTGGGAGACAGGGGAGCCAGAGTTCACAGTAAGTGGAGAGGTGAGTGGAGTCAAGCAGAGCCCGGGTTGAAAGCCAGGGAGGGAGTCAAAAGCCAGACCGGATTAAGGAGCGGAGTCCATATCCAAGCCACTGGCCGATAGCCATAACAGGATTGATAGCCGTAGAGGGTCTGGCCCTGGGAATGTAGTCAAAGCTGAGCCAAGAGTCTGGAACCAGTCATACAGTCAAAGCTGATCTCAGGGTCTGGAACTTGGAGATTCAGGAACAGAGCTTTCCTGTGGCGAACTACACAAGAGTTGTCTGGGAAGACGGGCAGGGTAATGCTCCCCCATGAAAACCTTATCTCAAGGTCCTTCTGATATACCCATAACTGTGTGGAGTAGCCCACAGCCAGAGGGCCTGCAGGTCTCCTTATCAAAGGAAGCCCATGCACCTGAGCCCCATCTAACCTGACAGTGAGCTGACATGTGTGCTGATCTGATAGCTGTCATGGTAGATCACCTCCTCCAACACTGCCGTTTGGGGCTTTCTGGGGCCTTTGCATGTGGCCTCTGGTGCTGCTCTTCTGGCAAGTCCTCCGGGCTGGTAGCTCCCTTCTTCAGGGACTGGCTGTAGTAGTGTTGGGTTTCAGCCTGGCTTGTCCTGGCCACTTATCCCCTAGGGCAGGGGTAGTCAACCCGTGGTCCTCCAGATGTCCATGGACTACAATTCTCATGAGCCCCTGCCAGCAAACACTGGCAGGGGCTCATGGGAATTGTAGTCCATGGACATCTGGAGGACCACGGGTTGACTACCCCTGCCCTAGGAGATCAGGCAGTTCCTGATCGTCTGCCTTCGGAGCGCCCCCTGGTGCCAAATCAGAGGGTTTAGGCATGACATAGGGACTGACGTGTTAAATCCCTCTCCCCATACAACTCTGAACCGAATCATGGCTGGGTGCCCTCAGTCATACCTCAAATATCTTGTTGATCTCTAAAGGCAAATGGACTCAAATGTAGCTCTTCTATTGCAAACCAAGATGGCTGCCCTCTGTAGCCATCTTCCTTTTGGCTGTATATACGCATCATTTACTGATGGAGATCTATGGTCTTTGAGCTGCATTGTTTTTTGTCTTCAGTTTTCAAACATCATAATCTATGGGCTAACAACATGTTTAATTATTAGGTATTGTAGTAATATAGCTCACTGGATATACTTAGTTATAGATTTTAGTCCCCTTTCCTCCAGCTTCCAACTGCCTTTGGGGAGCCAGCTTGGCGTAGTGGTTCAGAGCGGCGGCTTCTAATCTGGTGAAATGGGTTTGATTCCCCGCTCCTCCACATTATTATTATTATTATTATTATTATTATTATTATTATTATTTGATTTTTAGACCGCCCTTCTCCAAATAGGTCTCAGGGTGGTTTACAGCATAAACAGTTAAAACACAATAAAATCCCCATTAAAAACCCATATAACATATAAGCGTCGGTGGTCACAATTCTAATTGTATTTACATGCAGCCATCTGGGTGACCTTGGGCCAGTCACAGCCCTGATAGTGCTGTTCTGACCAAGTCTGAACTGTCTCAGCCCCACCTACCCCACTGTTGTGGGGAAAGGCAGGGAAGGCGATTGTAAGCCATTTTGAGACTCCCTCAGGCAGTGACAAGTGAGGTATAAAAACAAAGTCGTCTTCTTTGAAGAGGTCATACAGGGGGGAGAAATTCTGGCTCCCCATCTCTATCAGGTTTGGCTCCTGTTCCTGATAAGAGGCCCTGTCCTTTCGGTATCAAACTGCAATTGCTGAGGCCATCTCTCTTATTCATAAAGAGTGTTTTCCTTCGCACTTAGCAATAGTGACAGTAGGGATGTCAGGTTCCCACCAATGGGGGCAGGAGTCTCTTGCTGCCAAGCACCACTACGGGCCCGTGGGGGGAATTACCTCCTCCCCAAAGGGAGGAACACCTGACATTTCACCTGGCGAAAGTAACAAAAGGTCATCAGAGACTTGGAGGGCACCACTCTGGTTTTTGAACAAAAACTTGATGGTTCAAGCTAATTCCACCATAGAGTTTTGCCCTCAACCCAGACCATCACCCCCCTTCAAATGTCCCCAACATCCCTATGTCACTTCTAGATTATGTAGGTATGTCGCTGACATTCTGTGCATTCCTTGTTGCTCCTAGTAACTGCGCCCCCCGTTCCTTGCCAGCTGCTTAGGGGGACCTGGCCACCCTAGATGACAGGAAGATCTTGAGGATGAAAGAGCATTGCTCCAATCTAGGTAGCCCAGCCTAGCTTGATCTTGTCAGATCTCAGAAGCTAAACAGCCTCAGCCCTGACGAGCCTTTCGATGGGAAGTTCTGTGGAATACCAGGGTTGTGATGTGCCGGCAGGAAATGGCAAATACCTTGAAAACCTACAGAGTTGTCATAAGTCAGCTGTCACTTGATGGCAAAATATCGGGGAGAAACTGGGTGCTCAGTGTTTTGCGCTGGTTTTATGCTCAGGCAACTCCAGTTCTCATCAGTTCTCTGATGCTAAGCCGGGCTGGCCCTGGTTGGTCCTTGGATGGGAGACCAGCCAAGAAGTCCAGGTTGCAATTCAGAGGCAGGCCATGGTAAACCACCTCTATTCCTCTCAGGCCTGGAAAGCCCTACCCGGTTGCCCTAAGTCAGCTGCAGCTGGATGGTTTTATGCGTTTGATGCATTTTAAAATGCTTGCATCATGTTTTACTTTGTCAGCCACCTCCCGCAGGTCTCTGGAGAGGCAGCACATAGAGTTCTTGAATAAATAAGAAATAAATCACAACATCTGTCCTCCAGATTGTATGTATACTTCTGCTAGTTTGTTGTATGTTTGATGGATTTTTAAAGTAAGCTGCCCCGAAAGGCAGGAGAAAATATTTAAGATAACAATAACCATGGGGGGATTAGTTAGTTGGGTGGCGAGAAGATTTTTTTTTCCACCACTGGGGGGTGAGTTATATTTTTAACGGGGTCATTACAATTTGTTACGTGGGGTTTTATTCTGTCACCTGCCACGAGACGGTTCCTTGTCAGCGGCGGGTAACAAATTCAAGAATAAGAATAATAACCATGACATGCAAGACAGAGAAGAGAAGAGAAGGTGTGGGCTACCAGTTGATGAGCAGATGCTCTAAGGCAGCTGTCCCCAGCCCCCGGTCTGAAGACTGGTACCGGTCCGTAGATCAGTCGGTACCGGGCTGCGGCTCCTTCTCGTCCTCCTCCACAGCTGCTGCCTCAGGGGCTGCCCTGCCACTCTGCCGCTGGCTCACCTTTGGTGCTCTCCAGTGGCCACCATGGCTGGGGCTCCCCCTCGGTGTAGCACTGCGCAGCTGCTGTAGGTAGCACCCCCCAGCGGCCAGCGGGAAATCAGGGGCACCGGCAGGAAAGCGAGCATGGGCTCAGGTGGTGGCAGCAACGCCCCTTGGCAAAAGACTACCCCCCCTGGACCTCAGTAAAATTGTCAAGCATTGACCGGTCCCCAGTGATAAAAAGTTTGGGGACCACTGCTCTAAGGGCCAGAAGGGAAAACGATGAGAGGCAGTTCGGTTCATACAGGCCGTACATCCGGGGTGGCCAAACTGTGACTCTCTAGATGTCCATGGGCTACAATACACCAATCCCTTCATGAGCAAAGGGTTGAGCCCTCATGGATATGGATGGGGCCCATAAAGAATATTTGGCATTCTTTGTTTGGTTATTACTTCTCTAGACTAGATCAGGGAATTCTCGCCCGGGTACCAGGGAACTCTGGGGTTACGTGAGAGCTCCCCAGGGGTTACGCAGCCTTTCCCAGAAGTTCAGTTAGTGGCCGACATCATTAGGAATCACTGGAGCCCACTTCCCCACTTGCTCTACAGGCCTAGTCTCTTTCTCCACGATGGAAACGGTAAATGATCCATCAATTGATTGGCTGGTTCCTGCATCTTACCTCCGGTCACACTTCTCTGAAGGGACACTGCACAGCCCCTAGGGCCCCTCAAAGCCTGAAAAGTATTTCCGGGATTCCTCCACAGTCAAAAGGTTGGGAAAAGCTGCTCTGAATGGTTGTGGACCCCTGTAACTAGCACTCATCCTCTTGCCACCAATCAAAATACTGCTATGTTCTTCTCCCTTGTAGAAAAGAATTGCAAGCGTTAATTTTCTTACATATGCAGAGTAAATTTTCAAGCAGTTGAGGGAAAGGAAAGGGGGGGAATCATATTAGCAAAATTTTGATCATGAGACAAGGAAAAACTGTATTTTTTTGTCTCAAAGATAAAGCTGTTTTGTTTTGTTTTGTGTTTAAAGCAGCTGTTTGATAAAAAGCAGACCAAAGTTGTCAGACTGAAGAATATGAGGGAAATGTGAACTGTATGTAAGACAGTGTTTCCATATATGTCTGTTTCCTTTTGATATAAAGGGGTCACAAATTATCATTCATATCACTAGTTAAGAACATCATGTGAAGCGAGAGACGCCACCCAAGAATAAAGTCTCCCTTTTTGCTAATAGACATACATTAGCATACATTTCCAACAAGGTGTTCCTTCCTTTATCACAATACCTTTGTTACTTTCATCTTTCCTTAGGGGCTACCTCTTTTCCATATGGACAGGCTAAATAGCTTGCATGTTTTTGAATGCACTGACCTTTAGTATTATTTTTTTTAAAAAAATAAACCGCAGCTTTTATAAAATTCTAGTAAAAGTTAAAAGAAATGCTTGCCCTTTGTGGCTTCCTTGTACCACAAGTACGAGAAGATTTGAGATCTTGTTATATACAAATACAATCCAACCTTGAAGGATCAAATTGGATAGACTCCGGTGTGTAGCCATGTTGGTCAGGAGCAGCAAGTGAGAGTCCAGGTGCTCCTTTAAGATCAACACAGCTTTAATCAAAGTATAAGCTTTTGTGTTCCCAACCTTTTTTTTATCACCGGAGACCGGTCAACGCTTGATAATTTTACTGAGGCCCGGGGGGGGGGTGTTGTCTACCGCCACTGCCTGAGCCCCTGCTCCACTTGCTTTCCTGCCGGTGCCCCTGACTTCTCGCTGCCCACTGGGGGGCGCTGCCAGCAGCAGCTGAGCAGTGCCACACCAAGGGGAAGCCCCAGCCATATTGGCCGCCAGAGAACACCAAAGTTGAGTCGGCAGCAGAGGAGCAGGGCAGCCCCCGAGGCAGCAGCCGGGGAGGAGGATGAGGAGGAGCCACGGCCCAGTACCGACTGATTCACAGACCGGTACTGGTCCCTGGACCGGGGGTTGGGGACCGCTGCTTCAGATAGTTCTTCAGAAGTGTGCATGAATACTTCTTCAGGGAAGAATATCTCGCCTCAACCAGGGCCAGGACATTTTCAGTCCTGGCCCCTACTTGGTGGAATGATTTCCCGGGTTAACAGATGGCAGAGTTCCACAGTGCCTGCCAGGTGGAGCTCTGCCACCAAGCCTTTGGTTGGAGCCAATGACTTAATAGCATCTATGACTCTCCCCTACATAGAAATCATCTAGTTGGGAGATTTACAAGCAGTGAATAATCTGGAGGCTGCTATCACTTAAATGCTGCTGAACTCATCAGTTATTTTTATTATTAATCATTACACATTACTTGTCTTTATTATGGTTTATATTCTATATGCTTTGATTGCTATGCTGGTTTTAATCTACTGTTAATTTTAATTGTATATAAACTGCCCTGAGCCATTGTAACAGCTGCCCTGAGAAATTGTTACAACAACAATAATAATTCCACCAAGAGCCAGCTTGGTGTAGTAGTTAGGAGTGCAGACTTCTAATCTGGCGAGCCGGGTTTGATTCCCCGCTTGCCACAGCCCTGATAATGCTGTTTTGACCAAGCAGTAATATCAGGGCTCTCTTAGCCTCACCTACCTGACAGGGTGGGGAGAGGAAAGGGAAGTAGATTGTAAACTACTTTGAGACTCCTTTGGGTAGAGAAAAAGTGGCATATAAGAATCGATTCCTCTTCTTCTTCTATTGCCATATTGGGAGGTCTAGTGCAGAAATGGTCCATGTTATCACTCCCTGTCAGACTTACCTCACAAGATGGTTGTGAAGAAAAACAGAGAATGTGAGCTGTCCAGGATAAAAATCACGACAGCTTTAGGGCCATATTGCTTATTTCGAACAATCTCATAGAATCATAGAGTTGGAAGGGGCTATACAGGCCATCTAGTCCAACCCCCTGCTCAAGTGCAGGATTAGCCTAAAAAAGAGAATTTCTAAAAAAGGGAAAATGTCTGAATGTTTTATCGCATTCTTCACATCCATGGGCATACCTTTCTGACTACCAGTGTAAATGGGCACATGTAAAATGGCAAAGGAAATGGAATGGAAGCTTCATGAAGCGCAGAACTGTTTGAACTAGAATGATTGCCAAAAGGGAAAACTTGTCTTGAGAAAAAACACATGCAGCTTTTGTTATCACCTGCCAATACCTCAAACGGAATACTTTTCATTGTAGCGGTTCACACATTCAGCTGCGATCCATCAATAAGACATTTCCATGAAACCCTCAGATGAATCTCATCTATAATATATTACATGCAGATGCAAAAGAAAAGAAAGAGTTTTTTTTTCTGGCACATGTCACTTGAAGCATGAAAACCAACAATAAAGGAGTCTTTAAATACACCAGGGGCAGGAAATTGTCTAGGGAAGCAGCTGGACCACTGGATGACAATGAAAGTAAAGGAGCACTAAAGAAGGATAAGGCAATGGATGAGAAATGAAATTAATTGTTCTCATCTGTCTTCACTGCTGAAACTATAGGGCAGATACCTGCTCCTGAACAGAGGTTTTCAGGAAGGGAGTATTGGACCAACAGTGGTGACAAGGAAGGACGTTCTAGAACCTATGGACAAATGGCAACCTAACAAATCATTGGGACCAGATGGTGTCTATCCTAGAATTCTAAAGGAACTCATATGTGAAACTGCCAATCTTCTAAGATATGCAACATGTCCATAAAATCAACTTCTATACTAGAGGACTGAAGAGTGGCCTTCATGAGCTTTAAAAGGGGATTAGATAGATCTATTGAGGATAAATATATCAATGGCTACCAGCCATGATTACTGAGGAGAATGTTCATATTTAGAGGCACTAAACCTCTGAACTCCAAAGCCAGGAGGCAACATCAGGAGAAGGCCTCGGCCTCTGTGCCCTGCTGTTGGCCATCCAGAGGAACTGGTTGGCCACCGTGTGGCACAGGATGCTGGATTAGAGGGACTATTGATCTGATCTGGCAGGATTCTTCTTATGTTCTTTAAAAAAAAAAGGATCCATGTATAGTTTTAGTGCAGTGCAAACCATTCCCCAACAGCCATGGGCAAGGATGCCAGCTCAAAAAGGGAACAAAAGCATAAATTGCTTTCAGGATGCACCCCTGGCTTACTCTAGAAATCATAAACTTTTGAACCTGATAAAAGTTTATGTTCCAGATGGCTCTTTCAGCTGCAGCACAGCAAAACTCTATCGTCACATACCTCTCTAACCTCCAATGACAACTGGACAGAGGCAGGTCAGCGGTGGTTGTGTTGCTAGATCTCACAGCAGTATTCGATGTGGTAGATCATGAGCTCAGTCACACTGGAATACAGGAGACAGCCCTTCTGTGGCTGATCTCTTTCCTCCTAGGTCACGAACAGTGGGTGGCAGTGGGAGTCACTCACAACTCTGCCAGCTCCCTCCAGGGCAGAGTCTGCACTTACTTTGTTTATTCCATTGTCAATCCTGTAGGATTTAGATCGATTTGAACTTGGGTCTTTCCCCCCCTATTGAAACAGAAAAGTGTTCTGCATGTGGTTAGGGAGGCTCTGAAGGGGAAGGTGGCAAATGGAGCCTCTTTCTTTGTTTTCTTGAAGGGGGGGAGAGGATCGAAGAAGGCAGAGGAGGGAGAAAAAAATCCAAGACTGACAGAAGTTGCGAGAAATTAGGGGCTTCTCCTTTAAGGCAAACTTGTCACATGAGCAGCTTTGGCCAATCAGGGGTTCTCTATCACAGAGCAAAGCCCAGATTCAAAACAGCCTGCTTTCTCAATCTGAATCTTAAAATATAGAGGTTTAAAATCACTCTAAGATATCACACAGTAAAGGTAGGGTCACTCCGGATCAATCCTACTTGTTGCAGAAGGAAAATTTAAATCACCCAAAATCAAAATGGAAATCGCATTCTGTGTAGACGGCAGGGACTGAATCGACCTGGGATTGGAATAAAAGCTCCGTGCAGTTTACACCGCAGGACAAAGTTCTCTCTCCCACCTTATTCAACATTTTCAAGTGCCCTTTAGCCCAGCTAGTTAGGGGTTTGTGCTGGGATGTCATCAATATGCTGATGACACCCAGCTGTACTTCTTAATGAACTGCCAGCCAGACTCTCCCCCAGAAATATTTGTTAGATGCTTGGAAGCCAGGATGGGTTGGCTTAAGCAGAGTCACCTGAAACCCAACCCCACCAAGACCGAGGTCCAATTGCTGGGTAGGAAAGGACGGGGTGAGGAAGCGCGATTGCCCTGCCTAAACAGTGTGAAGCTTACTACTGCACAATCAGCTAGGAATCTGGCCATGATCCCTGATGCCTCCTTGTCAAAGGAGGCACAGGTTACTAAGGTAGCTCAACTGGCATTCTACTATCTTTACCAGGCAAAGCTACTAGCAATCTGGCCCCAGAACACCTAGCCACAGTGATCCATGCAAGGTTCACCTCTAGATTAGATTTCTGCAATGCACTCTATGCGGGCCTTCTCTTGACACTGATCCAGAAACTGCAGCTGGTCCAGAATACAGCTGCCTGAGTCCTCACTCAAACACCATGGAGGGCTCACATACGGCCTGTCCCAATTGAATTACGGCTGTGCTTTAAGGTATTGGTGCTAACTTTCAAGGCCATATGCAGTCTGGGCCCAGCATATCTGAGGGACTGCTTCGCTAACTATACACCCCAAAAGGACATTATGATCATCCCAACAAACTGGTGAACCCTGGCTCTAAGGAAGTATGTCTGGACTCAACTGGGGGCAGGGCCTTTTCAGTCCTGGTCCCGACATGGGGGAATGAGCTCCCAGAAAAGCTGCGGGCCCTCCAAGAGCTGACTGAGTTTTGAAGGGCCTGTAAGATGGAGCCCTTCTGACAGGCTTTTGGTTGGGGCCAATGAACATCATGACAACTAGAATTAAAACATCGATGGGCTCCCTCTGTATGTCTGTACTCCTCTGAAACCAGAAACTGAAGGTAGTAATACCTGACTGCAAATCAGCTGGTATGTTCAATCGTAATTGTTTTAAGTTTTAATGTTTTAAAGTAATGTTATTTATAGATGAATTGTATACATATCTATCGATATGATTTTTGAAAGATTAAAGCCACCCCGAGCCAGCCTGCTGGGAGGGGAGAGGTATAAATCCCAAAATAAATAAATAACCAAACCTACAGAAAAATAGCCAAGGCGGAGAATTGTTTCTGTTTTACATGTGACTGGCACATGCTTTCTTCCGCGTGTTTGGCCTATCTGGCACTCATCCATGACACCATATGATTGGCCCTTCCTTGTATGTGATGATAAGAGAGCCCGGATTGTAATGTTTTGATGTGAGTATTAAATTCTAAAGATCACCGAGATGGATTACAGCTCCTGTGTTTTGGGATGGTATTCCTTCTTGTCCTTGTTTTCTTTATTTTTACTTTTGAAATGTATGGTGGTTATAACATATTGAATTGTCTTTTGTACTGAAAGTGACAGGACCACTATAATTAGCCCTACTATTGGATTTTGCTGTGCTTGAAAGGGGGGGGGAGACAAAGAAAAAAGGGGAGCACGGATGCTTTGTGATTTCCTCCCAGAAAACAAGAATAATCAGCATGCAGATGAATGTGTTTTCCTCAGTTACATAGTTATGAGTACCCATGTGTTAACAAATGGGAAAATAACACACTCCTCGCAGTGGGTCTATAATAATCCCTCTATGATAAATTCTAGTAGTAAACCTGCCAGTATGTGCGGATTCTCAGCATGAACGTCACACCGATTTCATTGGTCATAAATGGAGGGCAGTGCGTGTTTCTGCTTAATGGTGTTGGTTTTGCAAACAGAAGTATATCCGAGAGCTGCAGTTCAACTAAATTGGCAGGTGGTTAATAGAAGCGATTAAAACTTCTGGAACCAATCTACCAGACTGTCTTTTAATCATTTACAACATGTTCAGCCCATCCCTCTTGTTTGAGGTGATGGGCAAAACCACAACAAAAATTAGTAATCAACTTGCAAAATGGAAGCAAAGGATTCTGAATTAAATAATGGCTAGTAGCCAAAAAAAATCTTGTGTGCTGCAGATCCCCACTGTGATAATTCTAGGGCAGACTCTGCACTGGGCTTTTTATCCCGTGACCCCAAATTTAAAAAACTCATCTACACCTTATTCGATTTCCATTTTGGTATTTAGCGCTTTAAATTTTCCCTCTGCAATGTCTGTGATTGATCCAGAGTGACAGAAGTGGATATAACTTGCTACATTTGAGGAAACCTCTCCAAAAGCCCTAGTATTTCAAGTGTAGATGTCTGCGTTTTGCCAGATTAACTTCCTGTGGGCCCCCAATGCTGATGTAGCAAAGCAGTCTGTCACTGACTGGTCAGGGTGTCAATTCAAAGACCACAAGAAAACTGCAGTTCCCAGTTGCCATTCCCTTGCAAGACTTATTTTTGCCCTCCTTTCTAAAGTGACTGTGCTCCACACTCACATTTCTATGTGCCAAGATTTGCCTTTTGGATTGTCCCCCCTCGTTATCCCCCCTTGCTCACTTAGGAAAATAAAAATAAACAAGCACCCTCCCCCCACCTGCTTTCTTTAGCTGCAGAGTCAGGAGATGAACGGCAAGAAATAACCCTTCTCCAGCCTCATGCACCTTCAGTGTCAGCTGGATCTTTGTGACCACCACTCTCCTCCTCCCTTTTAGCTTCCCCAATCAAGTTGGAAGGAGAGAGCAGGGGTTCTTGAAGCCTGGGGTTTCTTGAAGCCTGAATTATATTTCAGGAGTTTCTCAACAGTAAGAAAAAGCTGAGAAAGGCTGGTTTAAGAAATTTCTAAAACATCAAAGGACCTCATAGTAATCCTTATCTTTAATTTCTTATGTACTTCATCTGGTTTGGCTCTCAGGTCTCTTGTATTACTGATTTCCCACCTCATACACATTCAAGTTAATATGGCAGACACTGTTTGATGCTAGGAGTGGCTCCCACCACTCCAGTTTGCAGTACTGCCTTCTTATGTTCCAGTGACATAAAGCAAAACATTTATTCCTGTGCACTAGATCAACAGAAGGCCAGCAAACAGGAGCCACATCTACTATACGAGTGGTCCCCAACCTTTTTATCGCTGGGGACCGGTCAACGCTTGACAATTTTACTGAGGCCCGGGGGGGGGGGGATGGTCTTTTGCTGAAGGACGTTGCTGCCGCCTGAGCCCCTGCTCCACTAGCTTTCCTGCCGGTGCCCCTGACTTCACGCCACCCGCTTGGGGGCACTGCCAGCAGCATCTGCACAGTGCCATGCTGAGGGGGAGCCCCAGCCATGGCAGCTCCTGGAGAGCACCAAAGGTGAGCCGGCAGCTGAGTGGCAGGGCAGACCCCGAGGCAGCAGCCGGGGAGGAGGATGAGGAGGAGCCACAGCCCGGTACCGACGGATCCACGGACTGGTACTGGTCCTCGGACCGGGGGTTGGGGACCGCTGCTTCAGATCGTTCTTCAAATACTTCTTCAGAAGTGTGCATGCATACTTCTTCAGGGCCCGGTACAAACTGATCCGCGGAGCATTTTTTCTAGAGTAAATGATCTTCTAGAATGAGATATTGCTAGTGTAACCTTTTTTTGGAGGGGAGAGGCATCAGTGGACCTCTAGATCAGTGTATCACTACTGATTTATGCACCTTCTTGTCAGTCAAGTGTCAGTAGTGTCATGCTTCACTTTTACCCTTTCAGTCTGACTTCTCTGAACTCTAAAACAGGCAGCCAGGTGCCAGAATACTAGCCAGATTGGAAGGTGTCTGTCCTTAATGCTTTAGTTCCAGTTTCGCTTACTTACAATGATGACATCAGAGAACAAGACTGAATGGATAGCTTTGAAGAGCATAATCTATTTGTGCGTGACTGTATAGTCACAGACCTTGGTTCACATGAGTTGTTCTACACATGTGTGGAAAAGGCACAAAGGCTAGGGTAATAGGTACACTTCAATCCTCCCTCACTCCTACGCACACTGCACGTATACAATATATAAACTAGCAATGTTGAGTCCTTTTCTTTTTCATTACTGTTTTCATGATAGAAGTAATAAACAGTGAGACATCACACAACAAAAGGGAAGCCTAAACTTTATTATCTGAGTTACAATGTGATTTTACTATTGCTGCCAAAAATTTAGCCACATGCAGTGACTTGCTTACCTTCATCTCTTAGTATCCAAGAAGATTAAGCTTTTGGAACAGCTTTTTCAACCTTTTGACTGTGGAGTAACCCCTGAAATCCCTGGAATAACCCTGTGGAGTAACCTTTGGAGTGTTGTCAACTTCCCATGTCTCCCTGCCACGATCATGCCAGAAGTGGCATGCCACTCCATTTCTCTTTTCCTACAGCACACCCACAGATCTACACAGAGTAAAACAAAAGCAAGACCCCTAACCAACCCCAGGAGGACTTGTCCGGCTGGAGAACAGGGACCTGCTTTGTCCACTGGTGGTACCAAAATGACAGATTGCAGTGGTGGGCACGATCTAGGCCTCTGTTCCCTCCCACCCCATATGCCCCAAAGCTGCCCAGCAGTCTGTTTTTCCAGGCTGAGGCTGAAGCCAGGACAGACCCTCTTCTCGCCCTCCCACAAAGTAACATAATTAATTGTTCAATGGGCCTGGTCATTGACCTTCCTATCACCCTGGAATGGTTTAACAAAGGTATCTTCAAACTCTGGCAGTTCGTTAATCCTCTCTGATAGCCATCAGGGCTATCCTGATATTTTTTGAACAATCTTCTCTAATGTCCTGATTGGCTCTTCGGAGACTTCTTGCTCCTCTGAGCATATTTCCTCCCTGCTTGCCTCCACAACAGTAGAAGAAGAAGAAGAAGAGTTGGTTCTTATATGCCGCTTTTCTCTACCCAAAGGAGAGAAAGCGGCTTACAGTTGCCTTCCCTTTTCTCTCCCTACAACAGACACCCTGTGAGGTGGGTGAAGCTGAGAGAGCCCTGATATTACTGCTCGGTCAGAACAGCTTTATCAGCGCCGTGGCAAGCCCAAGGTCACCCAGCTGGTTGCATGTGGGGGAGCGCAGAATCGAACCCAGCTTGCCAGATTAAACACTACACCAAACTGGCTCTGAATGAAAGCAGTCTGAATGAAGGCAGAACAGCCGTTAGATAGACAGGTCTCTCTCCTCTTTCTATACAAAATTGTTTCTATCCATAATAAAAAGGTAAAGGTAAAGGTATCCCCTGTGCAAGCACCGAGTCATGTCTGACCCTTGGGGTGACGCCCTCTAGCGTTTTCATGGCAGACTCAATACGGGGTGGTTTGCCAGTGCCTTCCCCAGTCATTACCATTTACCCCCCAGCAAGCTGGGTACTCATTTTACCAACCTCGGAAGGATGGAAGGCTGAGTCAACTTTGAGCCGGCTGCTGGGATCGAACTCCCAGCCTCATGGCAGAACTTTCAGACTGCATGTCTGCTGCCTTAGCACTCTGCGCCACAAGAGGCTCTCTATCCAGAATAAAACTACTTTATTCTTTTAAGTAGTCTGTTCCTGCACTTCTCTTTGTATATTTGGAACCTGCCAACAAGTTGAACAACTGCAGAATCTATTTGAGTATGGAACCTTCCTAACACACTTGCAATGGCAATTCATTCAAAAGTGCAATCATAAATGTCCTCCTATACTTTGGAAGAGATAACTCAAAACAGGTAGTTTGACAATTTTATTGGGGGAAGAATACCAACTGAAAAGGGTGAACATATTCTGCAATCTCTATTGAGCACATTTTTTACAATGAACTTCTTCATTTAGCCTGGTTAAAATCTTGGATAAATCATTGGAAAAATTCTGCTGATTTATTTTTTAAACAATCTTTCGAATTAACTATGAACACAGACGCCCTTCAATTCTCCTCGTATAACAAAATTGGGGCACCCTACTCCATCCCAAACGTTTTATTGAGAGCTCAATCAGAAGGACCCAATTTATGGAACTGGGTCTTTAAAAATGATGCCATTTGATAGATACACAATTACACAATCTAATCCCTCTCCCCTTAAGCTATTTCAAGTCTGATTATTTAGTTACCATCACATCACAAAATCTCTAAATGGCTTTTACCCATTTGTGTTTTCAAACCATGTCACCCGCCTTACTTTCTGGTTGTTACTTCTGTGTACCTTTAGCCCTTCGCTTATGTATTTGTGAAGAACCTGCTGCCAAAGACCTTTCTCAATAGGTTTTAGATTGTCCTGCAGATTTCCATTGGGACAAAATTTTTACACTGACATAGCTAAGTCAGTCTTTCTGTTATTAGCTGCCAAGTCTTTGATTAGTTATAATATGCCGTTGTTTGCACTCGCTGCAAGGAAAATTCAAGCCAAACTTACCCCATTAGAATACTTTTTTACCTTTTAGTGCGTGGTATTTACTGGAATCGTATTTATTTCCATAATTATATAGTGTTTTATCAGATACAGATTTTAGCTGTATAAAGGTAAAGGTAAGGTATCCCCTGTGCAAGCACTGGGTCATGTCTGACCCTTGGGGTGACGCCCTCTAGCACTTTCATGGCAGACTCAATACGGGGTGGTTTGCCAGTGCCTTCCCCAGTCATTACCGTTTACCCCCCAGCAAGCTGGGTACTCATTTTACTGACCTCAGAAGGATGGAAGGCTGAGTCAACCTTGAGCTGGCTGCTGGGATCGAACTCCCAGCCTCATGGGCAGAGCTTTCAGACTGCATGTCTGCTGCTAGTATTGAACTCTAATGAAGGAACGTGTGTGTGGAGGGGAAAGAACAGAGATAAACCACTGTGTTAAACTACTTAAAGGTTAAGGTAACTGTATCCCCTGTGCAAGCACCGAGTCATGTCTGACCCTTGGGGTGATGCCCTCCAGCGTTTTCATGGCAGACTCAATACGGGGTGGTTTGCCAGTGCCTTCCCCAGTCATTACCATTTAACCCCCAGCAAGCTGGGTACTCATTTTACCGACCTCAGAAGGATGGAAGGCTGAGTCAGCCTTGAGCCAGCTGCTTGGATCGAACTCCCAGCCTCATGGGCAGAGCTTTCAGACTGCATGTCTGCTGCTTTACCACTCTGTGCCACAAGAGGCTCTTTTAGCTGTATATATTGCATATATATTGCAATGGCCCTTGTCTATATCTATAAAGAATATAATCTATATAAAAATAATCATCATCATCATCACCATCATCAATATCCCTAAACTATGGAGCCTTTTGGGGTATTCTTGTTGGTGCCCACCAAACTACATGATGCCAACTACAAATGGAAATGGTGCTACATTTGTTTTTGTATTTTTTTCGTGCTCAAGAGCTAGCCTAAGATGTATCCAATGTGTTAACTTTGTTCCTTAAATGCATCTTGCACTTCCCGGTTTAACAAGATCTCCAAACTCTCGAGATTTCTGTTCCAGACAAATTTGTCGACTCTTTAAACAGCATTAACTATCAAATCTAGTGTGCTCCGCTAAATCCCTTAAGCAACAATTAGTGCGATCAATATTTGATATGTAGCTTATACATCCCATGAATATTACAAGAAAGCATATTTTATACACTTGAACCTCACCAAGGGAAGGATCACCATAGACCAAAAGAACTGTGTAGTGAAAATACAGGAAAAAAATTGACACAGGCAGAGTGTTCTTGTTACTTAGTGTTCTAGTCAGCAGTCTGGTTACCAGTGTTATGGTCAGCAGTCTTAAATGGGTCTACTTAGAGTCTCAGGAAAAGGTTCTTACTCTCAAGAAAATGTGTTTAGGATTGCATAGTTATTTCTCTACATTGCTAGAGTAACGTGTAACATATCATGCAAATATAGATGGAAGAAGAAGAAGAGTTGATTCTTATATGTTGCTTTTCTCTACCCGAAGGAGTCTCAAAGCGGTTTACAATCGCCTTCCCTTTCCTCTCCACATAACAGACACCCTGTGAGGGAGGTGAGGCTGAGAGAGCCCTGATATTACTGCTCGGTCAAAACAGTGAGCCCAAGGTCACCCAGCTGGTTGCATGTGGGGGAGCGCAGAACCGAACCCAGCTTGCCAGATTAGAAGTCCGCCCTCCTAACCGCTACACCAAGCTGGTGTAATCCCTACATTATTTAAAATAATTTTAAAAACTGGGGTTTAGGTAGTACTTGCTTTTTTGATGAAAACTCATTCTCAAGTGGCATTAAAATTTATAATTAATTATTAATCTGAAAATAATAATCAGAATAATGTTCAAAAAGTGTGGTGAAACCTTCAGCAGCCTAATAATAAAGTTGCAGGAAAAGGAATTTTAGTGCAGAGCAATATATGTTCGAACATTAGAATTCAAAAGCAACTAGTGGAACGGCAGGCTAGTCTTTAAAAAATTGTGCACAATGTGTATGAATACACTGCTGTAGCTCAGAAAGTTTCAGAACGTATTTTCCAAGTACAATGGCATTATATCACTATTTTTGAATTAAGGTAGATGGGCTAGCAGCCTTTCCCTGGCTATGCTCCAATCACAATGAAGCTGTTCTTAACTAATGATTGGATGGACCTTTTCACACTGCTTGACCTTAGGGGGTTCCACTTTTTGTGAGCATCACTATTGAATTCAAAAGCTCCTGAAAGGTAAGCTCACAAAAATACCCTCTCACACAGATGGGAACCTTGTCCCTTGTCAATTGTACAACCAATTGGAAAAAAAAAAAAAAAAAACGAGGAGCAGTAACCAAAAATGGACAGAGCTCATTAAACACAGGGTAGTTCTTTTCAGGCAATTCAGCTACCCAATTCTGTCTTTCCTGGCCCTCATCTCCTCCCAGGAATAATGGGAACGGTAGTTTCCTTGACCTTGCAATTCAGTGTGGAATGTCAAAAAAACCAACCCACAAACCACTGCTTTCATTGTTGACTGGAAATGATGGTCAAGGAAGATGGAACCTGCCAGAAGAATGGGCCTTGTCCCGTGTTAGTGAACCATCTCTAACTGGTATTCCTTGTCACTATGAGAGGGAGAGCAGATTGGCAGAGAGCACCAGTTAGTGGTAGGGTGGCCGAGATGAACTTGGTTTTGAGACATGCCTAGATTCTTAGTCCATGCTTCAAACAAATGTGAAGCTTTTCAGAGTGGAAAATTTTGAATATTGGACCTTTCCTGTCACTCCTTGCCATAGCTAGAAGAGCTTATGAGTAAAGAATGAGTGTCTAGCACAACAGGGGAAGGGCCCCCCTTAAAGATTTGTTGTCATAAGTCTTACAAATGCATAATCATATGCAGAAAAAAAACAACGCGGTATCAGAGCACAGGTATAAATGCCATTGTTTTTAAAAAATGACAATTTAAAAGAGTCAGCATGCTGACTTTGGTGAAAACTGGTATGTGCATAATAGCCCCTGATCTACCAAGGCTCTTCTTATATCCTAACACTCAGTTTAACTCCAGTATAGCTATGCCCATGGGAAGAAAATCCTCCCTCATTCATGAAGTTAACAAGAAGTTCTCCAAGCTGCCTGCTCCTGCTTTTAGGCTAGTCTGATCTCATCAGATGTTGGAAGCTAAGTAGGGTTGGCCTTGGTCAATATTTGGATGGGAAACCATTAAGGAAGACAAGGGTTGTGACATGGAGGAAAGCAATGGCAAAATCATCTCTGAACATCTCTTGTCTTCAGTACTCAACCAGGGGTCACCAAAGCCAGATGTGACTTCATAACAAAAAAAAATGACATCCATGTTTTTTATGTTATTCGTTTCCCTTGATCAAGATACAATGTTTTATGAGTATAGACCAGGATTTCTTAACCAGGGTTTTATGAAACCCTGGGGCTTCTTGACAGCCGTGGAGGGGTTTCTCAAATGGGTGAGCATTTATTTATTTATTTATTTATTTATTTATTTATTTATTTATTTATTTATATTTGTATACCACCCTCCCCAAAGGCTCAGGGTGGTTCACATAAAACAGAACAGAAACAATACAAATAACTTAGATTAACAATAATGAATGAAGTGAAACAACAAGCAACATGGAACAGTAGAAAAATTAAACAGTGAAGTCCTACAGAGAGGCCAGTGGGTTGGACGGAATTATAGTGGTTGCCATAGGAGGGAGGCTCAGGGGGAGGGCCCTTGGGAAGTGGTGATTCAGGTCGACCTCAATCAAATGCCAGATGGAAGAGCTCCCTTTTGCAGGCCCTGCGGAACTGTTCAAGTTCCGTCAGGGCCCTTATCTCCTCTGGGAGCTCATTCCACCAGGTGGGGGCCAGGATGGAGAAAGCTCTGGCCCTGGTTGTGGCCAAGTGAGCTTCCCTGGGGGTCAGGAATCACCAGGAAGCTGGAATAGCTAGAGCATAAGGCTTTTTGGGGGGTGTAAGCAGAGAGGCGATCTCTCAGGTAAACTGGGTCCAAACCATGTATGGTCTTTTAAAATTTTGTTAAAGTTTTATTGGGTGATATGACTGTATACGGATATGTCGACCTGTCCCCCCTTCCAAAATGGCCAGTGATGGGCCTGAAAGGGGTGGGAAGGAGAGGAACCTTGAGTGGGCATGCACACCGCTATTCTTCCCAACCATATTCTGCATGATCGCACCATTTCTGGAGTTTCTCAAAGCCTGAAAAAGGTTTCAGGGTTTTCTCAATGGTAAAAAAGTCAAGAAAGGCTGGTATAGACATTTTCATATGCAACCTTTAGAGTCTCTTTACACAATAGTATTTCACCTAATTTTTAAAAGAAATGCACCCCCTACAAATGAAAAGCAACAAGCTGATGTTTGGACCCACATGCACCATACATGTCCTCCCATCAGGGAGCTGGGATTGGCTGCGGCTTCCTGCCGAGCAAATTCAACAGCAAGCCCCGGTTTGTAACCAAGGAATGTGTGAAATGGACCTTTAACTGATTCAAAGAGACCCAGGAGGCAAAGATTTAAATACGAGTAAGGATGTCAGAACCAAAGCATTAACAGCTTGCCAGCAGAGGTTTAAAATTCCTTTGGCGCTCACATTGTTTAAGGTCATATGTTCACAAATGCCAGAAATAATCCTCTGTTTTAACTCCACACTTCAGGCGCTGTTTAAAGTTCACATTGAAACAGATCATCTGCCAGTTTAAACAAGCGCTGTGTGACTTCTAAAAGGAGAAGACAGGTCAATAAATAGGAAGGACGCTTACAGGAGGAAAAACCTGTTTAGTTTCTTTTTTTTTTATATAGGCAAGGGATTCTCCTTTACATTACGTTTACAATAGATGGCGCACGTTTAAAGACCTCTTTTATGAGGGTAGATTTCCCTTACACCGGAATAGAAGGACATTTCAGTTCACGGGTTTCCTATTCTGCAAAAATAAAACACCGGTGGGCTTGGATCCTAGCTAAAATTTCCATGGACAAAAGGATTTTCATCTACGGAAAAACAACTTCCCTGCTTTCTGCTGCATTCCCAAATGCTTGTCAACTGCTGTCCTTGGGGGGGGGATCAGGGAACCCTAGGAGTAGCTTGGGGGGGGGGCGCAATGCAAGGCTGAGCATTATGGCTTGTTTTGCTTTTCAATATAGAATACTTAAGAAGATGGGAATGATTTAGATGAACGGATGAGGGCCTAAACACATTTATATTTATTTAATTAATTTATTTTAAAATTTCTATACTGCCGCTCTCCGGAAGGTCTCACGGCGGTTCACAACAGTAATAAAATACAATTAACCCCCCCTAAAAACACCCCATACATTGCAATTAATCAGATGGCGGTCTATTCCTACAGGAGCTCTAATCTCCCCCCCCCCGCCCCCCACTCAGCCCATGTGTCAATTTCTCTTTCACTGGGGGCGAGGGATCAGATCTAATCAAACATTGGGGGGGGGGAATCCTCCGATGGAAATACTGGGAGTCTGCCCTGGTCTCAACCATACACCTGGTGGAAGAGCTCCGTCTTGCAGGCCCTGCAGAAAGCTGACAACTCTGGCAGGGCCCTCAGCTCTTCCGGGAGCTCATTCCACCAGATAGGGGCCAGGAGTCTCATGGCATCATTCAGAACCAACAAAGCTTTAGGCAAGGCATGAGCTTTTGTGTGCATACACACTTCCTCAGATGCAATGTCATGGAATGGAAGTAATCAGTTCATACTTATAGGCAAAATGTAAGAGTAAATTTACAAACGGCATAATGAAAAAACGGGTAACAAATTTCAGAGATAAATCGGAAAAACCAGCAACATGGATTTGTTTATATTCACTCGAGACTGAATTGCATGGGAAATATTTTGTGTACGATAAAAGATGTCTATGTGAAGAGAATAATGAGCAAATATATAATCAGTTGCTGACAGCATTTAGCGGAGACCTTGCCCTTATGCCCCCTTCCTGTCCTCTCAAAGATGGAAGTATGTAACGGCATCATCATCTTCCCTAAAGAAGAGCGCAGGAGTTTTTCATTAGTTTGGCTGCTAGAAGTCAAGGCTGTAGCCACTGCCAGATTTCCAAGTGGGGCTTGAAAGAAGAAGAAGAAGAAGAAGAAGAAGAAGAAGAAGAAGAAGAAGAAGAAGAAATAGGAAATCGTGACTAGTTACATTGAGGTATTGTCCACAGAGGGATGGGATGTTGTGGTTTCCCTGTCATTGGTGTGGCTGCAGATGAAGCACAACAACAACAATGGAGTGGCAGGTTTCCCCACTGTTTCCCTGCCCCAATCCCCCAGAAATGGATCCCCTATTCTTCTGGGCCACCAGGGATTTTGTAATATAAAAAAATGTCATTAGTTTGTTAAACTGATATGTTGTTGTACTGATAGGTGGAGCAGGTTTTCTGAATTTCCAGCTTTCAGGATTAAAAGGGGCGAAGATGCTACAGTAGCCTTTCTCAACTTTTTTTACCATTGAGAAACACGTGAAACAGTCTTCAGGCTTTGAGAAACCCAAGAAGTGGAATGACTGTGTAGAATATGGTTCGGAAGCATGGCTGTGTATAAGTCCACCCAGGGACCCTCCCCTTCCCACACCCTCGCCTTCCCAACCCTCCCGGCCCACCATTGGCCATTTTGGGAAGCGTGATATGACACATGAGAATGCACTTGTGAATGATACAAATAAAGAGATTGGTGGTCCTTAGAATTATATTTTAAAGTGTGGGCTCCATATCAGAATTTTTAAAATATACTACATAGAGAAGAAGAAGAGTTGGTTCTTATATGCTGCTTTTCTCTATCCGAAGGTGTCTCAAAGTGGCCTACAGTCACCTTCCCTTTCCTCTCCCCACAAGAGACACCCTGTGAGAGAGGTGAGGCTGAGAGAGGCCTGATATTACTGCTTGTTCAGAACAGCTTTATCAGTGCTGTGGTGAGCCCAAGGTCACTCAGCTGGCTGCATGTGGGAGAGCGCAGAATCAAACCCAGCTTGCCAGATTAGAAGTCTACACTCCTAACCACTATACCAAGCTGGCTCTCTAGTTTGAGCTTCACCATATCAATTTAAAACCCAGGAAGCCCTAAATTTTACTATATTAGTGCATTTTAAAATAACGTGACCGTTGAGGAAGACCCTTTGGGTCGAAACCCGTCTGGTCTCCGTTGCATGTGCTATTGAGAAAGTTAATATACAGTATATTATCGTGATTTATCGATGTTTTTTATTTTCAACATGTGCAGTTTATTGTAATAAATGGTTGTATTATAAACGTTCCTGCTAGCTCAGCCTTTAGGTTCCTAACTAGGATAGAAATGGCAGCTGCGGAGAGTGGAGGTGAGAATTATGTCCGGGAAACTTGGATGAGGCTGCCTAACAGCCTCTGTATTTGCAGGCACAGGAAGAGCGACTTGGAGAACTGTCTCAGTGCGGAAACAGCCGCCGTAGAGCACATTCCGCTACTGATAATTGCGAGTAGAGGAGGAGGAGGAGGAGAAAACGTGAGGCACATGACCAAGGGGCAGAAGAGCTGTGACTCAGGCATAGGAACGAAGAGGGCCGTGAACAATAGAACAAGTACCACAAAAGGCAACCCAAGTTGCACATCCTTTCCCTCGTCGCACTCAAATGACAAGAGACCCAATAGGGGTCACGAGCTGGCATTGTGCAAGAACGGAATCAATTCATTCTTATAGGGGACAGTGCCTTTCGTTGGAGCACAAGCCTTGTTTGTGCGGCTCTCGGTGTGAAAATACCTAGCCGGACTCTGATACGCACCGACCATTCAGCACAAGTGTCATTACTGCGGCCCCTTCGGTGGGTTTTCCCTCTCTTTCCTGGCTGCTACCCCTCCATTATTGCCGGCATTTAACAGTACAAACACAATGCTGGCTCCTCTTGGCATTGTGCGGGAATCGGTGTAATTGAGTGGAAAACTCTGATAATGAGACTTCATTACAGCAAGGGGGATGTTGCGCTGCACATCCTGGATCAGCAAAATTTTCATCACAAACAATTCAAGGACTCTTTTGTGCTTCCGTAGAGGGCAGCTAGTTATGCAGCACATTTCCTGAGAGATTTTGTGGCATGTGTTTGTATATGTGTGTGTGTGTGTATATATATCAAAATCGATATTAATATCAATGTCAGTATCGATAGATGATATAGATATAGATATAGATATAGATATAGATATAGATATAGATATAGATATAGATATAGTGTGAACTTGGCTGGGGCTGAGGAGGGAAGGTGAGGAGGAAGAAAGGAATGGATCAAGTTGTTTCAGAAAACCAGAAGCTAGTGTACCATTTTATAATGCTAGCCAGTTTGCTTTCTGCCTACCTGAGGGCCTGCAAAACGGTTGAGGCCAGTGCTGGAGCAGGTGGTATGGGTCCCCTTTTCCTATTGGTGCCTGAACATCTTGGCGCCGGTCATCTTGGTCCCCCCCCCCCATGTTGCCTTCGTAAGGGTTTGTTTTAAGGGGCACTATGGTTCTGCCATCTGTTGAAGTTTGTATTGTTGTATTGTAGAAATTGGGGGTTTAATGGTTTTTTTTAAGGGATTTTATTGTGTTTTATTGTATGGATTATTCTGTGTAATCTGCCGTGGGCCGGTTTAGAGAGTGGCAGGCTATAAATCCAATGAACAAACAAACAAATATTTGCAAACGTGGAAGCATTTTCAGTCACCCTTATTCTTTCTGAGGAGCCCCTGAAACACTCTTAAGGCTCCGAGAAACCCCAGAAGTGGTGCAATTGTCTGGGGGGCCCTCCCCTTCCTACCCCCTCCAGGCCCATTATTGTCAATTTTGGGAAGTGGAGGGGGGGGAAGGTCAACATGACCACATTTGGTCATATCACCCAATAAATGTTTAACAAAGAAAATAATTAATGAACTCTCACCCATTTAGGAAACCTTTCCAGGGTTGTCCAGAAACCCCAGGGTTTCATGAATAGTACACTTTCACTTGTTGGATCATAACTCTCAAGTTACCAAAGGTATTGCCAAATTCCTCTATAGGATTTTCTCCAAACGAACTGGGAATTGAAATACCCTATCTTTTACACAAATGCTTTGTTATGGTCATGCCAATAAAGGTGTTTTGACTTTGAAACCTTGGTTGAGAAAGCCTGGTTTATGTTATTACCATCAAGCTCCATTGGTAGCTGCTGTCAATCTACCACATATATAGCTAACCAGGTACCACAAGAAGGTGAGCTGTACCACTGGATTTAGGGTTGTCAACTCCAGCTTAGGAAACTCCTGGATATTTGGGGACAGAGCTGGGCAGGGCAGAGTTTAAGAAGGGAAGGGAGCTCAGGGGGCAAGTGAATCCTGAAGTCCCATCCTCCAAATTTTCCATTTTCTCTATAGCACATGATCTCTGTATGCTGGATATATGTAATAATTTTGGGAGAACTCCAGCTGCCAGGAGGTTGGCAAGCCTACTAGTCCATGTAGTCAGCTATTGTCTACATGGCCCAGTAGTAGATCTCCAAGATCTCAGGCTGAAAAGTATCTTTCTCAACACCTACTACCTGAGAGCCTTTGTACAGAATTTAATTTTTGTCCATTTCCACTTATTGGGGTACAAAATTCACCTTTTGGGGCACAAGCCCAAATTGCCCCACAGCAAGGGAATCCTCAGAAATGTGGCTTTCACTTTTTGAAGCAGGGGCTAATAGGGTCTAAATTGGTGCAGCCCAATGTGGAAATGTAGACATTCAGGCTTTTCCAGTCTGTGTCTAACATTGTTCCTCACCCCCCCTGTCTTCAGTTGTGTTTGCTACCCCTCCCAGTTTAGTATTGTCTGCAAATTTAATAAGTATTCTTTCTAAACCCTCATCCAAATCATTTATAAATATGTTGAACAACACAGGCCCCAGGACAGATTCCTGGGGAACTTCACTTGTCACTCTTTTCCAAGAGGATGCTGAACCGTTAACAAGTACCCGTTGGTTATGATCTGTCAACATTATCGATCCACCTGACAGAATAAGGATCCATACCGCATTTTACCAACTTGTCAACAAGAATATCATGTGGAACCTTATCAAACGTTTTACTGAAATCCAGATAAACTATGTCCACAGCATTCCCCTAATCCAGCGAAATAGTCACTTTCTTGAAAAAAGAGATAAGGTTGGTCTGACATGATTTGTTCTTGCGAAACCCGTGCTGAGTCTTAGAAATCACAGCTCTCTGTTCCAGCTGCTCAAGGACTGACTGTTTGATGATTTGGTCCAAAATTTTGCCAGCTACAGATGTCAAGCTGACAGGTCGATAGTTACCCAGATCCTCTTTTTTCCCTTTCTTGAAGATGGGGACAACATTTGCCCACCTCCAATTGTCTGGCAACTTCCTGTTCTCCAAGAAGTGTCAAAAATAATGGACAGAGGTTCAGAGATTACATTTGCAAGTTCTTTTAGTACTCTTGGATGCAATTCATCTGGCACAGAAGACTTTGTTACATTTAAAGAAACTAGGTGTTTGCGGACTGCCCCAGCAGTGATCCTAGGGCACCGTTCATATCTCCCCTGTTGTGTCATGTTTTTTTCCACATTGAGCACCATCAGTATGGAAACAAATCCGGGGGCTCAATTTGGGAGTAAAAAGAGAGGAAAGGGGGCAAAAGTTCCCAATAGGGAACTCAGAAACGGTCCGGGGAGCAATCCTGAACTTTAAAAATAGGAATCATCACAAAATAATGGCTGGGTGAGTCCTCAGTGTGGAAACGGTCAAGGTGTTTTCCTCCAGTAGGAACAAAAGGAACATAGATTTCTCCTAACATCAGTTCATGAGGCAGGCAAACTTTCTTCCCTAAATGGCAGCTAACCCTGTTCCAAGAAATATAAACACTAATTCCTTAATTTTCAAAATATTTTAAATACCTTTTAAAATTGTAAAACAAAGAGTAACGGCACTTG
Organism: Paroedura picta; assembly: GCF_049243985.1. Classification (NCBI taxonomy): domain Eukaryota; kingdom Metazoa; phylum Chordata; class Lepidosauria; order Squamata; family Gekkonidae; genus Paroedura; species Paroedura picta. Next base: position 30,361,655 of record NC_135370.1, on the reverse strand, counting down.
CATTTCTACTGCGCCAAGGATTAAATAAAACAAAACAAAACAAAATTGATAAAGGCATCCCCTGGTTCAAAATGGCTCCCACGAATTCCATGCGCACTGCACAACGAGATTTGTTAGTATCTCTCTTTAATGGAGCCGAACACCGCAGAAGCCATAAATAATGCACAGCTGCTAACCATCATAATTAGAATGCCTGCTGAGAAATGACTGCAACATAGCAGTGGGATGGCAGTGACTAACTATTCCAATTCAGTGGCTCAGGGGAGAGGGAATGGGGATGGGCAGAGTTTCACTTGCATCTCCGACTCACTGAATCCAATTCAGGCCCAGCCTGTGTTGGCTCAAATCATCCCTGCCTCTTAGATTCATGGCCCGAGAAACTGCAGTGCGATCTCTGCTAAATTTGCAGTGGTTGTTATGAAAATCAGCCACGGCAACCACTTTTGTTTCCGAGCAAAGGAGAGAAAAATGGTAAGAAAGAGACTATTGGGATTGCAATCACCAAGTATTTGGGGAAGTCAGCCTTGAAGGGATGTTGTTAAGCTGCTTGAGCAGCTAAGATGTACCTTTGTGCTCACTCATGCATCAAGTGGTCACAGGTGAGGTTGCAATGGAAAAAAAGAAACCTGAGTACAAGCTCTGGGGATTACTTTATGGTAGGCCCACTCCCTCTTACTTTAGGAAGAGCAGATCGCTGTGTGTGTACTTAGCAGAAGCAAGCAGATTCCATTAAGCTCTCTACTCTCTCCATGTAGTCTGCCTGTATCCTAGCCACAAGAGGCTTGAAATGTGCTGCTTTTGTAAGTACTCTAAGCTCCAGGTGGAGGAGCAAGGAATCAAAACTGGCTCTCTAGATCAGAAACCGCTGTTCTTAACTACCATACCAAGTCTTCTATCCACTCTCACAACAACTTCAAATGCATATCATATTACAATGTACTCATTATTAACCTCATTTATACCTGCCTTTCTCACGGACTGAAGGCGGATTACAAAATACAAATATATTTTTAAAAATATATTTTTTAAAGAAACAATACAGTTAGAACTACAGCGTTAGAAAACAATGCAAATGAAAGCCTATAAAACTGTCTGCCATGACAGACCGTAATGAAGAATGGGGTTTTCAAAGGTAGAGGACATGGCAGTAAAAAAAAGAGAAAAAAGAGAAAATGTCCATTAAACATTGCAATAGGCTACAATCTTACCCCTTACAATGACCTCCTGGACTTACATTATACTGCTGCTTGAATCCTTCTGGGAAAACGCTGTCCTGAATATTTAAGAATGTGTTAAGATCAGTGGTGAGTGAACTCTCCTCGGATCCATTCAGAAAGGGATCAATAGTTTTGCGCTTTCTTGGAGGTTTAGGGGGGGGGAAAATCACTTCTCCGAACGTTCTCCCTTGATTTTTCGTGCCAGCACATGCACACTGATAGCCCCATAATCATGCTTGTCAATGCATATGTCTCTTCCAATGCATCCTTTGTTTTCACCCCCCAGGAATTGTCATCGGGCTTCACTCCCGCTAACAACCCGGAAGGTCCACAGACAGTGTAAATACATCAAACGCAAAAGCAAAATGCAACACTGAGACCTTTTCCGCACCAGGAATTCGGCTCAGTGTCACACTCATCTGGTCACGGGCTAATTTCTGCTTCTGAACAATGTTGGTGCAGGTCTGGGGCAATCCTAGGCCTGGCACGATGCAGGCTCTTATTTCCTTGCCACGGGGCAAATGAGGTCTGAGTTGGGAGGGGGGGGATCCTAATCCTAATATAAATGAATTTGGATTTTGCCTAACTGATTAGACCATTTCCACACTGGGAAGTTTGCTGCCTTGGCTCTCATGCGGGACCACAAATACGAGGTGGATGAGGTGCAACGGGCCAAATAATCCCCTCTGTGGGAGCAGGAAGAGGTGGGGCAACCTGCTCTAGCTTGAACTTCAGCCTGCAGCCCAGCAGGAAGCCTCCAGTGTTGAAATTGTCACAGAATTGCATTTTGCTTTTGTGTTTGGCTTAATTTCCTCCCCACCTACTCCATGGGCAGAAAGTTCCCGCTGAGGATGGGGAAATATCCACTCACAGATATTGATCTGCCACTAGGCTAGGGGTAGTCAACCTGTGGCCCTCCAGATGTTCATGGACTAAAATTCCCATGAGCCCCTGCCAGCATTTGCTGGGCTCATGGGAATTGTAGTCCATGAACATCTGGAGGACCACAGGTTGACTATCCCTGCTCTAGGCTACTGGTTCAGCCACTTGCATACTGGTATTTTTATTTATTTGATTTGATTTGATACACATAAAGCCCACTACTCACAGGGCTCTGGCTCATGGCGGGTAACATCATAAAACCCTACAATAAAGTCCCAATAAAATAGGTTAAACTTATCCTTCCCCGGCGGTGAAAGTTCAACTCTCCCTTCCATCCCACTCAATGGACTGTCATTAACCAAGCCACATGCCTTGGTAGCACCAGCTAGCATGTTGTGCCAGCCAGTTTGGTGTAGTGGTTAGGAGTGCGGACTTCTAATATGGCTTGCCGGGTTCGATTCTGTGCTCCCCCACATGCAGCCAGCTGGGTGACCTTGGGCTCCCCACGGCACTGATAAAACTGTTCTGACCGAGCAGGAATATCAGGGCTCTCTCAACCTCAACTCCCTCACAGGGTGTCTGTGGTGGGGAGAGGAAGGGGACTGTAAGCCGCTTTGAGCTTCCTTTGGGAGAGAAAAGCGGCATATAAGAACCAACTCTTCTTCTTCTAGAGTATGTTAAAAGGTAAAGGTATTCTTGTGCAAGCACCGAGTCATGTCTGACCCTTGGGGCGATGCCCTCTAGCGTTTTCATGGCAGACTCAATACAGGGTGGTTTGCCAGTGCCTTCCCCAGTCATTACCGTTTACCCCTCAGCAAGCTGGGTACTCATTTTACCGACCTCAGTAGGATGGAAGGCTGAGTCCACCTTGAGCCGGCTGCTGGGATCGAACTCCCAGCCTCATGGGCAGAGCTTCAAACAGCATGTCTGCTGCCTTACCACTCTGCGCCGCTCTCTAGCATATGTTGGCAGAGTTTAAATATGCCAAGAGGACTGCAGTGCAGACTGCTCAAAAGAATAAAATAATTTTATTTAGAAGAGGAACATACTTTGAATAGAAAGAGAAGAGAGAAATAGTCCTGTCTAATTGCTATGTTCATTATAAAAAGCATGCCACGGAAAACCCTCAGTTAATTCCAGCAATATATATGGTGCACGTTCAAAATTGTTGTTCTTAATTTTTAAAATAAAGCCATGTATGAGCTTGAATTTTTTTTTGGGTACAAATTGAATGTTTATTGAATTTCCAAAGGCCATCATTTAATCCTATGCTCATGACAAATAGCTTACTAGGAGGACAAGCCTGCCAGAAATCTCAGTTATACCTCTAGTAAATGCTGAGTATATAACTGCTATGATGGAGATATAAATATTTTTTTCAGTCTGCTGAAATGTGCACATAAGATCAAATGTGGATGAAATGTTATGCAAAACTGATTGAATGCACATGTAGATGGGCGCTGTTTAGTACGGCAAAAGAAAACAGACTGAGTTTACATCTAGGATAAATAGCAAAATATGTATCAATACAGATAAATCTGTGGGTGCTTAAATCATGAGACTAGTGCCTTTATCAGACAAGAAGGATCTTTCTACAATCCTGGAAAAAGTTCCAGATTTTGCAGAAAAATCTGAAATCTAACCTAAGTGAAATTAATAAATATAGCTGAAGATGAGTGACAGATAAAAGACGTGGAAGCATGGAAAGGTGAGGAATTTGGGAGGCGAAAATAGAGTGGGTACAGTAGAAAATACGGTGGCACTGAAAGTCCTTGTGGGTTCCTTGTTGCATAAGTGGTCTTTTCGCAGGGAACAGGAAGCAGGGAGTTCCGCACATTAGTACAAATAGCATCATGCCCAAGGAATGGCAAAAGTGTGACATATCGCGCCCACCCATCCCTGGCCCTCCTCATCTTTTTGCTATCACGCCTTTATCACCCTTCTTTTTGTGTGTCTTACCCTCCTCACCTGCTGCTGGAAGAGGCGGAAGAGAGCAACGTGCTTTATATTTGTTGCACTTCCTCCTGTCAATCAATTCAGGCAACCAATCCCCTTCCTCCATATTCTGATGCAGTTTAAAGGTCCCGTGATGCCCGCAGGTTTTTTTTTTAAATCATACCTATGCCTATACATAGAATCATAGATGCATAGTGATTTTGAACGCCATCCGTTTTGGCATCCTGAGTAGGCTTGATTCAGCCTGATTCAACCACTTCGGCTTTGGTGCCTATGGAAGTAAATAGCCCCAATAGACTATAATGGAAATGTCGGCATTCCCACCTTTCCCGGGGCCTGGGTGGGGGTTTGAAGTACAGCCTCCAAACTTTCAGGGTAGCTCTGGGAGGCTCTTCCTTGACTCCCCTCCAGATTTCAAAATGATTGGTCCAAGGGGTCCACATCTAGGGGCTCCCAAAGAGGGTGCCCCCATCCCTCCATTATATCATTGGATGAGCTTTAATTCCAGGGGCTCTCCAGGCCCCGCCTGGAGGTTCACTACCCCAGGGCAGCAAACGTTCCTTGAGGTTTGGAGGAGGGCCACAAAATGGTACATTGCCTCAGAGTCCACCCTCCAAAGTAGCCATTTTCATCTCCAGTACTGATTTTTATAGTCTAGAGATGAGCAGTTATAGTAGAGATGATGGCAGAGGCTTGCAGGTGGAAGTTGGGGTGGAGTGGTACAGGTGTGTCGCACCCAAACTGTGGGCTCTGGCCAGCTCTTACTTTATTTTGTGATGCAAACAGACAGACAGATCAGCAAGGGCCCTGCAAGTCTGGAAAGTGCAGGAAGATAGGAATAAGGAATAAGGACTATCAGAACAGGGCCGGGGGGGGGGGGGGACGGACCATGAGACCGCAGACTTCGTAATCTCCAAAGACTGTCCATTACAGATTCCCCTCTTCCAAAAGGCCCAGGTTTTTACAGCTACATAAAGAAACGTGTCAAGGGACCATTTTGGGTTGGTTGTGGACGGTGGGGGGGGGGGATCAATGCAAATGAGAATGTTATAATTTTTTATTATTATTATTATGACATTCTTTTACGCTTCCTTGAGCAATTTTAATGAACAACAAATGAACCACCATTAATCCCGTTTGCACTTAAGGTTAGGGAAGGAAATGTCCCTTAGCTAAAGGACGACAAACCTCGGAATGAACCCGTCTAAAAGAAGACCGGCTGGACACCCTGGGCTCAACCGTCGGTACTTCAATGGCACAATACAGGACACAGGCTCTTCGTTGTGTGCATTAATCCCCATCTGTCAGCATGGAATGGGTCCCGCTCGAGTCGATTGGACTCCTGCCCTAAAACGCAGGTGTTTGGCATTAATGTCTTTCGATTGCCAGCCTGCAGAACAGCGTGGATGGCACATCCTCTGTAGGAGGTTTCAACCTTGTGCCAAGATTAGAAATCTGGTATTCTGTTGGCAAGGGTGGAACTCATTCAGAAAGCAGTAACAGGCAGTGGCAGGTGATGTCTGGAGTTTCTTGCTGTAAGCTTCTAGCCCAGGGGTAGTCAAACTGCGGCCCTCCAGATGTCCATGGACTACAATTCCCAGGAGCCCCCTGCCAGCATTCGCTCCTGGGAATTGTAGTCCATGGACATCTGGAGGGCCGCAGTTTGACTACCCCTGTTCTAGCCATTAATGTGGAGATGCTGTGTGTTTGTGTGTGTGTGTGTGTGTGTGTATGTATTTGTTGTTGTTAGGTGCGAAGTCGTGTCCGACCCATCGCGACCCCATGGACAATGATCCTCCAGGCCTTCCTGTCCTCTACCATTCCCCGGAGTCCATTTAAGTTTGCACCTACTGCTTCAGTGACTCCATCCAGCCACCTCATTCTCTGTCGTCCCCTTCTTCTTTTGCCCTCGATCGCTCCCAGCATTAGGCTCTTCTCCAGGGAGTCCTTCCTTCTCATGAGGTGGCCAAAGTATTTGAGTTTCATCTTCAGGATCTGGCCTTCTAAGGAGCAGTCCGGGCTGATCTCCTCTAGGACTGACCGGTTTGTTCGCCTTGCAGTCCAAGGGACTCGCAAGAGTCTTCTCCAGCACCAGAGTTCACTTCCTTACGGTCCAACTACATATATATATATATATATGGGAGGCAGGAAGGCTGGAGGCAGGCACGGGGGGGGGGGGGAAGAGTGTGACATCAGCCATGTCAGCAATGTCACTTCTAGGGACAACCCAGTAGAGATACTGGATGGCTCTAGGAATCACTGGGAAAGCTATGGGCCTTCCTGACAAAAACACCCCCCCACACATCTTTAATAATATGCAGCCTGAGATAAACTTATGGGCAGTGATAAATCTTTTGGCTGATAAGGATATTGCAGTTTTATCGATTCTTTTGATGACTAATTGGTTTGAAAAGTCAATGTACTATCAATGTTCAATATTTTATGGTTTTAACTGGATCCGTAATTATGTGGGTCTACCATCCTGAGCCGTCTTTGGAAGGGCGGTTTAGAAATGTAATAAATAATTCATATATTTATGTAGGGACGTTTCAGTCATGACACATACATTGGACTTTCAGCGGTGCTTTCCAAAGCCGTGTTGCCCCATTATAAGTTCCTTGAATTCAGTAGGCATACAATGGCATAACTCTGCTCAGGATTACACTGCAAATAGCTTTAGATCCACAGCATTCACTTAAATGAATTTTAAATTTAAAATCAGCACCACTGTAGCCATGATATCAATGTTGTGATGGACGGAGTTTGAGGAAACAGCGGCCAAATGTCAAGGTTAGAAAAGTGATTCCACCCCGCTCCCCGCCCCCCAAGTTAAGTTTCACCGAAGGGATCTCAAAATTATTTCCAGGGGAGTGGTATAACTTTGCAATACTTTAAAAATTTTGGGTATTTGAGGGCGGGTCACAGATTTTTAGAGCCTCTTGTGGTGCAGAGTGGTAAGGCAGCAGAATTGCAGTCTGAAAGCTCTGCCCATGAGGCTGGGAGTTCGATCCCAGCAGCCGGCTCAGCCTTCCATCCTTCCGAGGTCGGTAGAATAAGTACCCAGCTTGCTGGGGGGTAAACAGTAATGACTGGGGAAGGCCCTGGCAAACCACCCCGTATTGAGTCTGCCATGAAAACACTAGAGGGCGTCACCCCAAGGGTCAGACATGATTTGGTGCTTGCACAGGGGATACCTTTACCTTTACCACAGATTTTCTCCTGATTTATCCTTTTTATAAATTAAATGAATAAAATCCTCCTTCAGTGATCATTTCCGGGAATACCACTGTTTTCCTAAAATACACACACAGTTTATATCAGCTTTTCTCAATTTTCTCATCGTCAGCAAACCCCTGAAACATTCTCCAGTCTTCAAGAAACCCCAGAAGTGGCACGATCGTGCAGAATGTAGTTGGGAAGCATAGCTGTGTACATGCCTACCCTGGGGCCTCGCCCCTTGCCGCCCCCTCCAGGCCCATCATCAGCCATTTTGGAAGGGAGTGGATGGTCAACGTGACCTTATATAGACGTATCACCCAATAAATGTTTAACAAATTTAATATATATACATAAAAATGTATATATATCTAGATGTCAAGAAATCTCAGCGTTCCATGAAACCCTGGTTGAGAAAGCCTGGTTTATATATTTATATTAGTAGCTAGATATTGAGTTGATTTTCAGAGTGCGAAAGTGGGTATGAGAGAGCAAGTTTACATCTGTCTCACTGCTATCTTGTCACAGATGATACATATGTTTCTCCCCATTTGACCAGAGCCAACAGTGGCACAAAGGAATAGATGTGCAAAACAAGAACGAGGAACATCCTAACACCTTTGATGAGCTGAAAAATTGTCTTTTGTCTCCAGCCTTAAGAAACTTGAATTGAAACTTGACTTGAATTTTAAAGCTAAGAGGGAATATGCGGTGCCTGCTGGACATGCCGCACACCGTGCAACGTCTGGGTCTTGTGATGCTTTTGTGATGCAAGGCAACAGGGCATGGGCAATGCAAAGGATGAGGGATGACAAGATGCTTCCAAGGACAGAGGGGAAAATGACAGGCACAGGTACCCAGGGGAGCTCCAAGGTGCCATAGTATGAGAATCTCCAATTCACTTCCAAGAACCAGACTTAGAATCATAGAATCATAGAATAATAGAGTTGGAAGGGACTTCCTGGGTCATCGTGTCCAACCCCCTGCACTATGCAGGACACTCACATCCCAATCGCTCATCCACTGCAACCTGCCACCCCTTTGCCTTCACAGAATCAGCCTCTCCATCAGATGGCTCTCCAGCCTCTGTTTGAAAATTCCCAAAGATGGAGAACCCACCACCTCCCACGGAAGCCTGTTCCACTGAGAAACAGCTTCTTCCGGATGTTGAGATAGAATTTCTTTTGAATTAATTTCATCCCATTCGTTCTGGTCTGTCCCTCTGGGGCAAGAGAGAACAATTCTGCTCCATCCTCCATATGGTACCCTTTTAAATACTTGAAGATGGTTATCAGATCTCCTCTCAGTCGTCTCCTCTCTAGGCTAAACAGACCAAGCTCCCCCAATCTTTCTTTATACGTCTTGGTCTCCAAACCCCTCACCATCTTTGTTGCCCTCCTCTAGACATGTTCCAGTTTGTCAACATCCCTCTTCAACTGGGGTGCCCAAAACTGAACACAGTACTCCAAGTGAGGGCGAACCAGAGTAGAGTAAAGCAGTACCATCACCTCCCGTGATCTGGACACGATACTCCATTTGATAAAGCCCCAAATCCCATTTGCCTTTTTAGACACTGAGTCATACTGCTGGCTCATGTTCAATAAACGAAAAGGAAGTAGTTTATTGAAAGAAAACAATCAGCTCTTCAAGAGGTCCTTGCTAAAACTGGGGATCATAGGCAAGCACCCCCTTATTAACCCAAAGTGTCCAACCTGTTCCAGGGCCAGACAGTTTAGTAGCAAAAGAGTCTTCTTGATGGGTTAGACTAGGCTTCCCCAGCCAGGGTTTTCTGAAACGCTGGGTTCCTTGATGGCCCTGGAGGGTTTCCTGAACGGTTGGGAGTTCATTTTAAATATTTTTAAAACTTGTTAAACGTTTATTGGGTAATATGACCATATATGGTCATGTCGACTGCTCCCCTCCAATGGCCAGTTATGGACCAGGAGGGGGCAGGAGGGGAGGGGCCCCAGGTGAGCGTTTAGCCAGCTATGCCTCCCAACCATATTCTGCATGATTGTGCTACTTCTGGGATCAAAGCCTGAAGACTGTTTCAGGGCTTTCTCAATGGTAAAAACATGGTGAAAGGCTGGGTTAGACTCTCCAGTCTCAAGGACGAGGAAGGAGAAGGAGAAGTGTCCTAGGCCAGGGGTAGTCAATGCTGTCAGGGGCTCATGGGAATTGTAGTCCATGGACATCTCGAGGACCACAGGTTGACTACCCCTGTCCTAGGCAACAGGATTAGGAACACAGCATTTTACACCTCGTGTGGAATACAGGAAGGGAGCTTCAGAGACAAAACATCCAGGGTAGGGTTGGGCGCTTCGGCTTTCCCGACCGAAGCAGCCAGCACTATGGAGTGGGGGGAGGCACGCACATGCAGGTGCGCATGTACGTGTGCGCCAACTGGCACACCAGTGCCTGTGCCTCCCCCCCCCTGCACCTTGGCGCTCTCTGCTTTGGGTGGGAATGGCTGCTTCGGATGCCGAAGCGCCCAACCCTACTCCAGGGAATTTGGGGGGCATCTAGCAAGACAGCAATACTAACCCGGGTTAGCTAGGCCATGCAGCAAAAGCATGTCATAGAACAGAGGGCCAGGCAGTTCAATAGAAATGGCCCACATCCGTCATGGTTTTGACACAGAGCATTAGTAGGCACACCGAGGCATACCAAACAGGAGACTGGGCAGGATGAATTTCTTCGCAAGTGCCATAATCAAAACCCACGTCCACAATGCAGGAGGTATCAGAGGAGGCACACAAGGACCAAATGATCCGAAATAAACTAGGGTGATGAAAAGCAGCCCAATTTGCAGCCAGATTGCAGAAAGGAAATGAGAGAGAGAGAGAGAGCGAGAGAGCGAGAGAGAGAACACAGCAATAGCAGATAAATTTAACTATAGGGCTCGCAAGCTTTCTCATTACTACCAGGAAAGGAGTGAGGTGAATTTCCCCAGGGAGAGAGGAAAGTTGTCACTGATGCTTCCGCAGAAGTGTAACAAATAGCCAGGCAATTTTAGAAGAAAGAGGGGCGGGGGAGTTTTTCTACCAACAACAAATGAATTGATCAGTTACTCCTGATGCAAAAACAAACCATTTCTAGAGCAAAACAAAAGAGATGTGTTTAGAACTAATCTATATATCGGGCATTATATTCCTGGTTCTTGTGGCCACCACTGAAGTTTCACGGGCCGGAATAGGAGGCCTCCTAATCTTCTACGATAAAAGTTCTTGTACCGTTGATGTTATATAGCTCAGTGCCTTGCTCTAGCAATGGCAGCCGATGACAGATTATAATAGTCCTTTCTATGTCTTACTTTTATATCCCTACTTTCCACCCAATGGGCCATAAAAAGCCTAATCTACAATGATTTTAGAAAGTAGACAAATACAATGGCATGGATCCTACCTCTATCCTACCCCTTGACTGAATATAGTTTAAAGCCTTCATCCCGCTAAGGAGCAGTCCCGCAATGGAGGAGCAACTTAACTGAGCAATCAGCTTTGGGATTTTGGACTTAGAAGGGTGTAACTCTCTTTAGGATTGCACTCGGAGTTCATGGACGGCTTCTTAGGCTGGAAAAAGAATCTGAACTGGAAGAGCTTCATCCAGCCAGCGCTTGGATCCGCACCAACATCTGTACAGTCAGACCACTATTTCCAAAATACAAGAACAAATAGCGCCGGCTTTCTCATTTTACTTTTCTGTTGAGAAATCCCGGAAACATTCTTCAGGCTTCGAGAAACCCCAAAAATGACGTGATCATGCAGAATATGGTTGAGAAGCATTGCTGTGCACATGTCCACCCAAGACCCCTCCCCTCCCCTCCCCTTCCCAACCCCTCCAGGTCCATCATTGGCCATTGGGGGGGGGGGTAGGTCAACATGGTCATATATGTTCATATCACCCAATTGTGAGGATCTTCATTTACCCAGCACTTTACGGCACCTGTTTTGAGTTTCTCTGCCAGCCAACTCAGAATTCATGGACACTTCTGGTTGCTGCCAGGGAAGACAGCATGGTACAGCAGGTGGCTGAGTGACTCGTAAATGACTCACAGAGGAAATGGATCCATGAGCGAAGCGAAGCTTTTCTGAGAGGCAGCTGGGTGCAGTGGTTCAGAGTGGTGGTCTCTAATCTGGCTCCTCTTCCACATGCAGCCAGCTGGGTGACCTTGGGCTCGCCACAGTACTGATAAAGCTGTTCTGACTGAGCAGTAATATCAGGGCTCTCTCAGCCTCACCCACCTCACAGGGTGTCTGTTGTGGGGAGAGGAATGGGAAGGCGACTGTAAGCCGCTTTGAGCCTCCTTCGGGTAGAGAAAAGCAACATATATGAATCAACTCTTCTTCTTGTCTTCTAGTCACATCACAGCACTGATAAAGCTGTTCTGACCGAGCACGAAAATCAGGGCTTTCTCAGCCTCACCCCCCTCACAGGGTGTCTGTTGTGGGGAGAGGAAGGGAAGGCAGTTGTAAACCACTTTGAGACCTCTTTCAATGGTGCTGCTTATACTTTCCTTAAGCAATGGGTGCCGTTCAGGGCAGGCATGGTGGGCCTAGTCTACCAAATTGTTTTAAAAGCAGGCCAACCAAATTATTTTTGGCTCTTATTTACCCTTTCACTTGTGTTAGGGTTCTCACTATTTAGCCTTTGACTTAGGTTCACAGATAGCAGCAGAAATATTTAGAAAATTAAATCTCAGGGTCCCCCCACCCCTCCATTTACTTTAATCAAAAGGTTATTGTTTGGTGCTCGTGGCACCTTATACTCTTCCGATTATGGGAGATGAATAGTTGTGGCCTTTGGTGATCCACCTCCTTCTTGTGTTCGAAGTCTGTCCCTGGGTGGTATTGTTAAGTGTGGCAGGGCCCCTGCCTCATTGACAGGCATACTGTCTTCTATAACCAATGGCACCCCACAATAGTCTAGGCTTAAGCTAAAGCCAAGACAACACTGCTAGGGTCGGCCAAGCCAGGCCAGACTCCATCTCTGCCTTAGGTTTGGAATGACAGCCTTTGCCTGACCCAGAGGTGCCTCTGGACTCAAGCTTGCATCAGCTTACCCCCCCCCCCCCATTGTATTTCTAAGGGAGTGGACTGGCTTCCTCCTGTTTGCCTAAGGGCTCCTAGGAAAATCCTTTGTCTTGCAACATTTTTCACACTTGGCCCCTCTGCCAGGGGAAATCTCCTCCCCACATCCTGCCAGCTAGACCTGATAGCTACCTTTATCCAAATCCATTTACGGCCATCACCCCCCACTTGGCCAGGTATTGTCCTAATCTCTGGGGACCCTGGAAACTTCCAGCACATGCTTACCTGAGCCTTGTCACATAGCCCCCTTCCCAAAAATCCTATAAAAACTGTGGCTTCACACAGCCACTCTGAGTGTCTTCCAACCCGGGACCTCCCACGCTGGTTCGTGCTTCTTCCTCTGACCCACCACTCCTTGGACAGGTAACTATCAAGCCTTCCACTCTTCCTCCCCCTTCTCTATATGTCTGCTTGTATGTGTGTTAGCTATTTGTGTGTACTTTTGTTATTTTCCTTTCAATAAAAGCTTATATTAACATTTTACCATTTAAATCTGTGTTTGCCTTGAGTTCCTACAGGTGGAATAACCCTCGTATACAAAGGTAACAATCCGATAACGCTAAGTTACCCCCCCTCTCGCAGCATTTGAGCTAATATTCCCCACAAGCTCAAAGATACGTGTTTTAGGACACGTGTCCAGCAATTTGGGTAACAGATTATGGTGGATCACGCGGGCATTTGCCCCAGGCTTACTAGGGAGTAAAGTGGATGCACGGCACTCTCCAGTAACCCGGACGTAAGGGAAAAAGCCTGAGTGAACTCTTGGCATTAGTGTGTGAATGTGCTCTTGGAAGTGTGAATTCTGGGTGGGCTGTTTTCCGTTCCCCTCCTTTCCTTTAGTACTATAAAGCCTGTTGGCCGTGGGCTAAAACGGTGTTCATTTGGAATTTGTTGTGGGTTTTGACTGTCGCTCTGTGGGGACCCCACATTGCATCTTTCAGACCCACTGGGTGTCTCCCACCATGGTAGCATGCGATAGGGAACCCCGCCCTCATGCATCTGACCTTCGCTAAGGCAGAGCGGAGGTTTGCCCTTTCATGTGCTGTATATACCATGAATTAGGGCTCCTCTTCCTCCTCTTCTGATCACGAGCTGTAGATACCGTGAATCAGTCGAGGTTTGCAGGTGCTCCTCCTGACTTCGGGCACTCCCGTTAAGTGCAGGGCAAGAAAGGACACCGTGCCAACCCCCCCTTTTGTTTCCTCCTGTTCATGTGCTGTATATACCGTGAATCAGGGTTGGTGCAGGCTGTAATCATTCTGCAGACACAGAAGACACAGGCCTGGTCTTTCTTTTGCTGCATACCAGAGCTCGGTGGCAGCAATCTTTGGGTTAATTCTTGGGTGTGCTGCCTGTAGGATTTCCCCTATCTCTTTGAGTGTTTGGGTAACTGCTGCTATAAGGGATGGCTGCAAAGATTGTTCTTGCTGAAGCCTTTCAGAGCAAGGACAGGGTAGACCAGCTGACCAAGTGGGTCATGTCAAAGGGGCGCAACCCCTGGAAACCTGGGTTCTTTAAAGACCCAAATCCCCTGGAGAAACTTACAGAGACTTTTCAGTCCTACTGTGACTCCAGGAGGCTGAAACTGGGAAGTGTGAGTACCCATGCTGCCTGGGGTCTCTACATCGCGCTGCAGGACAGTGTGGCACAGATTAGAGAACTCCAAACAGCAACGGAAAGTTTGGAACGGGACCTCCGACTAGCATTGGAAAATCAGGAGCGTGAGTATGCACTCAAGCTCTCTGATACAGAAACTTGCCTTGAGTCCCTGGGAAAAGATCTTGAGAGAGAAATAGGGGAGCGAGACGCTGTAATTAGCAAGCTCCACCGAAAAATAGAACAGTTGCAAGGAGAGAAGTTTGACTTGCTGGTGGACAAAAACCACTATGCAAATCTGGTACAGGAGAAAGATCTCCAGTGCCAACAGGCTCTTCTGAGAGCAGAAGAGGCCTCTGCTAAGATGGAAGAATTGAGCAAGCTGCATGATCAGGCACAAAGTGCAGCACAATTTCTGGCTAGGGAAAAAGCAGCACAAGTCTCAGCCATAAGCCATGATGCGTGCCGCCAGGAAATTGAAAGTCTGAAGCAAAAATTGGGGCTTCAGACTGCTCTCATTGCAACTGTACACCCCGAGACACTCCCTTCCCTGCCAGACCTGTCTCACACCGAGCAGGTACTGCCAGCAGAGGCTGTCTCACATCCGCCAATCCACCTTGATTGGACGGAAACCCCCACTCCGGTCCATCCTGTCCAGCATGAGACAGTCCGGAGGCACATGGCAAACGGCCGTGTCGAGGTTACCAACCAGGAGAGAGTCATGATTTGGAAGCCTCATGAAGCGAAGGCTATTGGTGACCAGTTGGGCCCTCTCAACAGGGACACTGGCGTGCAATGGCTGTATTCAACCCTAGAGCAGTACCCCACTGCCAGTGGGGAGGATCTGTGCCAATTGGTAAGGGTGTGCGCTACTGGACCAGACGCACAAGCCTTACGGAATGGCCTACTCCAACGTAAAATGGCACAGTTAGGTCCAATGAATTGGGCCCGTGAAATAGCCAAGTTGCTATGGCCAGGCCAATCAGCAGAGCTACTGTTCCTCATGGACAAGCAAGGCCCGGATGAGAACCCTGAAAGCTATTCAAGCCGCAAGTGCTTTCTTGCGCAGTTAGCTGAGAAGGTTCAGGCAAATGCCCAGGGTATATGGAACTTTAATGTAGACAATTTTAAGACTCCGTTCTACAATGGTCTTAACACCAGAACAAAAATTGCTATAGGCTTGTTCAACCCGACCAACATCACTTGGTATGCGCTCAAGGAGAAGGTACGGCTCGCTGACGACCTTTTCCGTGAGGCGGCCTATGCTCAAGGTTCTCGAGTCAAGCATCCCAAGAAAGGCTCCCAGGAATCAGTGCAGGCGGTCACTTATGCCAACAGTGGCTCGCATTTGAAACGTAGAAGAAACAGGAGACACAGCAGCTTTGGAGCAGGGAAAAACCTCTCTGGCCAAAGTGCAGAGTCTTCCCTTGGCACCCAAACTGCTGTGCCTCCCCCAACACCTCTTGGGAACCCTCAGCAGGCAGTTTCCTCTGCCCAGAAACAGCCTCAGCACCCGGAAACCTGCCTAAGGAGATACTTCTGGGCCGGGCTCAAGGAGGCCAGATTGGACATGGCCCAGTTCAACAGGCAGCCTCTGAGAAAGCTAGCCCTTGCCTATGGGAAGCTTACTGCCAACTCAGCAGAGCGCCTACAGCCACCTTCCCCTGCCCAAAACAGGGATAAGACACAGAGTGGTTTTTCTTATAGTAACTTCCCCCAGAATAATCCCAAACCTAATAGAGATTCTGCCCCTCAGCAGCAGAATAAAATTAGTGACCGGATTTTTCTGTGGCGGGAACTTAGAAATGCTGGGGCAGACATGACCCAGTATGATAACCAACCCACATCTGTGCTCATGTGTGCCTTTGTGAAGGCCATGAGGAAGAGGAAAACCAGGAAAATGCTTAGATCTGAGCCAGAGATGGAGACAAGAACTAGGCCCACAGAAATTTCTTCTCAACCCTCTAAGTACTGGCAGAAGGAAATAGAGAAATTTAAAACTCTTACCCAGAAACAAGATCTAGAAATTAAAGATCTTAATGAGAAAAACAAGGAATTCCAGGGTGAACATTTTAAAGTAAAAACGCATTTGCAAAATGTACTGGATTTCCAAAGCCACACAGATAATAAATTGAAAAGAAAATACAGCAGATCCAGCCACCCAGCTTCACCTCTTGTCTTTAAAAAAGAGGAAATATTCTCAGTTCCCACATCTCAGAGTCAGGAAGGAAACCTTGCCTCTGAACCTGTACAGAGTTCCAAAATCCAAGTTCACAATAATTGTTCAACATGTGTGCTTCCATTTTTACTTTTAAACCTCCAAATTTTAAATTTGGCTGCAATTAGTAGAGCCTCCACTGATAGTTGCATTCACACTGAAACAGCCACTATTTTGCAATCTTAAAACAGACTCTCTTTGTCTAACTGCCTTTCTAGGCACTCAGGCCTATGACTCATGCCTTGCTCTCCCCCAGCAAAGCAAATAATCTACATAACTAAGGAACTTTAACAGAACAGAAAGTATTCTTTCTTCTTAAATCAGGAAGGGAAGAACTTTTGTTTCTTTAAAGACTGACCCCCACCTCAGGGAAACAGATCCTCTTTGGGAAATGTGTCCTTTACAGATTTTTCTTCCCTTTTACATTTTGTCTTTTTATTTTTAATTGGCAATTAGAACATCTTTTTGTCATTTTTTTTTGTTTTGAATGAAAATCTAGCTTATCAGGCAGCCAATAAAGACCCTCTGCCCATGCACAGGAACAGTCTTTCCCTTTAAGGATACTAGGTTGCTCTGCCTAAGAATGGGAGCATCTGGTTGAAGTATTTCCACTGTGTCCAAGAAATGGAAAGGACAATTAGACAATCCCCAGGAGGATTGTGCCACTGAAGAGCCCCCGGAGGTCAAACCTCCAGCCCCCACCACAACAGTTGTGGTCAAACAACTCTCACTGAGCAATTCAGGAGAGCCTGCTTTGGAAGGTGTGGCAGAAACCTTCCTCCAGTTTGATCCAGGGTAAAGGGACGCAAGGGGGGGAGGCCCTTTCCTGAGGCATTTTGCACCTGTGTATATGGCCCCTGCTACAACCCCCGTTCCTTTCTCCTAGTCTTTGCTGTGCTCTCTCTTGGAAATGCTTCCCCTACTCTTCCTCCTCAACAGGAGATTATTGTTCCCTCTTCCCCACAGCCCCCCACCTTTGACCTCCTCTCCCCAAGCCTAAAACACCAGATTCTCGTTTTCCCTATCCAGCTCCCTGGGTTCCTGCTGCTCGGGAATCCATAACCAAACCTGTCAGCTTGTTTCCCTGCTACAGATTTCCCGCAGATGCCAATTGTTCCCGGTTAGCCCCAAAGATCTCGCGGCTTCCCTATTGTAAGGCTTGCCACGAATAATGCTCAATGCCACCCTCTCTGGGAGACTTTGCTGCAGCCGCTCTGCCGCCTGGAAGCAAGGGGGGGAGGGCATCAGAAGACCTTGCCAACCTGCCAAGAAGATTCTAGGGAGGGGTGGGAACGGGAATAATTTGCCTCTGTATTTATTGGGAAGGTGACTGCTACCTCTCCCACCCTACATTTTTGCTGTAAATATACATTTTTCATTGTGTACAATGTATCCATTTTTTTTAGATTGAGAATGTAGCAAATAGTTTGCTAGTTTATGTATGTAAGTTTTGCTAAATTGCTTAGCTTTACCTTGTTCTTATTGCATTGCTTATTAGAGGCCATTGCTTAGTTCATTGTCTAACTTTAGTTTCTGCCACTTTCTGCCTGCTTCATAGTAATTGCTTGATATTCATTGCCAGCATTTTTAGGACTGCCTAGTGCTCGCATTCTAAAATATTGCTCAGGTACTGCCCACAGTTTCCTGCCTGCATAGAATTTGGCTTTCACTGCATTTGCTTTTTGTCTATTGTTTGCTAGATTGCCTTGCTCAACGTATTAGTTTGCATTGGTTTATTGCTTTATTCATATGGTGGAGACCTCACGCTTAGCTAGTTCATTGTTCATGTATGTTACATTTAGTTTTGAGTGGTTGTGGTAAAGAGGAACAGCAACTTCACAGCTTTCCTTAAGTCACCCAAACCCCTCCTAAATGTGTTTTGTTTTTAATTTGGCTTAAGTTTTTGTAGTTTTTGTAGTGGCAGAAGATGGCCCCACTTTTCTCTCTGAATTTCTAGGCTGAATTTCAATCTTTGCCACCACCAACGCAGTATATATTGGTCTGGAGCGAATAAATGGAAATATAATTCGCTCCAGAGGGGGGGATTGTTAAGTGTGGCAGGGCCCCTGCCTCATTGACAGGCATACTGTCTTCTATAACCAATGGCACCCCACAATAGTCTAGGCTTAAGCTAAAGCCAAGACAACACTGCTAGGGTCGGCCAAGCCAGGCCAGACTCCATCTCTGCCTTAGGTTTGGAATGACAGCCTTTGCCTGACCCAGAGGTGCCTCTGGACTCAAGCTTGCATCAGCTTACCCCCCCCCCCCCCCATTGTATTTCTAAGGGAGTGGACTGGCTTCCTCCTGTTTGCCTAAGGGCTCCTAGGAAAATCCTTTGTCTTGCAACATTTTTCACACTTGGCCCCTCTGCCAGGGGAAATCTCCTCCCCACATCCTGCCAGCTAGACCTGATAGCTACCTTTATCCAAATCCATTTACGGCCATCACCCCCCACTTGGCCAGGTATTGTCCTAATCTCTGGGGACCCTGGAAACTTCCAGCACATGCTTACCTGAGCCTTGTCACATAGCCCCCTTCCCAAAAATCCTATAAAAACTGTGGCTTCACACAGCCACTCTGAGTGTCTTCCAACCCGGGACCTCCCACGCTGGTTCGTGCTTCTTCCTCTGACCCACCACTCCTTGGACAGGTAACTATCAAGCCTTCCACTCTTCCTCCCCCTTCTCTATATGTCTGCTTGTATGTGTGTTAGCTATTTGTGTGTACTTTTGTTATTTTCCTTTCAATAAAAGCTTATATTAACATTTTACCATTTAAATCTGTGTTTGCCTTGAGTTCCTACAGGTGGAATAACCCTCGTATACAAAGGTAACGATCCGATAACGCTAAGTTACCCCCCCTCTCGCAGCATTTGAGCTAATATTCCCCACAAGCTCAAAGATACGTGTTTTAGGACACGTGTCCAGCAATTTGGGTAACAGTATTCCTGTATGAGTCCAGGGAAGGATTATGCACATGATATTTAAAGGTTATTCCTTTGTTCACTTGCATTGATTTCACAGTAATTCTATAAAACTTGAACAGGTAAAATACAATTAGCCTTGATTTATGCAAGATATTGCCATACAAGAGCGAGGGAGGGGAGGGATGCCCGTTTCCAGGTGGGACCTGGGGATCCCCCAGAATTGTAGCTCCTCTACAGATTATAATTTCATCAGAGAAAATGGCTACTTTGGAGGGTGGAGTTTCTGGCATTGTTCCTCCCTAGAGTCACCAATGGCCTGGTGACTCTAGATGGGGGAGTGGGGTGAAAGTAATAAAGGACTAGGTTCTGAAGTAGAGGAACAGCACACAGTAGGCAATATGTTCAAATAACTGATTTGGAGACGGCTTATGTGAGCTGAAATATAAGGAATTATGAATTCACTAGCTTCAAAGCCTGTTCCTAAGAACGGGCCTTGAAAGGGCCCCCTCCTCTGGCCCATGGCCAAGTAGCTTAAGGTGGCTTTGGGCTGCAGCTCACAGTCAGATCAAGTGGGGCAGGAGGAGGCTGGGCAGCTCGTTAGCAGGGCCGGGACAGAGCTCCTTAGCAGGCAGTCAGCAGGCCAGGAAGCCCTCGTCAGCAGGCCCTCCACTATGACCCTTTGCCCAGGGCCTCTCCCCTTACCTGCTGCTGGCTCCAGGCACTGAGGTGTCTGAGAGCAAAGAAGCTAGAGTCCAGGGATGGAGGGCGGGAGCTGCAGGGGCAGGGCCAATCAGGGCAAAGCTGGCTGCACCCTCATTGGCCCTATTCTAACTTGGACAGCTGAACATGTCCCACCCCCTAGGCTGTTTCATAAATATATAGAGGAACAACAATGAATAAGGATGTGTATTGAGCAGTCACAGTTTGCAGATGACCAACTATGCAATTCTACGCAAAGCTACATTCTTCTAAACCTATTTAAGTTGGCTGAGTTGCTCAGTAACATGTTGTAATGGACACATATACCCCCCAATTAATTTCCTTGCTCTTTGGGCAAATTTGTTGATATGAAAAACTGTTCAGAATTGGCATCCCTCTAACCCTTGTCCTCTTCTGCACACTTGGTGTCACTGATTAGAGCAGTGGTTCTCAAACAGGGGGGCAGGACCTCTTTGGGGGTCGAACGACCCTTTCACAGGGATCGCGGCAGGGCAAACAGCTTGGCCGGGGGGAGGCCCATCCACACAATAGTCTTGCGTGTAGACTGAGATAGAGCATTTGTCTGTGGAAAAGAAAGAGATCAGCATTGTGGGACAAGAGGCAGAACTGAACTGAAAAACCCAGGGGGGGGAACAATTTATATACAATCATGAACAATGGATCTTCATGCCATTGGTCAGTTTTGGCTTAATTTCTGTCAAAGAACACTTGCATAATTTTACGGTTGGGGGTCACCACAACATGAGGAACTGTATTAAAGGGTCGCGGCATTAGGAAGGTTGAGAACCACTGGATTATAGTCTTCATAGTGACTTTCTAGCTTCCCTTAGAGTGATCCCACTTGCTCCTTTTGATTTTAATTAGGAGATTTTAAACTTAAGCAGGTTCCAACTCTTTGCTACCTGCCCAGCGCACCATTCCTTTCAGCTTTGGCTATTTTCTTAACATGGTACCTTTTAGAAGGAAAAAGAAAGGAGATTGTTTTGAATGATGTTTTAGTGTCACTTGAGTCTATTTAAAAATCAAGGCCATCCATCCGTGTGTGTGTTTTTGAGTTTGAAAGGGAAAAAATCCCTTAAATCTGTAGGGGAATAGGATTAAGCCGAGGCACTTCAACTGATAGCGGGTTGGGGGAAATCAGGGCTTTCATGATGAGCTCTAATAAGACGGGACAAAAGAGCCAAGCTGGTTGTCGGGATGAGAAGAATACAAGGTCAGGGAGATAAGTACTTCTTCATTACACAAGAGGAATCTTCAGTATAAGTTTCAGAAATCAGAAGTGCGCTTGAGATTCCCCCGGCTGCTCTCTAGATTAAAAATGAAGATGTGTGTATATATATATAACTGGATGCAGAAAACCTCTGGTTGAATATAATTAAGGAGACTATTTTATTTCCTATGACTTCAGCGATAGGTATGGCAGAATTGCATTAGCGTGTGAACTCTTTAGCATTAGATCAGGTGAGACAAATCGGAGTTAAAAGAGTAGTAATGCTTCTCATTCACGCCGTGTGATGCCACTTCAAAGGATCTCTGAACGTTACCTTAATTATCTCAAAAGGGAAGGCCAGGGGCTTTGTGTCACAGCCTCGACATCCGCCTGGGATGTGTGTTCCAATCAGTTGTCATGGAGTCTCGTTTTGAAGTGGTTTAGGTCAATTTCAACGAGACCTTTGCAAAAACGGTCACATCAGGGTGTTAAAAGCCACGGCAGTCAATTGCCAAGCTGGTTATTGGTATTTCCTAGTCCGATACAATTAAGATACCAGAATGACAGGCACTTGGCACACCTGCTGTTTAGAATGGCCAGAATAAGAATGAGAGAGAACATCTTGCTGGTTCAGACCGAGGATCACGCAACTGAGGTCCGACTGCTGTCACCCTGAGGCTCCTGGATGCCGACAAGGAGGATATGGCATTGAAAGTGTGATATGGCAGTAAAGAAGGCTAATGCGATATTTGGCTGCATTGTTGGGAGCATAGAATCCAAAGCTGGCTTTCTCAGTCTGGATTTCATGAAACCCTGGGGTGTCGTGATGGCCCTGGAAGGGTTTCCTGAAAGGATGGGAGTTAAATAATTTTTAAAATATATATTTTTTATTTGTTAAAGTTTTATCAGGTGACATGCATGGTCATGTCGACCTGAACCCCGCTCCCAAAATGGCCAATGAATTGGCAAATGCCATTGCATGGAGAGGCTGATTCTGTGAAGGTTCAGGAGGATGGCAGGTTAGAGTGGATGAACGACAGGGTTGTGAGTGTCCTGCATAGTGCAGGGGGTTGGACTAGATGACCCAGGAGGACCCTTCCAACTCTATGATTCTATGTTCCTAGAGATGGAGAGAATTAGTGCATTTGTCAATTCTATCTCATTTCCTCCATTTGTGAGATTGTATTATTACAAAGTATCTTGAAACAAGAGCAACCCACCAGGACCTGTTTGTTGAATATTGTGTTGTGAAAATTGTGTTGAACTCTGGTACTATCTAATTAGGAGGTTCTTTCAATAAACTGTTTATTGAGCCTGCGCGGTTTCATTTGTTCACTTGTTACATTCTGGGTACTCCTTTCTCTGGCTCCATCTGGAAATCGTGTCCACAGGCTCTCACCTGGCACAATTATTTAGGGCGATTAGATCTCTTACTCTTGCATATTCTGACAGTAATGACCAGCCTTTCTCGACTTTTTTTTACCATTGAGAACCCCCAGAAACATTCTTCAGGCTGCAAGAAACCCCAGAAGTGGCACAATCGTGCAGAATATGGTTGGGAAGCATTACTGTGTACGTGCTCACACAAGGCCTCTCCCCTTCCCACCCCCTCCAGTCCCATTATTGACCATTTTGAGAGGGGAGGGCGGGTAAACATGACCATATATGTTCATATCATCAGATAAATGTTTAACAAATTCAAAAAAAAAATTAAAAATTAATTAACCCCCACCCACTTGGGAAACTTTTCCAGGCCATCAAGAAATCCTGGTTGAGAAAGCCTGTTCAAGTGCCACGAGCAGGGATTTTGTATTGCCTGATGATGCCTACAGTGCAATGCCTTCTAGTGGAATCAGTTGACCTATAACAGCATCCACTGCTGAATGGAAAGGGGACATTCCTAAGTGGAGAGCAAGTCCCATTAGATTAGGAAAGCCTTCTGAGTGTTGTTGATACAAGGCTGAGTCGCACATCATTGTGGCTACCAGAGGGACCACATATGTGCTGAGTGTTCTATGCTTATCTGGCACACATGGGGCTCATTCAGATCAAGAGGGTCATTGTACATGCAAAGAAGAGGCTTTAATTTTCTCCCCGTGCTATTTATCCAACAGTACAATTATTTACCCCCTTTAGAAAAACTCTTGACTCATTGAGTTTCACAGCAGAGCAAATAACAGCTCCCTGGGGGCCCTTTCATGTTTGGAAAATGGCCCAGGGGGAAAGGCTGAAGCTTCTTCTTTATGTACCCTGTAGTTCCAATCAGAATTGTACCCTCGTGCATGTGGGCAACATGAAATTCCCAGCATGTATGAGATCAAAGTCCTTGTGGTGTCCACAAGGTGCCAACTGGCCCTTAAACATTACATCCTAGCCAAACTAGCTCTCAGGAGTTAAATAGATAGGCACAGGCAGGCAGAATACCTTTACTGGCATAATTCAGTTATTAAAATATTGGAAAATACAGCCCCAGTGTTATGAACAATCCCAGCACATGTCAGTATAATTATCCTTTTTCAAATTAAAATTCCATTGTTTAGATACTGCCACCAAGAGGGTTGCCACCTTTCCTGCAACTTTGGTCGACTAGTAATGTATAGATCAGTTTCTGGTTATTTGGACAAGGAGTTAGATCTATAGTTTCTATAAGGCAGTGATCCCCAACCCCTGGTCCGGGGACTGGTACCGGTGATAAAAAGGTTGGGGTCCACTGCTATAAGGTGTTCTTGTAAATTATCGTAAAGGTGGCAATCCAAAAGTATGTGTGACAGGGAGTCAGGACATCCCGCTCCACATCTACATGGACTTTCTTGAGAAATTATTCTCTGGAATTGGATGTATGAGACCACTGAGGGTGAGTTCGTTCTTGCTTGAATGAAAGGTATTCTAAACTTGGGATCATCTAAGGGGTCTAGGTAATTCAGGCAAAAATTGGGTGGAATTCCAAAATATTGACGTGAATAGGTTGGCAGAATTAACATAAATTTATGCCGAAACTTATGATCAATGAACCTTTGATTGTTTTTAAGGAAGCCAAGGATTCTAAGTCACTACCTATCTGGACAATTTTTTCTATGATCTTGGTTTTCCATTCAGATCAGGGAGTCCAAAAGGGATCTGTGTAAATATTTTATAAGGGTTAAATCCCCTACTTGGAAATGGATCCTTAGCCACAATTTGATTGCAATCGACCAGGCTCTAGTTTCCATAGACTTTTGATTTACTTTGGAGCAGTGGTCCCCAACCTTTCTGAGGTTGGGGACCGGCAGGGCATCGGGGCGCGGCCCACGCCCACGCATCGCCCTGATTCCCTCTCCCCGCCCTCCCGCAGTAAGAAGCTTCCCGGGCCGCAAGCTTGCAGCCTGGGAGGTTTTTTACTGCGGGGGGGGGGCGGGGAGAGGGAGCCGGGGCCCGGCGCCATGGCCTTCCGGGCCGCGGCCCGCAGGTTGGGGACCACTGCTTTGGAGCATATAGTGGGGGGTAGGAAACACAATTTGGTAATCCTACAAGTTAGTGAAGGAAGCAACCGTTCTACTTCAAGTTCAATAGAGAGCTTACAGATGAGCTGATTACCTATAAAAAAAACAGGCAGAACTGTATTGGCCCTTGTGCACTCCATAGATTGCTGTGGTTAAAAAATAAATATTTCTCCGCTTCGCAATGTGAAGAATCAAAGGAAGATGGAGGCAATGTGGATGTCCTTTGTTCCGTGACTAAACTTTATTGCAGTGGTCCACAACCTTTTTCAGGTTGCGGACTTTTGGGGGGGGAGGGCGATCCGGGCACCGTGCATGCGTGTTTGCGCCGGGGCCGCACTTCCCTCTCCCCCCCCCTCCTGCAGAAAGAAGCTTCCCGGGCCGCAAGCTAATCGGCCGCTTTGGCGGTTGATTTGCTTGCGGCCTGGGAAATGTCTCACTGTGGGGGGGAGAGGGAGCCGTGGCCCGGCGCCGAGGCCTTTGCAGCCTGGCACCGGGTTGCGGCCTGGTGGTTGGGGACCACTGCTTTATAACTTACACAGGAGAAGATTTGATGGGAGTGCGACTCTGACAGTTTTAACACTTTTCCAAATAGAAGGACATAATAGCCTGGATATCTATTGTATTTTGTTGATATGCCTCCTTGGTTAAAAAAGAAGAATCAGTTCTGACACTTATATCATGAACAAAATCAAGATAACAGAAGAGGAAAAAATATCCTTCAAAGAATTTCCTTTATATAGGAACAGATGACATGAGGGTGAAATATAGTTCTATTTGAAAAACAAAGCAAAAAAACCTGAATAGGTATCCAGCCAGGACTGAACCTGTTCTTAACAATCATTCCTGTTTGTTCATATTATACTGCAGGTAAAGTATCAAGAAGGTCACTTGAAAGCTCAAGGTTAGATACGCTGTGGAGATTTTTCAGTTTGGGGGGGGGGGTTGGCTGTACGGCCACCTGGTTTTTGGTCCAGGGTTCGTCCCCTTGAGTCTTCCCACTACTACATGGGAGCCTTTGGCCCACTTCCAGTCTGCCCTGGATTTTTGCTGCTGCATGACCTAGCCAAAGGAAAGGAAGTGGTAACTTCCCTCCATTCACTTAAATCGTCATTCATTGTGACATGGCGAGAACTCCCCAATCACCTTCCGGTGCCATTTAAGTGCCTCCCCCTCCAAGTCAGAAATATTTTTTGGGAAAAAATTACTGGGATCGTATTGTAATGCAAAACCACTACAACACACAAAAGGGGATTGAAAAATGGGCTGTTTTATCATGCCATCCCCCCCCCTGACACACACACATACACAAGCAGACTGTCCCAAATCTCTCTAAACCCAAGAAAACCAAACAGGTTTTTGTTGTTGTCGTTTTGTTACTTTGGAATAGTGTTGTAATATGATTGGGTTTTTTTTTTTTAAAGGTTTTGAGGTTAGATGACAGAAGTGACACTTTGGGGGGGGGGAATAGTAGGAGCCATACCCCAACTGGGGACGGCCCAGATTTCCTGCTTCCTGATAGCCCAGTCTTGACATAAACACTGTTGGATTCGGGGCCAAAAAAGGGAATGTTGATTTTTCCACATTCCCTTGCCTCATTCCCTCTTTTTATTTACCAACTCCAACACCAAACTCCAAACACTGAACTGAGAAAATCAGACAAACAGGCAACTTATATACATTTCAAGCAGCCCACCGTGAGCCCTGATTGGCCCTAACCGAAGCAGTCTGATTGGCCCTTAACAGGGCCCTCGGATTGGTTGATTTAATGTCTTGTTCAAGACATCATTTGCATGGCATGTCCACATACATAACACCTCACCTCTCCTCCCATTGTCTAAAATAGTGGTCCCCAACCACTGGGCCGCGGCCCGGTGTTGGGCCGTGAAGGCCCTGGCACCAGGCTGCAGCTCCCTCTCCACGCCTCCCTGCGATTTCCACACATGAGCAATGCGCGTGCGCGGCTGTGCATGCACGGCATGCGCGGCCAGGCAATTGCCCTCTCTGCTGCCGCTGGTCCCCAGCCTCAAAAAGGTTGAGGACTACTGGTCTAAGAGACAGGAGCTTACAGTCTACGCCAGGGGTAGTCAAACTGTGGCCCTCCAGATGTCCATGGACTACAAATCCCATGAGCCCCTGCCAGCATTCCCAACTCATGGGAATTGTAGTCCATGGACATCTGGAGGGCCGCAGTTTGACTACCCCTGGTCTTGGGGGGGGGGGTGTTGATTCCTTTATAAAAAAACAAGAGTTTAGCAAAATCACAATGTGTTTGTGGTAGCCGTTTGTAGTTTCCTGTGCAGTCTGCTGACATCTCAACTGTTTTGGACAAACGGTTGTGTTGAATTGTTGAGCCACCTCCCAACAATACATACGAACTTGTAAAACTTCTGCTTTTAAGAAACATCTCTGTGTGTACCCCTGCTTGTAGATTTTGAGTTATTTCCAGATTATTGAAGTCTAGAGGGGGAATAGAAAGCAAACAAAATCTCGCATCTAACCTTTTCCTAACAGACCTATGCTTCGATAGCCATTAAACAGTGTCACATGACCATCCATTTTATGGTCTGGTTCCCAACCAAGCAAGCCTTCCTTAATCACAGGAGGCAAAAGGAGAAACAGAATAGTGCCCCGATCTTATTCTCCTTGGTGTAAAATGGGGTCAGCCTTTCTGTGTGCTGCACAACACTCTCCCTTCTCCACTGGCAAAAGAGACTCTGAGAATTTACCTCTAATGTTACCACAAGCAAAGTGAATTTTTATATTTTTCATTCTCAACAATGGCAGAACACAAATGGGTTGGATTTTCTATAATCTCCCAGAGGCCCCCTCCCATCCCAATAAAGGCTGCCAGTTACACCAATAGTTCACAATTCAGAAGAATTGTAGGGTATATAAATCAAATAATAAACGAATACAAACGCTGGCCAAATCAAAACCTGCCTCTAAATTATTTGCAGGATTTGAAGAGCTATGCAATTCCACGGGGCATCCATTTTTACTGACCAACAAGCCGAGGGGGCTTCGAAGATGGACGAAATTCAGTCCAGGGCTTACTTTGATATTAGTTTTGTGCCATTTTAATTTGGTTATTTAGATATTATTCAGGCCGTGCATTTCCTCCCAGTAGAGAGCCAGTTGGGTGTAGTGGTTAGGAGTGTGGACTTCTAATCTGGCTAGCCAGGTTTGATTCCCCGCTCCTCCACATGCAGCCAGCTGGGTGACCTTGGGCCAGTCACAGCCCTGATAATGCTGTTCTGACTGAGCAGTGATATCAGGGCTCTCTCAGCCTCACCCACCTCATAGGGTGTCTGTTATGGGGAGGGGAAAGGGAAGGCGATTGTAAGCTGCTTTGAGACTTCTTCGGATAAAATGGCATATAAGAACCAACTCCTCTTCCTCCTCCTCCTCCTACTCCTTCTTCTTCGAGATATCACAAAATCTCCCTCTTCCATATTCACTTTAAAACAACACCCCTGTCAGGTAGCTTAGGTTGAGAACAAATGACTTGTTTAAGAGATGTTGTCCTTTTGAATAAACCGATGATCCTGGCTGATGAACCACAGAACATTTACCAAGCCACAGAGATATCTAACTGCGGGAGCAAAAATGCTCCAAAAACAAACAGTTCATTATTAACATAATGCTCCAGGTGTTTGGGTGCCGTGAAACACCACCACAAACCAGCTTTTTGTGGGGCATATTTCTAGCTTGAGACAACACCCAATTTGGCTTTGAATATATTCCAGACTTCAATTTGTGCGTGTGTGTTTGTGTGTGTATGGGGGGGGGGGGTTCTGAGCATGTTAGTTAGCAATGTTAAAATTCCTTGATTTATTTCATGATTGGAAAGTAAACAGGGCAATGTGCCTGTATGTGTATGTGTGTGCAAGCAAAGGAATGAGAAAATTAATCCTCTTTGCTGAACAGAACAGCAGAAACCCCCATAATTCTGTAAACGGCATTTCCTGCTTCAGCTGAAACGGTTTGATGTTTTTCAATAGAAACTGTAGCAAAACAAAATGAAAAAAAGGGGGGGTGAGGGGACAAAATGCTTTACAGTTATGAAGCGGGCTTCCACAGTTACCCCCTCAATGCTCAGGGATTATGGGCTCTGTGTTTGCATTCAGACCCCCCCCCCCCTTGAGAAGATCTTGAGCTTTCGGTCTTTGGGGAGACAAGAATGTAATTGAAACATGACATCATGCTAAAGGTTGGGAACAGGGTAAAAGCCGAAATGGCCCGGAACGCACTGGAACAGGCATTAAACAAGCATTAAGAGTACTTCAAAAAACAATGGGATACATACAGACACTTGAGAACAATGTTTTAGAAATGAAAAGGCAGAAATCCCACACCTTTATTAACCGTTACCAAGGCTGATTCTGCACTTGCTTTGTTTATTCCGTTGTGGATCCTGCTGAATTCAGATCGATTTGAACTCAGGTCTTCCTCTATTTCAACAACCCCCCCAATGAAACAGAAACTGTTCTGCACATGATTAGGGAAGCTCATGGGGCGGGGGGGGGGAGCCAAGCGCAGCAGGAGCCTCTTTCTTTTCTTGGGGGGGGGAGTGAGAGGAGTGGAGACAGCAGATGAGGGGGAATAAGTCCAAGAGACAAATCTCTGCTGAGAGAAGTTAGGGCTTCTGGAGCCTCTGCTGAGAGAAATTAGGGCTTCCCCTTTAAGGGAAGCCTTTGAATTGACACCCTGGACAAGCAGAGAGCTGCACCTTTACTCATGCCGATTGTTCAAATATCGAGGGTTATATCCACTCCAGGATATCGCGGCGGAAAGGTAGGGTCACTCCAGATCAATCCTGCTTGTTGCAGAGGGAAAATTTAAATTGCCCAAAATCAAAATGGAAATCACATTCAGTGTAGAGGGCAGGGAGTAAATCGACCTGAGATTGGAATAAAAGCTACATGCAGATTCAGCCCAGGACAAAAAAACCTCCAGAACAGGCCAGACTGGGCATTAAACAAACAAGAGAACCACAAAAAACAGTGGGATGAATTACAGACACTTGAGAACAATATTTCAGAAATGAAAAAGTGGAACTTTCACCCCTTTATTAACCCCTTCCAGGACAAAATGCCTCTTGAAGTTCCCAGACTGGGCATTAAACAAACAAGAACACCACAAAAAACAGCAGGATGCATTAGAGACACTCAAGAACAATATTTTAGAAATGAAAAAGTGGAACTCTCACCCTTTTATTAACCCTTTCCACCTGGAACAGGCTGGACATTAAACAAATAATAGTTCTTCAACAGGCAGTGGGACATATTTAAGGTATGCCAAAATAGTATTTTGGAATCTAAATGCAGAAGTATTGTGCACTCTTTGGGGTGAAAATACCTCCAGAACTCTCCAGAACAGGCTTGAATGAGTATTAAACAAACCATAGTACATCATAAAAAAGTGGGAGGCATTCAAGGCTCTCCAGAACAATATTATGGAAATCAAAACACAAAGCACAGATTAACCCCTTTCAGGCCAAAACGCCTCCAGAATGGAGGGAAGGGGAAGGAGCATTCCACAGTTAAGTGGATGCATTCCAAACTGAGCAGAGGTTTCCAGAGAGGTGCTGGGTAGTTGTTGCTGATGGGTTCAGGAGTGAACAAAACAAACAGTGGGCCAGCTAGAGGCTTCAAATTCACAACACCTCTCTCAGGATTGTGAAGCTTCACAAAACTTGCTGGGCACATAGGGGGGCATCCCGGGAAGAGGCGCTGCATGTAAGCATATGCTGTGTCTACATTTAGCATTCCAAAATATTGTTCTGGAGGTGCCTTTAACACGTCCCAATGTTTTTTTGCGGTATTATTTGTGCAATAGATCAGTGGTTGTGCAGATTAAAGTCATAGGACATACTCAGAAATAACACATTAATTCCGTTTACATTTGATAGCACAACATCAGAGCTTTAGAACTCCTGAAAGAGTTTTTTTCATTTCCAATATATGCCCATCAAAGGATTCTCCTTCTTGATAATGCATGCTG
Source organism: Paroedura picta (assembly GCF_049243985.1). Lineage (NCBI taxonomy): Eukaryota > Metazoa > Chordata > Lepidosauria > Squamata > Gekkonidae > Paroedura > Paroedura picta. Next base: position 30,331,142 of record NC_135370.1, on the reverse strand, counting down.
TACAGTCTCCTAATTAGCCTGGGGGAGTACGTCCATCCTTTTAAAACAAGAGCTGGCTCCAAAACCTTTAGCATGTCATGGGCAGACTTTTGTCTTAGTAAATCAGGGTATTGGGCTATACTCACCATGTGCCGAAAACTTCAGCTGCAACCTACATGCATGCCTTTTTGCAAAAATCATAAATTCATTAAAAATATGGTATTGACTGTACCCATAACCTAAAAGATGGTGATGGGTAGACTTATAGTAAAGTCTTAATAGTCTGAAAATTAGCTGAGTGCCTGATTTGGCTGATAAGCACAGTGTGCAGATGAGTTCGCGTGGTCAGAAAACAACAGACAAAGGAAATCAATATAGAAAGTAGTTATTAGTAGACTTAATTCTACACATAAAAAGTTAAAGAGAAGATTCCTATTCTAACCTAAATAGCTGGATGGGTAGAGATGCTGGAGGCATCTCTGCACTCACCATGTTGCAGGCATGAAGGAAGAGGGAAAAGGAACTGGGAAACAGGAACTTAACCCTCTAGGGACAGGTCAGTGTTCCTATCTATCTCATTAACTCTATGGTAAAGAGAGTGCCTATTTGTAGGTAAGGCAAAGAGGCATCACTTTGGAGAGAGCTAGTTCTAACGAGGACTATAATTGGCCAATCAGAGATGGTATAAAAGAAAGGGAGTTACCTAACTCTATTACTTGCCTGCTGATCTACTCTGGTGAGGAAGAGACTTGCTGAATCTAATTCCCAGAGATTTTGCTGGTTGACTGGCTGAGAAGATCACAATAGTTTGGTTGCAGGGAATTTCTGGAAAATGTTACCATTCCTTTTTTCTCTCTTCTTTTTTAAAAACTTATTTTTCTTTTTTGTCTCACTCTTTGAGTTTCTAGCGATGTGTGGGTGAGTGAGGGGATTGTGATTTTTTTATATTCTCTTTCTCTTCTGAGCTTTCTGGCTTTTTAATTAATTATTTTTAAAACTTAACATTCTATTTTGATTTTCTCTTTGGATTCTGTTTAGCCAGCATACTAACTCACATGACTCTGAGAATATGTCTCCCCTTATTATGGAAGCCTCTTATTATTAGAGCCTCTTGTGGCGCAGAGTGGTAAGGCAGCGACATGCTGTCTGAAGCTGTCTGCCCATGAGGTTGGGAGTTCGATCCCAGCAGCCGTCTCAAGGTCGACTCAGCCTTCCATCCTTCCGAGGTCGGTAAAATGAGTACCCAGCTTGCTGTTGGGGGGTAAACGGTAATGACTGGGGAAGGCACTGGCAAACCACCCCGTATTGAGTCTGCCATGAAAACGCTAGAGGGCGTCACCCCAAGGGTCAGACATGACCTGGTGCTTGCACAGGGGATACCTTTACCTTTATTATGGAAGAGCCAATTTATAGCATTTGCACATTGTTTTGCTTTGTTGAATGTTGCTCTAAAGGGGGGGTCCAAGATTAATTTTCAAAGAAAATCCTCTAATCGAAGGTCTTAATCTGCTCAAGTTTGCTTCTTAGTTATAAAGGTTTCCCTTTGTAATGGCTTAGTTTTGGAGACCTGTTAAAGAATAGCTAAATCTTTTTGAATATAGCCCTCTATCTTGACAGCTGTTAAAGATGATCCAATGACTCGGTGGTTTGACAGCTGTCAAAGATGTTCTAATGTTAATTGGTTTGACAACTTATTTGCAGTCAAAGCTCAGGTAATTGGCTTCAGCTGTTTACAGTTAACTCTTGCTCCATTCAGCTGGGGACTGTTAGCAAAGATGTACTTCACCATGGTGGCTTGTGGGTCCGCATAATGCAACAGACTGGATCCATACAATGTAGGTTGTTACACCGCTTGGGAGCAACAGTTGGAATGTATTAAATGCATTGGGAGTAGTTCTTCTAGATATTGTCATAGCTGTTTGTATTTTCTTTTTTTTTTGTATTTCAGATCTTTTCAGATGAAATGTGCTATCACAGAGCAGAGCTGAAACAAGGTATTCAATACTGGAACCTCATTGTATATTACTGCATGCTACTGCAGAATAAAATATGCAACTGGAGTAAAAAAGAAGACAACTCTTATATGGTGGACCTTTGAATTTTTTGGTTGGTTTTGCCAGCTATGCCACAGTGGGTTTTATTTTATTTTATTTTATTTTTTGTTTATGATGTTGTAACCATTTTCTGTGGCTGCCTATAAGTATTTGGTTACTAGTTGGTGCCTTTTTCCCTGCCTGTTTGTAGTCCATGAACATCTGGAGGACCACAAGTTGACTACCCCTGATGTAAACCACCCAGAGCTGTGAAGAAATGGGCAGTATAGAAATATAAATGAATAAATAAATAAATAAATAAAATTAAATAAATAAATATGCATTATTTATCACCCCCACCACCACACCATTGGGTATATTAGAAATTGTGGCAAATATATAGAAAAGAAATATAGAATATGTTGATGAAATTAATAATATAGCTGAAAAACAGCTTTATGAAATTAGAAGTTTGAAATTTAAAATACCTGAAGTAAGAAATATTGTAATTCATAAAGAATGTTTTGAGGATTATAATGAAGGGGATGTTGGGAAGAAAACCCTCTACTTGTTTTATATTTGACTAGTAAAAAAGCCCATTTTAATTCGTAATAAAATGGGCGCTAGACTGACCTTGTGGCGGCTCCGCGGGAGTGGGAGCGGACGTCTTCGGGGCTTGTCCGGGCGAGGCGTCCGCAGCGTGCGGGAGAAGGCTGCAGGGCCCCAGCCCCGCGGTGGCAGCCATCTTGCCGAGGGTTCCCTGGGCGCGGCTGTGAGAAGGAAGCAGGGCCCCGCCCCGGCAAGGGTAGCCATCTTCTGCCGACTCCCGGCGGTCGGAGCAGCCATCCAGTTTTAAAAGGAGAAAGCCGGCCAGGGAGGCTTCTCTTTAAAAAGAGAAGCCGGCTTGCTGGGGCGGCAGCCTGACGCGGTGAGAGGCGCTTTGCGCCTCTCACCCCATCAGGCCGCCGGGCAGGGAGCCCCCGGCAGCCGCGCTCCGCGCGACTGCTGGGGGCTCCCTTGGGCGGCGGCCTGACGCAGCGAGAGGCGCGAAGCGCCTCTCACCGCGTCACGCTGGAGCAACTGTGAGCCGCGCTGCGCACGGCTCGCAGTTGCTGGGGCTGAGAATCAGAGGGACCAATCGGCAGGCGCTTTGCGCCTGCCGATTGGTCCCTCCGATTGTCTGTCATGAGGAAGGGTCCAATCCAGACCCTTCCTCATCCCGGACACATCCCGCCCCAAAACGCCTTACTCCTTTATTTAGTCTGTGGTGCCCGTGGCGCCACGGGCAGTGTACAGACTAGTCTTTCAGTTGCTTAGCCTTATACCTAAGAAGGGACTCTAGAGTGATCTCATTTGCAAATGCTGGCAGGGGCTCATGTGAATTGTAGTCCATGAACATCTGGAGGACCACAGGATGACTACCCCTGCTCTAAGGTATCCGCAGATTTGTCATAAGACTCCTGGCTTGTATTAATTCTTTTATGTCACAAAGGGTAAGTGTCTTTTGAGATCTGAAGCTTAGAAGTGTATTCCTATCTAATGGTTTTCTGTAGGAGGAAACACTTAAAGAGCCCTCATTAAAAAAGTAAAACCAAGGTGTTTAAAAGGGTATTCGTTTTGTATCAGTATTGGCTGCAAATGTATTAGTGGGGTGCTGCTCATTCACCCCTTTTACAAAAGACCCTATGGATAATTTCTCACTGAAAATTAAGGAACATATCATCCAGAAACCATGCATAAAAATGTGCGAAATGATAAGATGGATTAATCTCTAAATTGCACAGCCAGTTAAGTTCCAATCCCATCATAAATTAGCAACTACTTTATGACTTGTAAACATGATCATATGGATTTAAGAGTCTTTGATCTGAAGACAGTTCCTCACAAGATAAATTGGAAAACCAACATTGCTCAGATTTTGCTCTAATGCAAAGCATTTTTCATTTGTGTTTCTTAATACCTGGGAGTTTGAATAATATCCATCCATTCACGCTTGTCACTAATTAGATGATGAGGCATGTGGCTATGTATTACTAGGGCTCCAAAGTGCTCTCTTTCGAATTAAAGACACTGATGGTCTCCCCATCATACTTTAAAGACCATGTCATTCCTTAATGACATCATTATGAGAATCCCAAGTACAGGATTTGTTCACACAGAATTTAATAATGAGGCTAGTCCTCAGTGATTGTCAATTAGTCCAATTAGAATTTAATTAAAATCATTAAAACCTCATATTATACAATTTAAAACCATTAAAATGTTATCAAACGTAATAGACCATATATGCACTATACACAATATCCCCAAATATTCAGTAGGTGCAATCCAATTTTGCCATTCTGTATTCACCACTTTTATCCATTAGCATAGTATCTACTGAACTCTGTAAGGTCTTGGTACTGATTTTCTGATTGATCTCTTTATGCTGGTTTCCTGGGATATCCAAGATTTCCAGCACTGTATAATTGCTCCAGTCATTTACCATGAGTTCCCACAGGAAAGCCATAGAATTCTATTTCTTCAGTGTTGGTCTATAATTTTACTTGTTCTTCCAACTCTCTGTAATATCTTATCTTCTTTCTACACACCTCAGTTAACCCTTTCCTATATGCAAATTGAACAGTGATATCCACCACTATTGCCTTTTTTTTGCACAAAAACCAAATCTGGGTTTTGCAGTTCTCCATCTATATTCCTAAAATGGGTTTCATGATGGATTATCCAGCTCCACTTCTTGGCTGCATTTTCCAAAATATCGCAGATTTTATTGTGCCTATCGATCCTCATTGCTTGAAGGACCTGGCATTGACCTAAAATTTGGGAACACTACTTGTATCTCTTCAGGCATCTTCTACACCTTTTATTTACTTCCTTGATTCCTTTTCCAAGAAACTCTCTTGTAGGGATCAAATTGGATCTCGACTTCAAAGCTGTTATAAACTGTCTTTCAAAAAATCTATTCCTACCCATAATTGATTTATTACTAATAACATCATCTTTAAACATCTCTATTCTCCTACCCTTACAGACTAATGACATTCATCTTTCAAATTCTGAATCTCTATAATCTCAGGGCCTTCATAATTCCTCTTTAACTCATTATCTATACCATGTACTATCCATCAATCTCCTTACCATCATCCTCTTCCATAAATCTGGTATCTCTTCGGGAAGTCTTCCTAATTCTGTCCATAACTTCTTATATTTATCCTGCACTTTCCCAATTCTACATTCTTCCTCCATCACATTATCAGCCACTTACTCTGTTCTACACCGTCTAGTCAATCTTATCCTAAGCACAACTTTTTCCATACAAGCTATTCCAAGACCTCCATCTCACAAGTGGCAATAAAATAAATCATTGGTTGCCAACTCTGGTAACTCATCTCTTTAAACAGACTCAAATTCTATCATCAAGGTTGTCCCGCTAATCTCAACGTGATCTGAGACAAATAGTTTTCATACATTCTACCGTCTGTCTAGGCTTTAAAGAAGTCATCTCAATTTTCTTCAGTCATCCACTTGTTCAACAACACTTCTCTAACTAATCCTTTCCATGGATCAATCTTTATCCCAAAATATTTTTCAATCTATCCTTCTCCTCTCCAGTTCTCCTAATTGGACAGTCATTAACCACAAAAAATCTTACTACTCAAGCTGATATAAAAATTCATGACATTTTTTTTAGTTTGCATCCTTAATCCAGTGATCATATAAAAAGCATTTACTACCTTCATATTCTGTTCAATAAGTACCAATCCTTGCTCAGTGACACTAGGTCATCAGCAAAAGCTAATGCCAATACACTCCTGGATCCCTTCTACCTTTCTCGTATCCTTATTTTTATTTACTTTGATGAATCAGCCCAGACTGAACTTTGCCATTTCTATACTCACAAGACCCTCACTTATACATCATTACTTCGTCTCCATGTACTCCTTTAACATGGTTTTCTAAAACCCTACATTTTCTAAAATGTCCTTTACATCAGGAGTAGTCAACCTGTGGTCCTCCAGATGTTCATGGACTACAATTCCCATGGGAATTGTAGTCCATGAACATCTGGAGGACCACAGGTTGACTACCCCTGCTTTTACATATCAGGCATGCTGGAGATGCCTCTGGAAACTCCACTGCCCATCCACCATCACAACTCCCCTTCAATAAAATTTTCTCCACATCCCCATTATTTCCTCCATCTCATCCACCTCCACCTCAATCAATTCAATCTCCCTTTCTATCCTAACAACCTTTTCAAATGTAACATCCTTATCTGCACTCATCTCACCAATCTCCTCAGATACCTTAACAGATATCTTTTTAAAACGTTCATGTTAAAAACACACAAAGCCATTGTTGAAAAGTTATGACACACATGATAATACATAAAGTGGCCAGTAAAATAAATAAATAAATTGTGAGAATAAATAAAGAAATTATGAGATGATAGGTATAAGTTCAAACGACTCAAATCAATTTTCAATAAATAAAAAAACCCACAACTCTACAAGTCAAGAAATGTCCTCCTGGAAAATATTATTTCTTTAAAACTTTAAAATAGTACAGTGAGCATTACAACCTAAGACAATTCAACATTAAAAATCTTTAAAATGAAGAGCAGATGTAATAACTCATTAAAAACTTATGCACACACCACCAACCAGAGAGGAGGCCAATCACAGTTCTTGGGGGAGATATGCTAAACAGCACAAAAAAGCAACACCTTCCAAGGACCTTGCACAGAGCAGCCAAGTCAATGCAGGAGACCTGAGAGAGGTATGGATTCCACTCAAGCACCTTGAAATGAATCAATGATCAGGTGGGTGACCGCAGAACAGGTGCCGTGTTTAGCTCCTGACAGCTCAGTTCAGATGAAGGCTCTTTAACTGGTCAGGTTTCACCAAGTGAAATTGACGTCTCCTCTACACTGCTACCTTTAAAAGCCTGCCTGACGTTTTCCCCTATGAGGATTTATAACTGCACTGGAGCCGGGGTGGATTCAAACCACAAAAGGGCACGGAGGGAGGCAAAATTTCACTTGCTCTCCCTCCTTCTCCCAGCCTGAACCCTGTAATTTAAAAACACGACAAGGATCCGATCATTAATCTTCCAGCATCTTTGCTGTTTTGAGCTTCAGTGTGCACAATGGCTTATCCTTGTCTGGAGATATTTTTAGTCTCAAGGTGGGAGGAATCATGTGCGCAGATGCAATTAATTCAGGGTTAGATCTTGTACAAGGATTTCAAGTCCTCGAAAGGTCTTCATGGACAAAGACGTAATACAGATGGTTCCCTTAAAAGTGAGAAGGAGACAGATGAATGGCACGTCTGACTCTCACTCTGATCCACCCTCTCTGGTTTTTCGGAAGGATTCAGGACACTACAATGTATAGAGACTCAAAACAAAATCAAGGATACCATTCAGTTTCAATCCCTTCTTCTGGAATCTAAAGGGGTTGCATATTTCAATTCCTGAAGTTCACCTTCCTATGTTTAGAAGAAGAGTTGGTTCTTATATGCCGCTTTTCTCTACCCGAAGGAGTCTCAAAGCGGCTTACATTCGCCTTCCCTTTCCTCTCCCCACAACAGACACCCTGTGAGGTAGGTGAGGCTGAGAGAGCCCTGATATTACTGCTTGGTCAGAACAGCTTTAAAAGATGCCCCAGAAACAAAATGCTGAGAAAAATGAGTGGAAATCCCACGGCAGTAATATGATCTTATACATTATACATTTTGGCAAGCAATTAAATATATATATATTTAAAAGACGATTTAGGAAACTTAAATGCATTCCTTCGACACATTATAATTCTTGCTCCAATTAATATTTGCAATTGAAATCTAAAGAGCATAAATTTGGCGACACAGGGGACAGGACAATAAATATGTCACTTGCCATTCATGAGAAGTATTTTCAAGACTAAAACCACGGGTAGAGCGACTTGTTGTGTTTTGTGAATCTCAGAGGGCAAAAATGTGCATCAGGGAGTCTCTGTAACTTTTCGAGTGGTGCGTAGTCAAGACTACAAGCCTAACATTTTTGCAGTCAAAGAATGTACCCTCATGGTTGAAATCCTTTAGGAATGTGTGATTTCATTGTTGTCTTCTCTTCTAAACCTTGTGGGTTAAGATTTCATTGTTTGCTCAAAACCTTGGAGGTACTCAACTATTAGCGGTATTGAATGATCAAGATCTTGGGAAATATTATGAAATATTATGGTCATTATTTTGGAATTATATTGAAAAGTAGGTTTTAGACTTGGTGAAAAACCTTAAAAGATCTCTGCTTCCCCCCCCCCCCCCAGTTGAAACTGGCTCCCCTTCCCCTGGGCCAAAATCGCCTAGTGACACCTAGTGGAACATCACAACTGTGAACAGAAGGGTTGAGGTGCTGGGGGGGGGGTCAAGGGATAGATATTGTTGCCACCATCCATGGTATAGTTCTGTTAGCAATATGGTAGTTTTGCTGGTTGTATGGGGATTGTATTTTAGTTTTAGTATTTTATGTTTTTAATGTAAACCGCCATGAGTCAGCTGGTCCAAGAGTGGTTGTCTAAGTCTTACGATTAAAAATAATAATAATTATGTAGCAGCAGGTATTTGGAATAGTTTAGTGCCACAGAGCTGGGCTTTACTCTTCCACTTGATTGGGTTAGAAGAGGAATCTAGTATATTTGATTCTTCTAACACTTTGTTATGTATGTATTTTTATGTTTTGTTAAGTGAATAAATCTACTGATTTTAATTTCTGAGGTTCACCCTCCTATGTTTAAAAAGAGTCTCCATAAATAAAATGCTGAGAAAAATGAATGGAAATGCCACGGGAATAATATTATCTTATTCACAAGATATGTTAATATGTACCTTTTAGCAAGCAATTAAATATATATATTTAAAAGACGATTTGGGAAATTTAAATGCATTCCACCGGAGCATAATGATTCTCGCTTGAATTAATATTTGCAATTGAAATCTATAGAGCATACATTTGGCGACACAGGGGACAGGACAGTAAATATGTCACTTGCCATTTATGAGAAGTATTTTCAAGACTAAAATAAAGAGTGACTTCTTGTGTTTTGTGAATCTCAGAGGGCTAAAATGTACATCAGGGAGTCTCTAAGTTTTCGAGCAGTGTGTAGTTAAGACTACAAGCCTGACTTTCTTGCAGTCAAATTGGAATGTGCCCTCGTGGTAGAAATCCTTTAGGACTGTGGGGTTTCATTGTTGTTTTCTCTTCTGAAACTTCTGGATTAAGATTTTGTTGTTTGCTGGAAACCCTGGAGGTGCTCAACTATTAGCAGTATTGAAAGATCAAGATCTTGGAACGTATTATGAACAATGGTCATTATTTTGGAATTATATTGAGAAGCATTTTCCGGACATTGTGAAAATCTGTAAAAATTAATAACATAGCAGCAAGGTTTTGACATAACTTAGTGCCACGGAGCTGGGCTTGACTCTTCCACTTGGTTGGGTTAGGGTAGAAGTATAATATATTTGATTCTTGTTACACTTTCCTCTGCTATGTATGTATTTTTATTCATGTTTTGTTATTAAGTGAATGAATCCGTACTGACTTTGTTAATGCATAATGAAGGGTTTAACCCCCCCCCCCAGATACTCTATAAAAGCTTTTTTCAACTTTTTGACCATAGAGCAATTCATCACAAATTTTAGTTTGTGAGCAGGTTCACACCCATCTCCTCCCACCACTGACCCCCAGGTCCAACACGTTAACCACTCTATTTCAAGTTTGGGGCCTCAGGGCAGACAGTTCCCAGGACCCCGTCTTCTCCTGTGCTCACAACCAGGCACTCATGCTCTTTCCCATCCACCTGCATGTCTCCCACCTGTTTGTGTGTCCTTCCCTTGTCTGCCGACAAGTAATTCCTCTGCCCATGTTCACAGCTTCCTGAAGACCTTTCCCCAGTGACGCTGGGCAGTGTCTGCAACAGGATGTGGGGGGTGAAAAGTGCTACCAAATGAGTTGACAGGGTGTTGCTGGTATCAGTGAGCCCCACCAGAAACTCTGTGCCTTGACAGCTGCCCCTCCTAAGGGAGAGAAAGCCAGCTTGGTGAGGACTTCTAATCTAAGTTAGGAGTGAGGACTTCTAATCTGGTGAGCCGGGTTTGATTCCGCACTCCCCCACATGCAGCCAGCTGGGTGACCTTGGGCTCACCACAGCACTGATAAAGCTGTTCTGACTGAGCAGTGATATCAGGGCTCTCTCAGCCTCACTTACCTCTCAGGGGGTCTGTTGTGGGGAGAGGAAGGGAAGGCGACTGTAAGTTGCTTTGAGACTCCTTCTGGTCAAGAAAAGCGTCATATAAGAACCAACTCTTTTTTGTCTTCTTCATCTTGTTCTTCATCTGGGTAATATATTTTAAAAATTCTGATATGGAGCCCACACTTTAAAATATAATTATAAGGACCACTGCTTCTATTAGAGAGCCCATTTAGTGTAGTGATTAGGAGTGTGGACTTCTAATCTGGTGAGTCAGGTTTGATTCTGCACTCCCCCACATGCAGCCAGCTGGGTGACCTTGGGCTCACCACAACATTGATACAGCTGTTCTGACCGAGCAGTACTATCAGGGCTCTCTCAGCCTCACCCACCTCACAGGGTGTTTGTTTTGGGGAAAGGAAAGGGAAGGTGACTGTAAGCCGCTTTGAGACTCCTTCAGGTAGAGAAAAGCAGCATATAAGAACCAACTCTTCTTCTTCTTCTTCAGTAATATCAAGACTCTCTCATCCTCACCTCCCTCAAAGGATGTCTGTTGTGGGGAGAGGAAAGAGAAGGCGACTGTAAGCCACTCTGAAAGTCCTTCGGGTAGAGAAAAGCGTTATATAAGAACCAACTCTTCTTCTTTTCTTCTTTGGTACCCCTTTGGGTCATATTGTCCCCTAGGCCTTCCTCATGTAAGCTGTGCAGTCCTGGTTCAAATCCTCAAAGTCACACACAGGAGTTCCAGGCATTGGGGAAACCCAATATAGTCTTTATTTAGGGAAGTCGGCATGTACAAGTATTCAGTGTCACAGATGGGCATTGTCGAAGGCAAGGAACAATAAAGAGACCCAAGCCGATTTAGGTGCCAATTGCTCATCCAAATCGTTTACCCGTTTCATCCATAGAAACATGAGACAGTCAGTTGCTTTCACATGAGAAATGTAAAACATGATTGTCTAGCATTCTATGCTGGACGGAGATGAGAGCACCTTTGCACTACAAAGCATCTCTGAAGTGGAAAGCAAAGGAGAGCTAGGGAGGGCAGGCAGCTACAAGAGGCCGGGGGAGGCCAGTTCAACTCCAGGTTGGCAGAAACGTCTAACCCAGGGGTAGTCAAACTGCGGCCCTCCAGATGTCCATGGACTACAATTCCCAGGAGCTCCCTGCCAGCGAACGCTGGCAGGGAGCTCCTGGGAATTGTAGTCCATGGACATCTGGAGGGCCGCAGTTTGACTACCCCTGGTCTAACCTGTCATGGGCCGTCTGTGACACATGACAGTGAACAAGGGGGAATGAAGATTTCACGGGGAAAACTTTATCCTTGAGTGGCGCAGACTTGCAGTCATCTGCCTTTGCATTTGGCAGAGTTCTTCTCCTGAAGGCAGTTTAAGGGCTGCATTAAGATTCTCACGGCGACGGCTCCTTCCACAAGCTAGATTGTCTGCTTGCCCTTGAATGGCGTGAGGGACGGATATTTTGAATCCATGATTACACTACGACCCCATCAATGAAGCTCTTTGCCATCTTGAACCTCTGTCTGTTTCACTCGCTCATCATTTTCAAAGTGGCTTGGAGCAATTGCCTTGACTGGGAAGGAAGAAGAGTCGCGGTAGTTTTGGAGGAATTGGAAATAGAACGGTGCTTCTTCCAAGAAATGTATCTGACGAAAAGGGTTATTGCAGAAGACAGAATATTATATGTTTCCGTTTTGGAAGGGAAAGTGTGATGTAGGGTTTTGGTAGGTTTTTTTTTTTTTTTTAGCACTGACATTTGATTAGATCCAACTTACCTTCACTTAAAGTAGGACTTCAAGTTTGCTTAAACAGAGATCACGTTTGTCTCTTGAAACCATATTGAAAAAGAGAATGCATTGCCTCCCGTTCGCATCGGCCTCATTTATATTTTCCACGAGAAAGGGAAGAGGGCAATTCTTATGCCTTTGTGGCCTCAGCTGGAGGGAAAGGGGGCTCTGGGCACTCAGTTTTGTGTCTCCTGTTGCTGTTGGATCGGGAGTGATCATGAAGTGACAGTACAGTTTTTTAATGAGGTGTTCATGGCACTTTGGCATGGTGACCACTGTGATTGCTAGCTAATATTTATAAAAGCTTATCTCTGTACTTCTCTGTTTATGCATAGCAGGAGGCAAGAGAGCTGAGGAAATCCTATTTATATATGCAGTGCTCATGGAGGTCTGTTAAGGATAATGTTCTACCCATTCCACAAAAGGATCATTTTCCATGCTGGAAGAAGAAGGAAGCATCTAAGCCAGATAACAACTCAGGCTTCCTCTCATAATGGCAATACCATGTATGTGTGAACATGTGTGTGTGTAAAGGGCCAGTTTATGGTGTCCTAGAACTATAGAGCTAGAAGGGAATTCCAGAGTCATCTAGGCCAACCCCCTGTAGAATGCAGGAAATTCACAACGACCTGCCGACTCACCCCAACTCCATGCTCAGAGGATGCTCCTCCCACCCATCCCTCCCAAGAATCCCTGGCCAGTCTGGCCTGGAAGAAGTTTGCCTCCAATCCCGAAGTGGCAATTGGCTTTTCCTGGGCATGCAAGAAAGGGCCACAAGAGCCAAGCATCAACACAATCCCTTCTGCCCTCCCACTCACAATCTGCCTAAATTCGCAGAATCGGCATTTCTGTCAGATGGCTATCCAGCCTCCGCTTAAAAACTTCCAAAGGTGGAGAACCCACCACCTCCCGAGGAAGCCTGTTCCACTGAGAACTGCTCTGTCAGGACCTTCTTTCCGATTTTGATCCAAAAATTCTTTTAAAGTAATTTCAGTCCATAGGTTTTCAAGGCAAGTGGTTAAGCAGGGGTGGTTTGCCATTGGCTTCCTCTGCAGAGTCTTCCATGGTGGTCTCCCATCCAAGTAGTGGCCATGTTTGGCTTCTGAGCTCTATTGAGTTTGGGCTATGCTATTACCATCCCCCCTCCTCATTCATAAAAGCTATGTATTATACATTTCAAAAGCGACATAGAATACATTTCATGCTAACTAGATTTGCTTTCTCTTTCCTTGGTCAAATACAAGCTGTCTCTCTCTACCCTCAGACAGATGGATGTGACACATTACAGGGACTTGGAGTAGATACTGTCCATCAAAGCTTATCAGAAGCTGTCCATCGAGATCCCATTGTTCAACATCAAGTACCAAGCAATAAGAAAAGCTAGAGATAGGGGGCCATTTTGCATTGCTAAACAGTCAGGCACAAATGAATGAAACAACAGCTGTTAGCAAGTCTGCCCTGGTTTGGTTATTATTTAGTCTGGCTGTTTCACTCCTTTAAGCACAGTGACCCAGCCAAATGTGTACTTAACTCTTTGATGGAAGTACCTGATTACTCCAAAAGCTCACTTTTTTCCCCAAGAGATTAACTTCCCGGTCAACATATATAGGATTTGGGCTTAAAGTGCTCGTCGCTGGTGAGATCAGGATGGTTGTATAAGTCAGATGTCTTCAACCTACAGATAGAGACACTCAGGTTGGTGGTGGACTCTATGGAACAAGAACTTCCCACTCAGGCTTACCAGTTCTTCCAATAGTGCTATGCCAATTCTGGTGCAAAGCTGGAAATGACATCGCCATGTTGGAGTGATGCTCTAGGATTTACCCCAAACCCTATTGTAAAACCCTGATACAGCAATATCATTGGCCCAGTGTTATGTCTTCCCATCTCCTCTCCCTTCATCTCCCACCAGTTGCCAGACAACTCCATTCCTACTGGGTCACAAACCCTTGGAAAGCAGCCCTTTTTTTCAAGGCCTTTTGGAAGATGCATAGGGACCAAGGGTGCCATGCCTCCTCCCTCTCTTTGCATGACTGCTGAAAGGTCTCTCACTCAGTTGTGCAGAGTATTCCTCCATGGCTCAGAACCTTGGCTTCGTCCTCACAATAGCACTCCTCCTGGTGTTTTCCTCTCCCTGGCTCTTTCGGACTCTTGCCTATGTCCTGGCCTTGATATTAATGAGGTCAGTGAGGTCATGGATTTCGATATCCGCAGACTGGCTTCCTCTCTTCCTGATGTTCTATCACATATTTGCTGCTTAATGGTTTCTCTGCTCATTGGGTCTGATGTCTGGAAAAGCTGAAGATCACTGATGGGATGGATGTAATGGGGAAATAGTAACAAGCATGGACCTGTAAGGAACTTGTGAGGAAGAGATACCCCACCCCCTTGCTTCCCCCCCCCAATGTCAATAATGCCCTCTCTCTTTCCCTTCTCTATCATCCCCCCCACTTGCTTTTTCTCCCTTCCCCTTATCTGTCAGTCATCTCCCCTTTCTTTCTCCCCCTCTCCCTCTCTTTCATATCCATGCTTTTCCCTATCAATCTTCTCCTATCTCTCTTTCTCTCCCCCCCACCCCCTTCTTGCCTTGAACTTGTTGTGGGCCTCTGGGGCTGACCTTTTCAGGACTTCTCAGAGACCCAACGTGGTGTAGTGGTTGAGAATGGCAACCTCTAATCTGGAGAGCTGGGTTTGATTTCCCACTCCACATGGGCGACCTTGGGCTAGTCAAAGTCTTGGTAGAGCTGTTTTCAGAGAGCAATTTTGTCTCTTGGCTCCACGTACCTCACTAGGCATCTTTTGTGGGGAGAGGATGGGAAGGCAATTATAAGCCACTTTCATAGAATTATAGAATCGGAAGGGGCCATCTAGTCCAACCCCCTGCTCAATGCAGGATCAGCCGAAAGCATCCTAAAGCATCCAAGAAAAGTGTGTATCCTACTTTGAGACTCCTTCAGGTAGTGAAAGGTGGGGTCTAAAAAACAACTCTTCCTCTTCTTCTGCCCTTGCTCCAAGAGCTACCCCAGTGGGGCCCTGAGAGTTGGCTCATCAGTAGCAGGGCCCCTGGGAGCCAAGGCCCTGGCAGCAGGGCCCCCAGGAACTGGTCCATCAGTGGCAGGCGTTGGCATGTCAGTAGAAAAGACCCTAGGAGCTGCTGCCTTGGTAGCAAGGCCCCAGGTGATAGTGCATTGATGGCCGGGCTTGCATAAGCTGGTGAATCTGAGTCAGGGCTCCTGGGAACCATGTCAATTTTGGCAGAGCCCTTGGAAGTGGGTACATTGGCAGCAGGGCCCCCAGGAATCAGCATCTGGACTTGGGAAGTGTTCCGTGCACGAGCAGCAATGCTATTCTTTAGGGGAAGGATTTAAAAAAAACAGTTTTCAGATTTTTCTGTAAATCGGAGGGGTGTCCCCCAAGTTTGGAGAAAAATCTAATTTCGGTCCATGTGGACTTGATCCATAGGTTTAGATATCTGCAGATTGGCCTGCATTTGAGAAAGAGATATACTGGTACGGAACTGTGACATAGTGGCTACTCCAGCAGCTCAGCGTCATCAGCTTCTTCTTGGAGATGACACCTATCTGCTTTGTGAGGACAACAGCTGTTTCATTAAGATATAAGCCCAATCTTTCTGTAGCTGTTGTCACAGATCCCATTTCCTCATGCTCATGCTCACAGGGGCTCTCAGGTATCCGGAATCCTCACAAGCAGCCTCCACTCCTGCTAGTTGCCTCTCTGCAGAGACTTAACCCATGTGATCAAATATTTGGTTCTAATATAAGGTGACCAGATTGTCCCATTTTTTGGAGGGACATCTGGGGGTACCTGGCAAATTGTACTTATGTTGAAATTTAAAAAAATATATTACAATACTATTTTTGTGTTCTATGTGTTCTATGAAACTTTTTGTTGCTCCATATAGACCAAATTTTTAATCAAGAAGCCCCCTGGTCAATGGTGTCCTGCTTTGCCAATGTTAAAATCTGGTCACCTTATTCTAATACCATGATACTGTCAAGATCTGCCTGACTTCCAGACTCCTGCCATGACCCTGTTGGTGCCAGCTGCCAGTGTCCCATGTCATTTTGTGCATTGTTATCTGCCAGCGGGGAGCGGGCATGGGAAACTTAACTGATTGTAACAGGTTTTATTGCTTTGCGTTGCTTACTCATTTGTGTAGTCTAATTGCCTGATTTCTCTTGGGAGGACTGAACTGTGTGAGGAGAGAATTTGGACGTTATCAGTGCACCTGGCCTTGAGTCAGCCTTGCACGAGTGATGTCATGTCCACCTTAGCGCAAAACTAGTTTGTGAGCTTTTCCTGAGAACAGAGGGAAGCCTGCTGGTTGTCTATTGGGAGTGGGGTTTCTGGGTTATATTGTTCGGTGTATTGCCTATCAAATCAGTTTCAGCAAGAATAATCGTGAACTCTGTATCGCTATCTCAATAAACAGGTTTGGTGCTAAAGCCAAGTGTGTTCATTGAGCAAGTCAACAGGGATCTGAAATATATTCAGTAATGACCCATCCCCTCAATAAATCTTTGTTGGTCTTAAAGGTTCCATTGGGCTCAAATTTTGTTGTGCTACTTCAGACCAACACGGCTATCCACTTGAATCTATCCCCTCAATGTTTAGCTTTCAATTTCCTAAATGTAAGGGGGAAAGGGAGAGGAAGGAATACATGCATTCTTCCCACGTAATTCAGTTTCTAACCGATCAGTTAACATAGTGAGCTACTAATACAGCCACGTCTTTTTTTTTTTTTACTTCACTTTAGAGCAGTGGTTCTCATCCTTCCTAATGCCACGACCCTTGAATACAGTTCTTCATGTTGTGGTGACATCCAACCATAAACTTATGCAAGTGTCCTTTCACAGAAATTAAACCGAAACTGACCAATGACGTGAAGATCCATTGTTCATGATTGTATATAAATTGGTTTGTTTCCGGGGTTCCACAGTTCAGTTCTGCCTCTTGTCTGGCCGAGCTGCGCCACTACCTGGAGCATCTGGCGGGAGACTGCACTGTGCTGGAGGCGCTGCTGGAGCAGCTGGTGGTTGAACGTGGGCACCTGACGGAGGAGTGGCAACAGTGGCAGCACCACCCCGCCAAGCTGCTCGCTCTGCCGTGACCCCTGTGGAAAGGTCATTCGACCCCCAAAGGGGTCCCGACCACCAGGTTGAGAACCACTGCTTTAGAACATGAGAAGAGATGTCAAAATCATGGCCACGTGAAGCATGAATGTTCCTCCTGAAGCCATTCCCCTTCATTTGCAGGAAGATCTTTTGAGAAAGCGACTGTTAAGAAGTAAAATCCATTCTCAAATTTAACTTCGTATTGTGAAAAAGCCACCTATGCCCTCAGTAGACATGTGAAGGCTGAGGTAAACAAAAACCGAAACTGGAAATGCACAGGGGAAAAACTCACACACATTTAGTGCCTTCCCATGGTCTCAGGTTTTTTTAATGGAAAATTATAGAATTCAAAGTCTTAGGATTCCTGGAAAAGAAAATAGGATAAACCCATATGAGAATGGATTGCGGTTGTCTGTTACCTTCTGATCCCTCCACTTTCCCTGAGGTGCTTAGGGGAGGGGCTATGGCTCAGTGGTAGAGCCTCTGCTTGGTATGCAGAAGGTCCCAGGTTCAATCCCTGGCTTCTTCAGTTAAAAAGGGATCAGGTAGTGATGTTGAAAACTGGCCTGAGACCCTGGGGAGCTGCTGCCAGTCTGAGCAGTCAATATTGATATTGATGGGCAAATGGTTTAATATAAGGCAGCTTTGTGTGTCCATGTGATTGTGGCATACCTGGAACTCTTGTCCATTTCCTTACAATTAGAGAGAACGAGTGGTCTAAGACAGCCTTTCTCAACTTTTTTTTTCTGTTGGGAAACTCCTGAAACATTCTTCAGGCTTTGAGAAACCCCAGAAGTGAAGAATATGGTTGGGAAGCATAGGTACGTACCCACCAAGGGTCCCTTCCCTTCCAGGCCCATCAATGACCATTTTGGGAGGGGTGGCTGAGTCAACATGACCATAAATGGTGATATCACCCAATAAATGTTTAACAGATTTGAAAAAAAAATTAATTCCCACATTTCCAGGGCCCTCAAGAAGCCCCAGGTTTCATGAAACCCTGTCTAAAAAAGCCTGGTCTGAAATTATGCAGTAGGGTTTATGGCTTAGTAGGGAAGGGGGTCTTTCCAGTCCTTCTCTGGCACTCCAACAGCTACACCACTGTGGTTTTCCTTACTAATCGATCAGAACGACATGTAAATTCATTTTGTGTCCCTGTGAGACGAGTGGCTTATAAATAAATAAATAGCTGCGTATGTTGGAGTTTGGGCAATAACCGATGTCAATACCTAGAGCTATTGCTTATGCTGTGCAAGATGGATACACATCAAGGTATTCACGGAGGGTACCTAGTACCACAGGCTATGCTGATATGGTATTCAGCATCCTGTTTATTTACCGGCTTTGCAACCCAATGTTCTCATCGGTATTAAGATACTGCAAGGTGACCCTTATTTCTCCGAGACTTTGAAGTGAAGGATAAGCTTTAAAAAAATTAAAAAAGCCAAACCCAATAAATTACATTAATTTCAATTAGCAAAGCCATCTCTCATTTTAAAAGAATTGCTGATTATAGCATTGCCGAACTCCCCAGAGCGACATTTTGAAAGCAAGAGTCATTTGTGAAAATTTTGAGGGAGGGGGGAAAAAAAAGCTGAGCACAACTGCTCCCCCCCCCCCACCCTTCCTGCATTTCATTATGGGCTGCACAAAGCACAGATGATTTCCTTCTTTCGGATCATTTCCGCTAAGCTGGTACTTTAGAGATCGCAGTGTTAGATGAATTATTAAAGGACTGCAAACACTTCAAGTCACAGCTCATTCAATTAGGAGCTGTCTTCCTTTAAATGACATGTAGGAAAAGTGCTTAGAACACTATAGGCATTTCCAGATTAGCAAATCTGATATTAAATGTTACACAGATCCTGGCGTGTGTGTTTCCGCTGCCTGAAAAACCAGGTGAAGAGGAAAATGCAGAAGAAATATGAAGCCGTATGCTTTTCAAAAATTCTTACGTTTAAGGTTTTGCACCATAAATAACTAATTGTCCTTGGATGACTTCATACATACATTTCACAGAAAGCGAATAGATTTGAGTGTTGCTCTGAAGTTGCAAAACAAATGTTGAGACCACTGATATCTTTAAGACCAACAAAGTTTTATTCAAGGTGTGATTTTTTGCATGCACACTTCCTCGGTATCATAGAAAGTTAATGTTAAACCATTTCTGCATGAGGAATCTTCCCCTGGACAGCCTTCGAATGTTGGTGGCTTTTAGAGCTCCTTCCACATTGTCCAAGTAAAATAAAACCTTCTTTAAAGTGTAGACGGTCTTTTTAGGATCAGTCAGGCAAAACACAGCTCCTTTTCTGTTTTCTGGAGATGGGGAATGAAGCTTGGGGGTGGGGCAGGTGATCAAGCAGCCTTCTCCGAATTATACAGGAGTCTGAGTGCTTGGTTTTTAAGCCAATAATTTACACAAAATGACTTTTTGGGCTATTTTCCAAAATAGTCCAGGGACTATTTTCAGCACCTCAGAAATCCACCAAAGTACAAAAGAACATGAATCCCAAAGGGGGGGGGGTATAATGCTGTATCGTTCTAGTGTTTCTCCATAGCAATGTTGATTTTTATTTTAAAATGCATCTGTGTTGTGGCATTACTGCATAGCAATGTGGAAGTGCCTTTAATTTTTTTAAAATAATTTAAAAAATAATACTAATATTACTGCTGAAGAGTTACTACACATTGTGATATTAATATTAGTAGACCCCTACAAATTTGGATATTATCTGACCATTTTGGGATTGAACCACATAAACCAAAATATTACCAGAGACTTAAGTTATTTTCTACAAATTCATCACCCATAGGAATACAATTAGAGAAGATTGAGTTATATTGGGAATATCACTGATGAAGCTATCAAAAACGGACTATACCTGGAAATCCATTTTGAAATTGTTTTGAATATTGGAATAAATCATTTTGCCATCGCCAGCTTGATTCTTTTTTCTTCTGCTTAATTGCGGCGGAGAGGTCTTTACCTGTTATCATAATTTTAGAGTATGTGGTCTTTCCCCCTCCTCGGAAGTCTAACCACTAGCAAGTTTGAATAACAAATTTTAGGAAATATGCCCCTTGGTGTACAGCTGGATTGTTATCAACACTCTGTATTAAACATCCTAAATTCCCTTTGATCCCCATTGGATTATTGGATCCACTGAAGTCTTATTTATTGTAAGCAAATATAAGCCTTTTCTCTTCTGGGTCCTCCTAATTTGGTTCATCAAGCCGTCCCTCTTTATGGTAGTCACAGCATGTACCTGAATAGGTTGCTAAATGATTTGTCTAGAGAAGAACGTGGACCCACTAAATGGCATTCCAGCAGGAATAATGCCATATAAATGGATTCATCCGAAACTGTATGGTAAAATTTGTCTTCTCCATCATTGCACCCTGATGAACAGTAGCAGATGAGTAGAGGATGGGAGCTCTCCTTAATTCCATAGGATATTCTCTGAATGTCCCCTGGGAGAATTAAAATGTGAGAAGAGTTGTTTTTTATACACTGCCCAAAGGAATCTCAAGGCAGGGCTGAGTCTGCACTTACTTTGTTTATTCCATTGTGGATCCTGCTGAATTCAGATCAATTTGAACTCGGATCTTCCTCTATGTCCCCCTCCCCATTGAAACAGAAAAGTGTTCTGCATGTGGTTAGGGAAGCTCAAAAGGAAGGAGAGCAAAGCGCAGCAGGAGCCTCTTTCTTTTCTTGAATGGGGGGGGGGGGGAGAGGACTGAAGAGGGGGAATAAATCCCAGTGGCAAATCTCTTCTGAGAGAAGTTAGGGCTTCCCTTTTCAGGGAAGCTTGCAACCTGGGAACCAGGAAGCCTTTGAACTGATGCCCTGGCCAATCAGGGCTTTTCCACAGTGTTGGAGGCTCAGCTGCAAGTTAGTTCGGGATAAGCAGACAGCTGCACCCTTACTCATGCTGAGTTTTCAAATATTGAGGGTTATATCCACTCTAGGATATTGCGGGGGAAAGGCAGGGTCACTCTGAATCAATCCTGTTTGTTGGGTAAATATGGAGTTTAGATACCTTGTTCAGCTGTTCATGCATTGAATGTGTCATGGGAGTAACAGAACTTGCCGTCTCGATGGGACTGGCAGTGCAAGGTGGCACTCCCCCACATGCAGCCTTGGGCTCACCACAGCACTGATAAAGCTATTCTGAATGAGCAGGAATATCAGGGATCTCTCGGCCTCAGCCACTTCACAGGGTGTCTGTTGTGGGGAGAGGAAAGGGAAGGCAACTGTGAGAACCAACTTTTCTCCTTCGGTAGTATCAGGGCTCTGTCAGCCTCACCTCCCTCACAGGGTGTCTGTTGTGGGAAGAGGAAGGGGAAGGAGATTATAAGCCGCTTTGAGACTCCTTCGGGTAGAGAAAAGTAGCATATAAGAACCAACTATTCTCCCTCCCTCCCTCCCTCCCTCCCTCCCTTCCTTCCACAGTGTACATTGGATTACTCTTTTTGATAGTAGACTTTCTATTGTACACTCCCCATTTTTTGATTTTTGTTCATAAATCCAGACGATTAATCAAAGTTGCAAAATTCCCCTCAGTATCACCACATTCTCTCGCCGGTATGTAATGTTTATCTGGTCCATCTGGTTGGACCCACCATTCAGGAGCAGACTGGTGTGTCACATGACTCAAGAGGGAGCCCGTCCATGACCCTATTATTAAACACTTGACTCAAGAGGTGTTTTAAACAGCTGCCAGTAGGACTCACCATGCTTCAACGAGCCCCTATTTGGGCTTATTTGTTTGTTTGTTTTTCAAGTTGCTTTGCTGCAGTTATTTTGATGTGCAGGTGAGGAGCAGAGCTTCGCAAGCCACTTCATCAGTCATGATCAATGCCTTGTTTTGTCTGCTTTGAACACACTGGGAGGGAAATGCCAGACAGCAGAGGGGAAGCACAGCAGGCTATTGAGGGAGGGAGACACATCAGCGTTTCAAGAGGGCTCCAGAACCACTGCCAAGGTTGGTGGAGAAACAGTCAAGTTAGGAACCTAAAGGCTGAGCAGGCAATTTTTGTTTTTACAATTTAAAATCCAAATATTTATTATTATTCCGTGCACCTAATCAAAGTTAAGTAACTGATAAAATCCCAGTTGTACATCATCATCATCATCATCATATTTATTTATTTATTATTATTATTTGATTTCTAGCCCGCCACTCCCAAAAGGCTCGTGGCAGGTTACAACATATATAAAACCCCCAATAAAAATTACCCCCCGATACATACTGTGTAGTACAGTAAGTAACAACATTAACACATGGAATCATAGAATCATGGAGTTGGAAGGGGCCATGCAGGCCATGTAGTCCAGTCCCCTGCTCAATGCAGGATCAGCTTAAAGCATCTGCTTGAAGACTGTAAAGACCAAAAGCCAAATGTATTTTGATCCCTCAGGGATCCTCCTCAGGAGTCAGATAAGTGGAAATACGCTTATTTTATGTACTTATTTATTTATTCAATGTATTTACCACCCCTCACAATGATATCTCGGGGTGGTGTACATGATGTTGTTCTTGTTGTTGTCAGCCATTCAGTCATATCTGACTCTTGGGTCCATTCCGCATGACTTTAATGTAGCAGAAGGCTTGCAAATTGTAAACACTATTAATTTGCAGTTCCGCAAGACGTCGCACACAGTCTGCAACACTCCAGAAACAGTCCCACAAAAAGCGATTCGTTGTAGCTCTTAAAGGGAAATCGGGAAAAGTAGATTCACCCTCCGAAAAGTGCTACACTCTTGCAAACAATCTGCAACACTAGCGAAAAAGACCTGTGCGTTCCCATTGTTGCGGTTCCAACAAAGTCCCTCCCCCTGGCTCTCTCCTCCGAACTTCCGGCGAAGCGATCACCATTTTTTTCCTCGGAGTGAGCAGAAAGCAACCAACCAGCGAGCCTTCATTCACCCAGCGAGGCTTCTCTGGCTACAGTCCCTCCACAAAAGTGCTTTAAAGCTCCCCTAAGTCCCCAAGCACAGCACAGCCCCGTTTGCAAGTTCCCTTTATTTTCGGCCAAAAATCGCGCCCATACAGGGGGGGGGGATTTTTTTTCACTTGGGGGAGCATGGTAATGAAGACTCGCCAGCTCACACACCAGTTAGACGGGTCTCTCCATTAGGCGAAATCAAGGCATATTCGTTACAACGTGTGTTTTTCTTTTTCTTTTAAAAACTGTTCTTAAAGGGAAAGGGGCTTTTCTGGAGCATGAGAACAACCACCCATTGGCTGTTCGTTTGATTGACAAAGCACAGAAAAAATTGCTTCCTTTCTAGCGATTTTTGCGAGACTGGAAACCTGTGGGAAACGATTGAAACGCTACTGGATTCCACTACAAAGGTAGGTATGTGTAACGCCGAGATTGCACTTTTAAAAATAGCGTTTCCGCTTTGTGGAACCAATTGGCAACATTGGTCTTTGTGTGGAAACACCCTTGGTGATCGCATGGCTAAGCTGTTGCCATGATCCCGCATTGCCTCCCTCAGCTGTGCAGTGTTCTGGCCAGTGTCCATTCCGATCACCATGCTCTTTGTCAGCCTGGTTTCCTTTTTCCACTGACCAGTCTCTGCATAATTGCTTTCTCCATTGTGTTGGATCACATGATATGGCCAAAGTAATTAAGCTGGAGTTTCGTGATTTTGCCTAACAGTGATAGATCAGTCTTTACGTGGTGTAGCATTTCCTTGTTTGTGACTTTTGCTGTCCATGGAACCCACAGAAGCGTTCTCCAACACCATGGAGAGACCATGAGCTTAGAGCAGTGGGACTGTTGGAGATCCTCCATTGTTGGCCTTCAGTCAAAAGCCTAGTGAAAGAGCTCCATTTAGCAGGCCCTAAGGAACTGTTTAAGTTCTATTTGGGCTCTGATTTCATTGGGGAACTCATTCCACCAGGTTGGGGCCATGGTCAAAAAGGCCCTAACTCAACGGTTCTCAACTGCTCCCATGCCGCAGCCCCAACTGCGGCGGCAGGGTCAGCAGTGGCGGCATGCATACGTATGTGGGAAGTGTGTGCACAACGGTCGGGCAGCATGGAGGTGGCCATTGTGATTGATTTACTGCTGATGGCCACCCGCCGCTGCCACCAGCCACCACTACCCCGCTGCTGCTTGTTGCCGCCGCCACTGCCCACTACTGCCCCCGGCCACCGCTGCCGCCATGGCAACCAACCAGGGGAGCCCAAATGGGGTTGCGATCCCTAGGTTGAGAACCACTGCCCTAGCTCTTGTTGATGCCAGTCATGGTTCTTTGGGGCTAGGGATCAACAGTCTGTTAGAGTTGATGGAAAATACCACTGCTTGTCTGGGTGGACAAGCAGATGATCCTTGAGATATGCAAGTCCCGTACACCATATGGCCTTGGAGGTGAGTACCAGTACCTTAAACCTGATCCGGCATTTAGTAGACTTGCAAAGTATAGAAATCTATAATATTAGGGCTTGCAAGATGGTTAAAAAAAAAACCCTAGAAAGTGAAGCTCCTGCTGATATGTATTGTATATAAGGTAAGAATATCTAATATGGATCCCACCTTGGGAAATATTATTCAGAAGCCACCACCCTCAGTCTTGCCCGACTCTCATTCAGAGTGTTTTCTCATGTGTTAAGCGGAAGAAGAGCGTTTAACAACAAGAAGAAGAGATTTTGCAGCTCAGCCTTTAGGTTCTTAACTTGTCTTGTCAGGTTGAGTTTTTGTTTCCCTTTCTGGTTTGTTTATTGGGGGATCATTAAAGTCACACTTTCAATTAGGCGCTGCTTGACTGCCAAATATCAATGAAATCTGGCTGGCTGGCTTTGATGGCTGTTCCCCTCCCTCCCCCACACACACCTGCAGCATGCTTGTTCCTCATCCCAGATTCCTCTCATTTGGTTCCAAATTTAATGCACGGGGCATTATTGCAAAGCTTTATTACACAGGATGAGTTCTTAATGTTTCTGTCTGAGCTCGGGGCATTTTATTGCTCTCCTGTAATGAATTGCGTGCCTGTAAATTGTCCTGTAAAGCAAAGAGGAACTAAAGAGCCTCTTGATGCGGGTGAAGGAGGAGAGTGCAAAAGTTGGCTTGAAACTCAACATTAAGAAAATGAAGATCATGGCATCCGGCCCTCTCAATTCCTGGCAAATAGATGGGGAAGAAATGGAGGTAGTGACAGATTTTATTTTCCTGGGCTCCAAGATCAATACAGATGGGGACTGCAGCAAAGAAATCAAAAGACGCTTGTCCTGGGGAGGAAAGCTATGGCAAATCTAGACAGCATCCTAAAAAGCAGAGACATCACCCTGCCAACAAAAGTGCGTCTAGTCAAGGCTATGGTCTTCCCAGCTGCAATGTATGGCTGTGAAAGTTGGACCATAAGGAAGGCCGACCGTCAAAGAATTGAGGCTTTTGAGCTCTGGTGCTGGAGAAGATTCTTGTGAGTCCCTTGGACTGCAAGGTTAACAAACCGGTCAGTCCTAGGGGAGATCAGTCCTGACTGCTCTTTAGAAGGCCAGATCCTGAAGATGAAACTCAAATACTTTGGCCACCTCATGAGAAGGAAGGACTCCCTGGAGAAGAGCCTAATGCTGGGAGCAATTGAGGGCAAAAGAAGAAGGGGACGACAGAGAATGAGGTAGCTGGATGGAGTCACTGAAGCAGTAGGTGCAAATTTAAATGGACTCCGGAGAATGGTAGAGGACAGGAAGGCCTGGAGGATCATTGTCCATGGGGTCGCGATGGGTCGGACACGACTTCGCACCTTACAACAACAACAACAACAACAACAACAAATACTGTACTAGTATAGAAAGTACTTATTTGACCACTTAGGGGGATCACTGTCCATGGAGGATCATTGTCCATGAGGTTGCGATGGGTCGGACAGAACTTCGCAACTAACAACAACAAAAGTATCCTCAAGTTGCAGCCAACTTTTGGGTGATACTAGCAAGGGGCTTTCAAGGCAAATGAGAGGGCGGTTTACCATTACCTTGCTCTGTAGTCTTTTTGGGTGGTCTCCCATCCAAGCACGAAGCAAGGCTGACCCCGCTTAGCTTCCGAGATCTGATGCAATCAGGCTGTACCATGTTGCCTTCCTTCCCAATGAATCTTAGTTTGGGATTTTTAAAAAGTCATCAACAGCTAGTGTTTTACGTAAGTCTAGCATCTTGGAGGGAAGGCGTTTGTGTAGTGTTTCATGATTGGTCCTTTAACAAAACTGAGATTTTTAATCTTGAAAGGAAAGAAAGATTTCTCAAGGTCCTGCCCCATTTGATGGGATTTTCCAGATGAAGATCAAATCTCTTCTTCCATTTACGGTGAATCGGCTATAATGATGTTGCAACATTATATACACAGGAAAAACCTATTCAACGAGCGATAATAACATTAATGCCTGCTATTTATGTAGTCTTTCAGACTGTTCAATGCACTTCAAGTACATTAGTTCAGAAACATCCATGACTATCCATTACAAGAATTGTGTTTTATCTCTCTGTTGTAATGGCTGGGGGCTGGAGCAGAGAGATGGGGTAGGGCAACTTTGTGGTAGAACCAAGATTCTTCACTAGAAGCGATGTAGTTCATGTCCCTCAACCCGTCATCCAAGATACTGCATTAGTGTTCCCGCTCACTCTCTCAGGAGGTCAGAACAGTGTAAATCATTCCCCCTTCTTCATTTTATTTTCACAAGCAGTAATATCAGGGCTCTCTCAGACTCACCTCCCTCACACGGTGTCTGTTGTGGGGAGAGAAAGGGTAGGTGGATGTAAGCTTCTCTGAGACTCCCTTGAGTAGAGAAAAGCAGCATCTAGGAACCATCTCTTCTTCTTCTACAATAAGTATGGGAGGTGGATAATGTTGAAAGAGTCATTGTCCCAAGGTCACTCTCTCATGGTTCCATGTCATGAGGTTCATGGTATGGTATTTTTGCCCATACCTTCAAATCCCAGCTCAACACTACTGGAACCTAGGATTGTCAGTCTCCATGTGAAGCCTGGAGTTCTCCTGGAATTATAATTGATCTTCTAAGCACAGAGATCAGTCCTACCCCACCCCCAGGAGAAAATGGCAATATTGGAGGATGGACTGTGACCCCACACCTCCAATGAGATCCCTCCTCTCCCCAGACTTTGGTTTCCCATGAAACTACCCCCAAATCTAAGCTGAAATTGGCTTCTTCTAGCCACCACCTGTTGACCCTCAGCACAGGTGCACCAGACAGCTCTCCCCACCTCAGAAGCACTTGACACATCACCTTACCTGACTCCACGGCACTGCTGCCCAGTTGGGCAGACATGTGGGTGGGTGGAGCAGGTCCCACCTCTCCTGCCCCCCTGCTCCCCCTTGTGCCTATGAGCCTGTGGTTCCGCTACCTGGACCCAACAGGCAGGACATTTTTTCTTAAGAAAGGGGTGGTAATTTTAGAAGAAGAAGAAGAAGAAGAGCTGGTTCTTATATGCCGCTTTTCCCTACCCGAAGGAGGCTCAAAGTGGCTTACAGTCGCCTTCCCATTCCTCTCCCCACAACAGACACCCTGTGGGGTGGGTGAGGCTGAGAGAGCCCTGATATCACTGCTCGGTCAGAACAGTTTTATCAGTGCCATGGCGAGCCCAAGGTCACCCAGCTGGTTGCATGTGGGGGAGTGCAGAATCGAACCTGGCATGCCAGATTAGAAGTCTGCACTCCTAACCACTACACCAAACTGGCTCTCATTCCACCCTTGTTTTCTGATTTGTTGTTCAATAAGACTAAATTGTTTGTCAGAAAAGAAGCCTCTTGCAATGGCCTGCTCATTTGATGAGATTTTCCAGATGAAGGAAACTCTATTCTTCCCCAGGAGGAACAGGCAGCTCTGGAAAATGGAGTCTATGGCATCACACCCTTGCTGATGCCATCACATCCTCTCCAGGCTCCACCCCCTCTCTATGCTCCGCTTTCAAATCTTCAGAAAATTTCTAAGCTGTATTAGACAACCCTACTTAACCCACTACTCTCTGTCCACTGACTTTGGAAGCTGAGATGGTTACAGAATTATGTGGTTCAGAGGTTACAGTGCCAAATTAGCCCCTGAGAGACCAAATTCAAACCCTCATTCATCCATGACACTCAAAGAGTGACATGGGGGCCAGTCACAGTCTCTCTTAGCCATAAATACCTAAGAGGATAGTTGTGAGGACAAAATGCAGGAGGAGAACCCATCCCCAGAGGCATCTGGTTAGCTGTTACTTAACCACAGAATGCCAGTCAAAATTTATTTATTTGCTTTATTTAAGAAATCCCTATGCCACTTCTCCAGAGGAGCTGCTCAAGGAAGCTTATAAACTAAAACCCGTAGTAATGGGTTTAAACTACAAGTACAATGATATAGGCTAGATATCAGGAAAAAATTTTTCACAGTCAGAGTAGTTCAGCAGTGGAATAGGCTGCCTAAGGAGGCGGGGAGCTCCCCCTCACTGGCAGTCTTCAAGCAAAGGTTGGATACACACTTTTCTTGGATGCTTTAGGATGCTTAGGGCTGATCCTGCGTTGAGCAGGGGGTTGGACTAGATGGCCTGTATGGCCCCTTCCAACTCTATGATTCTATGATTCTATGTTAAAACAAACATCATAAAAATCAGCACTAAGCCCCAGCCAAAGCATAAAAACAGCCTACCTCATTAAGTGGCGTAAAATGTGTCTTGTAAAACAGTTCTCAGGCTGGAAGCAGATTAAAAACTGGACACCGAGAAGGACAGGCCTGATCCATGATCTTGTCCCACAGGGCTACCGCCATACCACTTCAGCCCCCTGGGTTCTCCTCAGTCTGGCCCCTTACTGGCATCCTCCTCACCAGTCCATTCCTTCCTTGACTGGTGGGGTCCCTGCTGGAAGGAGGGATCATTGCTTGTGATGTCTTCTCCACGCCGGGCCATTCAAGATGCCGCTTAGGGACTCACGGCAGTTGGGTGAGGGGGGGGGGTTGATGGGAAGTCTTCCCGGAGAGTCAGGGCATCTGGGCCCCAACAATACATAACTACGTCATAACAACCTGAAGCAATTTGCAGTGAACATGTGCAAAGCTTTTTCAGTGGTCATAGCAACAAGCCTTTCGTTTGCCGATTCACCAGGGACCTACAATTGTAATCCACGAGTTAACCATCTTCGCACTGCAGATCCCATTCAAATACACTCGCCATTGTTCAGCAGCATCGCACACTAGAGGATCTTAAAAAAATATATATATCACAAGAAAAAGAGTCCTTCCTAGCAGTATAATTTAAAGACTAGCTTATAAAGTACCCTTGAAGAGACAAGCATATTGTTCCCTAGTGGATTTTATTAATTGAATTGTCTATATTTACAAAGGCAAGGAATGAAACTGAGTCTTTAAGTGACAATTCTGTTTGCAGAGCAGCTCAAACCAATATTAGAAAAGTGTTTATCTGTGCAATTGCTACTGTTGGGATAAGTGAAAAGGAAGCGCATAGGAGGAAAGGTTTTACAGTCAATACATTCCAGTGCAGCTGGATACTTATGAGTTCATTGGTCTATGGTTTTTTAAAAATGTTTTGACACATCTATGTTAATGGTCTCTTGAATCTGAGGAGCTAAAATCATGAGAGTCCTCACTGGAAATATCTCTACAGTTATGGACAATTGAACTAGGAGAGGGGATGTGGCTCATTGAGAAAGCATCGGCTTGGCGTGCAGAAGGCCCCAGGTTCAATCCCTGGCATCTCCACTTAAAATAATAACCAGGTAGCAGGTGATGTGAAAGATCTTTCTCTGAGACTTCCAGTCTTCGTAGCCAGACTAGTTCGCTATAAGACACTTAATTTATAAGGACGAGCACGAACCGGGGAGTTGTAATTCGGTTTCTGCTTCCTGGCATGTCCGGTTCACAAACCACAAACTGTCATGATACAACCACCAAATGAACTTGTAAGGTTTGTGAGGTTCATGATGTGGTAGAAAGCTCCCCTCCCCCAGCATGCTAGAGACAACAAATTCACAAGGGATCTCCAGCTGCCTCTCCTCTACCTGCTCTCCAAGTTTGGGGAGGATTGGATTTATGGGATCCAAGTTACAGCCCTCCCTGAAGAAGGAACTCCAGGAAAGCACTTTCTGGTGAAAGGACAGTCGGTCATTGTGACAGGTGCAGGTTTAGGAGGTCCAGGGGTGCATAGGATGGACCCTGTGCAAGCTAGGGACATCAAACACAGGGGACCTCCCCCTCATGCTCTTCTACATGCCCTCCAAGTTATGCCACTTCTACATGCCCTCCAGCATCAAAGCCCGGTACACACCAGAATGCACTAGAACTGGGAGCCCTCGCACAAGCCCTCTGTGTGGCAGCTCTGACCGTGCTGGGTTCAAAGTCGGCAGTGTCTCTGGGAGTCCTCAGGCTGGAGGGAGGCGGCTGGGACCGTCAGTCGGGAGGCTTCTTGCTGCTCCAGCCCCACAGGGGACCAGGAGGCCACACGGCAGCCCCGGCATGTAGGTCCTCCTGCAGCTGCCCCAGTACAGGATGGGCTGTTGAAAGGCCTCTGGAGGCCGCTGCAGATGTGGTCAGGCTGGCAGTGCCATTTTTGGGGGCTTCCTGCTCCCCTGGACCCAAATGGCTGGCACAACCCAAAGTAAGCTGTTTGGGCTGAGATGGGCAGGGCCCCTGAAATTAGGTGGGTGATGCAGTGGCATCTCTAGGCTGCTGTGGGCCCTTTCCTCCCCAAGGGGTAGCCATTTCCTGGCCTCCTACCCTATTTCTTGTCCCCCCATGGGCAGATCTTGGGCCACAGGTAGCCTTAGAGGCCAGCCTCTGCCTCCCCTGCTCTCTGGCTGGCTTACCTTTCCAAAGTGGGCCAGTAGTGTGGGCCAGATCTTCTTCTGGATGGTAGAAGTTGGAAGAGGAGGCAGCCAGGGGTGGGACAGCCTTCCTGATTAGCCATTTATAGGATGGACAGCCAATCAGGTAAGCTATGAGCCTTCCTTTTACAACTTTGTTTTTATTCTTTATAGATTTGACTTAGGGATAATGAGTTATGGCCCCCCCAAAGAACATGTTCCCAGGAAAGTGCTTTTGAGATAAATGTCATGCGCAGGTTCAAAAGTGCAAGCTACAAAAATCAAACACACAAGGAACTATTGTTTTTTTCAAGGCTGGAGAATTCTGCCCCCTCCCCTTTTGTTTTGGAGTTGTCTTGTTGCTCTGAAGTTTGGTAAACATTTTGCTTGAACAGGGATAGGCTGTCTGGAAACGTAACCATTCATGAATCACCCTGAACTGCTGGAAAGTTCATGGAAAAGTCGTGTTAGTTGACTTGCCATAACCTTTACTTTGCGAACCAGTGAAACGGCCAAAATTCATCACCAACTTCAGTTCTAGTAATAGTGTGAGCCGGTCTGTGCCTATCTCTGTTTGCTTGTTCAAACCAAAAACTCCCCACACCAGTTTGATGAGTGTACATTTATTGGAAATACATAAAATGATCCCAGGAAATAGAGCTATGAACAGAGCCCAGGCTGTAAATAGATGTTTAAGAGAAATAAGTAACCTCATAAATACACTGCTGCACTGTTTACACACTGGGAGACATTTATAAAGGTTGTTTTCATACAATATTTGCCCAGCTAAGCTTCGGGACTATAATTAGATGGGGAAGTCCTGTGTAATTGGCTCTGGCAATATGATGCCAAAGCCTTTAGGTATTACAGCAGTGGGATGTGCAAAATACAAGTCAGGGGTCCCCAACCTTTTTCAACACCTTTGGAATCCTAATGGTGGGCATAACCTCAAAATGGCTGCCCTTGGACACGGAGCCAACTTCGAAATGTCAAGTATGCAAAAATCTAATAGTAATTCTTCAACCTTTCAGACTGAAGCTCTGATTGACAGGATGCCTTTTAAAATGAGCCTATTGTTTTCAAATATTTTCTTGCATACTTCCAGTTTTCCTTCAGTCACGTGGTAAATGTCATGTTCCATGGCAATCTCCCCCACCCCCCCAGGCAAAACTCGGAGCTCTGGATGGAAGCTTAGTATTTTATTGTGGAGACTACAAACGGCTACATAGGATGCTTTGTTTCTAAAGCTAGAGACATACAAACATTTGGAGCAGATATAGAGCCAGCCTTGCCTCCATACCATTTGTTCCCAAAGCCTATGATCTTCTGGGATGCACCACCTTATTATTAAAGGTGTATGCACGGTTTACAGCTTGACACCTAGAGGTAGCCATAACGTTCTGAATGCACTAGGAGGCCAGATGGCCCCCAAAGCCTGAGAAACAGGGAGGGAGAACTGGAGGAAGGAAGCCCTCTGGCTGCTCCGAAAGGATCCTGGGACTGTGGTCAAGGAAACCATGGCATGTGTCAGTGGCAGACATGACAGAAAGGACCTTTGTGGCTGTGGTGTCAGCTGTTGCTGGTGCAGTTTTTAGATATCTGCACAGCCAACCAGATTGCCAATAGCCAATCAGAAGCCTGGCTGAGAAAAACTCACACTTTCCCAACTCACAGACACAGGCTCCAAGACAGGCATCAGTGAGCACCGTGTTGAGGACTGTTGGAGTAAGTGATTATCATGCAACTCCCATATTAAACAAGGGAAATCGTAGTTGATGCCGAACAGAAAAACAGGCTTCAAAGACAACAAGAAGGTAGGTTTCAAAGAGAAATTGTTTGATGGGGATGGGCCCTATTTGACCGTTTATGCACTGGAGGTTTCATGCCAGGCTGCAGGCTGGAGTTTCAGTTGTGGCAGGTTGCCCCACCTCTTCCTGCACCCACATGGGGCAGCATTTGGCCTGGTGCACCTCATCCGCTCCCAATTTGTACTCCTGCATGAGAGCTGGGGCAGTGAAGTTCCCAGTGCATAAACGGTCTTTAAGACACTGGGCCAGCCTTTCTCAGCTTCTTTACCATTGAGAAACCCCTGAAACATTCTTCGGGCTCTGAGAATCCCCAGAAGTGGTGCAAAGACACAGAATATAGTTGGGAATCATAGTTGTGTACCCGCCCACCCCTTCCCACCCCATTGGCCATTTTGGGAGGGGGGGCAGTTGCCATAACCATATATCTTTATATCACCTGATAAACATTTAACACATTTTAAAAATATATTTAAAATTATTTTCCAC
Source organism: Paroedura picta (assembly GCF_049243985.1). Lineage (NCBI taxonomy): Eukaryota > Metazoa > Chordata > Lepidosauria > Squamata > Gekkonidae > Paroedura > Paroedura picta. The sequence continues at coordinate 30,297,849 of NC_135370.1, read as the reverse complement.
CCATTTGAGAAACCCATCCAGAGCCATCAAGAAACTCCATGCTTTCACAAAACCCTGGTTGAGAAAGCCTGCACTATACAGTGGTTTTACAGCCCTGGATGGGCATAAAATGTCAAGTCACACCCAATTTATGGTGACCCCAGCCAGGGACTCTTCGAGGCAATCGAGAAGCAGAGACGGTTCACTCTTGCCTTCCTCTGCAGAGTTTTCCTTGGTGGCCTCTCTTCCAAGTGCTGATGCCGCTTAGCTTCTGAGATCTGACAAGACTGGGCTACAGCACGTTGCCTTCCCCCCTGGACGACAACCACACAATATGCTAAGTGCTGGGAAGAGAGCTGTCAGTCCAGCATGCTGATAACCGCCAGCTTTCGAAAATCCAAACACAATGGGCTGAAACTCTTAAAAGACTCTGCTATCTAAATCATGAGAAACCAAGCTGAGAAAACCAGGAAATACACTTCAATATTGGCCTTTAAGCAGCCAGGATTCACATGGCCTTTGCCATACAAGTGGGGATTCATTTGTGCATGTTATAAAGCTACCTCAGCCATGTACATAGAATTCTGCTTTTGTGAGTGCATCTTCAGTTCTGGGTTGAGGTGCTACGCTAAAAATAAAAGCTGGTTCACATGACCCACCTTCTAGTAATAGTGTGTGCACAGTCAGGCATGAACTGTGCAGGTATCGGCCTCTGCTAATTCAATGTAATCTGTACAGACCACTGGGCATGCATTGTACTGTGCCCCTGATTTCCATGGTCTTCAAAACAGTGGAAGACTGAAGGGCTGTGTGGATGCAGGTTATCTGATGCAGATATTGAATTGTATGCTATTTCCAGGTGTATGTACAGACTTTATGGTAGGATTACCAGTTCCAGGTTGGGAAACTGCTGGGAAATTTGGGGTAGAACCTGGAAAGGACAGGATCTCAGAGTGGTACAATGCTATTAGAACCTATTCCCTAAACCGTTTTTCTCTGTAGTCTGGGAATGAGCAGTAATTCTGGGAGATCCCCAGACCTCCCCTGGTGGCTCAGAATTAATGAGCCATACATGGTAGGTCAGCCTTTCTCAACTTTCTTTTACCACTGAGAAACCTCTAAAACATTCTTCAGGCTTTCAGAAGCCCCAGAAATGGCAGAGGATGGTTGGGAAGCTTGGCTGTGTACGTGCCCATCTGAGGCCCCTCCCCTTCCCACCCCCTCCAGGCCCATCATTAGTCATTTTGGGAAGAGGAGGTGGGTCGACATGACCATATGGTCATGTTGTTAGGTGTGAAGTCATTTCTGACCCAACGCAACCCCATGGACAATGATCCTCCATATGGTCATATCACCCAATAAATGTTTAACAATATTTTTAATATATATAAAAATTAATTAACATTCGGGAAACCCTTCCAGGGCCATCAAGAAATCCCGAGGTTTCATGAAACAGTGGATGAGAAAGTCTGGTGAAGGTAAAAACTATGATAAACTCTGAGAGGCAAATAGTAACAACGTATATTTAATTTTCTACTTTCCAAAAAGATAAACAGCAGACTAAAAAAATAATAATAACATGAACTAGTACATGCTCTTATAGGTGTATCATTTCTGTTCATGAATATATGGTCTGACCCAGCAGGGCTTTTCTGATGTTCTTATGGGAGAATGGCCTTGGTCTCTTTACCCTGCTGTTGACCATCCAGAGGTTGGCCAATGTGTGGAACATGATGCTGGCCTAGATAGACCACTGGTCTGACCCAGCAGGACTCTTCTTATGTGTGGTATCTTGGAGGCCCAATGAGTCTTTCATAATTCTGACCAACTGCGGATCCCCTGAGGCTCTCACCTTGTTCTACCTGACTTTACTGATCTGTGGGTCCCAGATCAGAGCTGGGCACTATGTTGTAGAAATCAAAAAAGAAATCTCACTTATCCTCCAAAAGACCTTGCCTACGCATTTTAACTTTGCACATCCACCAAAAGGCCTTGCCCACATATTCTAAATGTCATCTAAATTTCTACAGTCCAACAGGTGTGCAAGAGTTCATTCATACAGAGATGATGGCTGAAACTGAGCCCTTGATGTAGATGGTTTTCTCCCACCCTTTTTTCCTCCAATGACACAAAAAGGATGGGAGAAAAATCTTTTAAGCATTGAACACTTTCCCCAACAATGTCATTGTGAATATATGAGTCTTTTGTTAGTCACAATTTCCTACATAAACTGGTTAAATAAACTGACACAATACCTCACTCTGCATATCAGTATCCATTACACACCAGTTTGTTGAGATCTGCTGGTAGAGTGATATATTAAAGGTAAAGGTAAAGGTATCCCCTGTGCAAGCACTGGGTCATGTCTGACCCTTGGGGTGACACCTTCTAGTGTTTTCATGGCAGACTCAATACGGGGTGGTTTGCCAGTGCCTTCCCCAATCATTACCGTTTACCCCCCAGCAAGCTGGGTACTCATTTTACCGACCTCGGAAGGATGGAAGGCTGAGTCAACCTTGAGCCGGCTGCTGGGATTGAACTCCCAGCCTCATGGGCAGACAGCTTCAGACAGCATTTCTGCTGTCTCCCCCGTGTGACACAAGAGGCTCTTCAGAGTGATATATTACTGAGTGTCATCTGCATATTGGTGATGGCTCAGCCCAGATCTCTGGATGATCTGTCCCAATGGCTTTATGAAGATATCAAAAATATGGGGAACAAGATGGATCCTTGGGGAAACTCATAGACCAAAGGGCGAAGCAGCTGTTCCTCAGAACCACATTGTGAAACCTACTCTCCAGGTAGGACTGGAAGCATCACAGAACAGTGCCCCCAGTCCTAGTCCTGAGAGGTGATCCAGGATATTTTGTGTTCAATGGTATTAAAAGTCACCAAGAATTCCAGGAGAATTAACAGGACTGTACTCTGCTCATCTATCTCATGGTACAAGTCAACCACCAGAGCAACCACTCTGCATTAAGTAACCCTGACAGTTGCTACATTGAGTGCTAATCCAATCCAATTCCCTACCCAGCAGTTTTACTTCACTCTCCTTTAAGTCCTCAGCTCTGGAAAAAAGAGTGGGTTCAAATCTTACCTTTATCCTCCTCCTCCTTTCCCCATTCTCAACCCCCAAAGCCAGGACCAACCTGTCTTCATTGGGCTCCCTCTGGTTTTCAGAGGTCAGTCTAAAGAGGCCAGGGAGCCAACAATTTTCTTGGTGTCCCATGAGGGTAAGCCTTCCTGTGAAAGGTGGAGAGTCATCTAGTACAGGGGTAGTCAACCTGTGGTCCTCCAGATGTCCATGGGCTACAATTCCCATGAGCCCCTGCCAGCAAACGTTGACTACCCTGATCTAGTAGATCAAACCACATACTTCCTTATATTCTTCCTCCTTCCCTGTTCTAACTCCATATGTGCTCTCCCAGTGGGCAAACAAGGACTCCTGATCCTGTCAATCAGCAAGTCATGTAGGATTGCCAAACCTCCCACTCTGGTGGGGGAGGGGGTGTCTCCCACCAACTGTTGCTGTTGCCTGCTGCCAGTGTCCTTTGTGATGGTACATCACTTCTGGGCACAAATTGTAGAGCTTCTGGCAGTTCCTAGATCTACCCATTGTCAATCTGGCAACTCTACATTAGGGAAACGTCTATGTTGTTGGCCCACAACAAAGCAGTCAGCAGAGTTCTCATCATGGCCCAAACATGACCACCAGCCAAGTAACTAGCTAGCTCCTCAATGGCTCAGTGCCACCTCTGGTGGAGGTCCAAGGTACCTCCCTCTCCCGACAACAAGCTTGCCTCTATAACAGCATCAGTGTTCTTTTTATGCAGTTTTACTGATGCATGCAGGTGTTCTTGTGCCTTGGTAAGCTAGCATACAAAATGAGCCTTTGTACCTACAGTTTGTACCTACATGGGAAACAAACCAACCCATTTCTGCAATAAATTGCTTTATCATTGTACTTAGGTTCTTCATGCTAGAGGGAGGGCAATACATAGAAACTGATGAAGCTGAATGTTGCGGTAAACTGTGCAGTGTGCTGTACAGGATTCATGAATACAAAACAGAATAAGGGAAGAATCCTAATGCATCATTTGCACTTTGAAAACGAGAGCAGGTAATTCAGAACTCCAGTATCCAGCGAGGGAGAAATGTAGGACGGAAATTTGGGAAGCGTCCCCGTGGACTTTGGATGCCTAAATAAGAAGTGTTTCCATTTCAATGTATTTATTGGGTGTTGCAGCCATAAGCCTTAACATTATTATAAAACCAAAAAGGAAACTAAAATAGAAGAACAATGATAACAACAATGAGCATTCTGCAGAGCCTGCAAAACGTAGGTCTTCCGTCAAGTCTTCAGTTGGTTGTCTCATGTCTCCATCCTCTGTCCTCTTCTCTCTAGATGTAAGGGTGGGGTGGGGATAGAGGGTATGTGTTTCCACCATGTTGTTGGTTTAATGTACCTTATATTCTTGCGTCCATTTTAATGGGGTTTTAATGGGACTTTTAACTGGACATCTGTAGCCTGCCACGAGCCAGCTCAGCAGTGGTGGGTAACAAATTTAACAACAACAACAACAACAACAATAATAATAAACATCAGAAAGAATATACACTAAAAGTCCAAACCATTAAAAATTCAATATGGAACACATAAAATTTCAGTTTTATATTCCCTCGACATTCCTTTCAACCAATTTCTTCCTTCATTTAGAATCATAGAATCATAGAGTTGGAAGGGGCCATACAGGCCATCTAGTCCAACTCCCTGCTCAATGCAGGATCAGCCGAAAGCATCCATTTAGTTGACAGACTTATAAACGTAGCCACAGTGGTTTTAATAAACAGGCAGACATCAGCCAAAAGGAAATCCAATGCTTTCTGACCTGCAGGGGAAAAAATGCCTATTTTTAAAAGGACGTATCATAAATATTTGGGCCGGGCATGCCCTCAAGTGCCATGCTGGTGGCAGACTCATTGGCATGCCTGACAATGGTCCCCTCGTTTGGTTAATGGATTCCAAGTGTCTCTTTCATCAAAATGCAAAAGATAACGCAAGCAAGTCTCTGGGAATGCTAATGTATGATTGGATTTTTGTCTTTCCTCCCGACTCTGTTTATATTATAATTAGAAAACGGAAAAGTAAATTGTTGAAGGGTAGATGACTATTGTCATATGGGAAAGAACAAGCAGATCCAAACCAAAGTGGGGAGGGGAGGCCCAACCCCCGTAGACCCACGATACACTTTAAGACAGGGGTAGTCAAACTGCGGCCCTCCAGATGTCCATGGACTACAATTCCCAGGAGCCCCTGCCAGCATTCGCTGGCAGGGGCTCCTGGGAATTGTAGTCCATGGCCATCTGGAGGGCCGCAGTTTGACTACCCCTGCTTTAAGATTTACTCAGTGAAACTTGAAAGGTTGTGGTCTCTCCAGAACAGAGATTGTTTCAAGAACTATTACCTCACCCAATTTGTCTCTTTTCATTCTCTGGAATCGACAGGTCGATAATGCTCCATAGCAAATGACTCTTGAATTAATGCAAAAGGAAAAGAGCAATAAAAACCTTTATTGTCTCTGAAACGCCTCTTTTCCTTTTCCTTTTCTATGCTTATCATATGCAGGTAGATATTCAGTAGATACCGCCCGTGGAAAAGCTGCTTTTACGCATAAGTTCTTTTTATAAACCTTGGGATTTTTATATTTAAGGGAGGATGTCATAGCACAAAGCAAAGCAATATGTCTCTTTTTAAAATAGCGTCTCTTTTTAAAATAGCATTATTCGATTTGATGCGAGGAAGAATAAGGTTTGACGAGGCCCAGAAGATATCGTGGGATAGCAAGCATCTCCATGCAGGAGTGATATAGATAGCGTGACGTGCAAAATGTCATCAGATAGCCTCGGACAGGGATCAGAACAAAAGCGGCGAACCCTCTGAAAAGGAAGAGTAAGATGGCGAATGCCAATAAGAGATGAATGGGTTTCTTTCAGTGAGGAAACATTACTCTGTGCTGCTTCAGTTCTTGTGTAGATCCCCATAGATTCTGCTCGAGGAAGGCCGGCAGCATGGTAGAGCCTGATACCACCAGATCTTGGAAGCTAACTTGGCTTAGACTGGTAGGGCTTGAACTGGAGACTGCCAAGGAAGACTCCACAAAGGAAGGTCAAAGCAAACCAACTCTGCTCAAGAGCTCCTTGCTGCCATTGCCATACGTCAGCCTTTCTTGACCGTTTTACCATTGAGAACCCCCTGAAACATGCTTCAGGCTTCAAGAAAACAACAGATGTTGCACGACTGTGCGGAATATGATTTATAAGCATAGCTGTGTACATTCCCCTCTTGGGGGCTCCTCAACTTCCCATCCCCTCCAGTCCCATCACCGGCAATTTCTTCTTGTGTGTGTGTGGATAAGACCATATATGGTCACATCAATTGAGTTTAACACATTTTTAAAATATATAAATAATTAACTCCTACTCATTCAGGAAACCCTTCAATGACCATCAGGAAACCCAGGGTTTCACAAAACCCTGGCTGAGAAAGCCTGCCATAAGTCAATTGTGATTTAACAGCTCTTACATAGGTAGATGATGCACATATTCTGTATTCAAGAATGTTCTGCATTTCCTTAGGCAGGGATTCCAACTACAGTTCCCTGGGTTATGTAAGAGCTCCCCAAGGGTTAAATGGCCTTTCCCTGAAGTTCAGATGCTAACGACATCATTAAAGATGATTGGAGTCCACTTTCCCTGCTCCTCTACAGAGCTCATCTCTTTCTCCGCAACAGTAAAAAATGGTAAATGATTGACTGATTGATGTCTGGCTCTCGCATCTTACTTCCATGCCCACTTCTCTGCAGGGAAATGTCACCATTCTGGGGTTCCTCGAAGCCTGACAAATATTTCTGGCTTCCTCCACAGTCAAAAAGTTGGGGGAAAAGGCTGCCTTCGAGCTTTTTCTTTATCCACGCGAATATTTCCCAATTGAGAGTAACGAAATGGACGTATTGTCACCATGTAGACCTCTACAAGTTCCAATGCAGTTATCTGTGCTGCCCAATGGTGGTAGCCATCCAGATTTTCCACTGGTGAAAATGAGAGGAGCCTCTTCAGCACAAAAAGGCTATCCCTGAGACCAGCATGGAGCTAGTGTGCTTTAGTGGTTGGAAGGCTGACCTATGACCTGGAAGACCCATGCTTGAATCCCTACTTATGCCCTAGATGCTTGTTGGGCCAGTCACACCCCTGTTGCCCAACCTACCTCACAGGGTCATTATAAGCATAAAAATAAGGAGAGAACTTTTGGTCCCTATTGGGTATATTCAAACTGATTAACTTCCGCAGGGCCTGTAGAACTGAGCTCTTCGACCAAGTCTACAGTTGAATCTGGGGCCGGCGAGGTAGATCAACGCCCCCCCCCCCCGTGTATGAGTAGTACATTGCTTTGACCTCCTTCTCCACTTCTCTAGTAGTGGGGGTTGGGAGTGGGTTTTTCCGCCATGTTGGGTTTTAATATCTTTTAATGGGGGGTTTAATGGGTTTTTTATCTGTAACCCACCACGAGCCGTCTTGGAAGTGGCGGGGAATAAATCAAACAAACAAACAAACAAATAAATGCATGATAGCTATGTTGTGGGATGAGGGCTGTAGGGGGGAAAGAGATGGACACAGCTGATATGTGAAATCTAGCCCTCTATGGAGTGGCATTCACTCTCCAGGATCAGCCCCAACAGCAAAAGATAATATTAAGAGTAATATTTAATTTCTGTACCACACCTCCCCATATGGGCTCACGGTGGTTCACAATAAATTATTAAATCTGAGGGTTCGGCAGATGCAGATGAATTTTCTTCGGAAACAACAGCTCTTTATTGAACACCAACTCTAACCAAGAACACCGAACATCCAATAACCAAACTCATTGATCTTACATACAATTCAGGCAGTTCTCCAAGCAACCTGATTGGCCACTAACAGTGATCGATTTCCGGAGACTATGTGAAGTCCGTGGCTGGTCAGTGTGAGCATATTGGTGAGCATATTGTTTGAGCGAGTGTCTATTTCTACATACATAACAAAATCAGATTTCAGTAAAATCAGATACAATGATGAAATTACAGTAAAATACAATAAACTACAATTCAAAACTCCAGCCCCACCCACACCCCCTTCGTACCCTTCACCAGCTGCCCCAGAGTGGAGGTGACATCAAAATAGGGGGAGCCAAGACAGAGGATAGCTCCATCAAGGCCCAGGTCTCAACAAGCAACACATTCCACTAGGTTGGCGCCAGGGTTGAAAAGGCCAGTCTCATATTTCACATGGATTGCATCTGTGGTGACAGGATGTAGCAGTAGATCGTTTTCTGATTAGGGCTATGGTCTTCCAACCACCATTTTAAAATGGCTCTCAAAGAAACTGATTGGGTGAGCAAGCCGAGAGAATGTAGGATCAGTTCTACGTAGGGATACCAGCCTTCAAGTGTGGCCTGGGGATCTCCTGGAATTACACCTCATCTCCAAACAACAGTTCCCCTTGGAGAAATGGGATGCTTTGGAGGGTGGACTCTGTGGCATTGTAGCTCCTGCCTTATACACTTTTAAAAGATCAAAAGGCAGGAGTAAGAATTGTCTGTCCCTGCAGTAACAAAAGAGGCCTCCTTTGATTCTTCTGCCAAACTGGTTTTATGACTCCACTAAGATGGATTCCCATAGCTCTTTTCTAATACATCTTCTTTCAACAAAGGAGAATGGAGACTGATTTGTTCTGATGGAGAAAAGCCTTTATTTGTTGAAGAAAGTAATTCTTCGTTAGAGAAAGACTTGGACCATTTTCACATTAGGAGACACTTGTTTGGATTTCCTTTGGATGCTGCAAGTCTTGCCTTTCCACATTTGGGCTTTTCTTCCCTCATTTTCCAGTCACAATACACTTTCTGCAATGAGTCCAATGGAGGCAGCCTCCCATCATGCTTTGCTCCCTTCCCCTTTTGAAAAAAAATGTGTTTTTTTGCAAAATGGTGCTTTCTTGCACCTTTCCCCCCATTGTGTCCCTTAAACCCACCATTCTGTGCTCTTGATCACCTCCCTCCTTCCCCCCAGTGTCCTGAATTTATTTATTTTTAAAAACTCTGCTGCTGTGCAAGACTGCTTTTTTAAAAAGAAACTGTTGTAATGTGATCACCCCCGTGTTTTTCTTAGGGAAAAAGGCTGTTTTTTCAGGATGGAGATAGGGCGAGGAAGGGAGGGGGGAGGATGGTGATGAGGAAAGAATTGTGCCGAAATGACTCAAAATGGTGGGTCCAGAGAAAAACCCAAAGGCACACATTTCCGCACTGGACAGCCTCAAATTAGACCCCGTTAGACCCTGCTTGAAAAGATGAAATTGTGTTTTCCTTTGCTGCAGGGCAAGTGATCAGGCAATTCTGCACCTGAAGAAGCAGATCCCAGTGTGGAAATAGACAAAAAAAAGTTGACGCTTTAAAAAACGCAAATCTGAATGATATCTATCACTAGTGCGAAAACAGTCTTGGCCAGAGTCCAACTCGGTGGACAGAAATCCACCCCATACTTTCCTCACCTAACCCTATCTTACTTCCTTTTTGTGTATAGCACCTGTGGACCCCACAGAACTGATCCCCGTCCCCATTTCAGGCACATGTCTTAGGCCAGACTTTCTCAACTTTATCACCGCTGCGAAAACCCCGAAACATTCTTCAAGAAACCCCAGATGTGGTGCAATTATGCAGACTGTGGCTGGGAAGCATAGCTGTGTACATGCCCACCCAGGGCCCCTCTCCTTCCCACCCCTTCCAGGGCTGTCAAGAAACCCCAGGGTTTCACGAAACCCTGGTTGAGAAAGCCTGTCTTAGGCCATTAACAGCAGAAAACACAAAAATAGTTTGAGCCCAAAGCAATTATCCAGCGGCTCCCTCAGGACCACCCTTCCCTTCAGTTGATGAAAAACTCAGCTACGGTATGCTTAGCTTGGTGGCTGCATCTGTAAAGCTTCAGGCAGGCTGATTACTAATCCATAGGAAACAAACGGCGAAGAGATTTATGGTGTATTTGGATGCCACATTAGAACCTTTTAATAATAAATAATAATAATGCCGCTTTTATTTTTCAAATCAAAACAAAACAAACAAAAAACCCACAAATGTTTCTGTCAGCGCTTGAAGGCTACAGTCAAAACATTGTTCTATCATTTGCAGAAAATGACGCTTGTAAAATATTGATATACAAGTCACTTCCCCCCCCCCCTTCTTTCTTTTCCCCTGTCATTATTTATAGCCACCACTCTGGCAGTGCTACATTTCCCCCAAGCTTGACAATCACCATCTGTCACCTCCTCTGTGATTTTAAAATAATATAGTAGACAAATGAATGATACACTTAGCCTACACAGAATAAATGAGGTAAAAGGTAGTGTTCTGTCTTGCAAGAGCAGCAAGGTGTCGGTAACCGGTAAGGCGAAAGGACGAACGGCAGAACAGAATTACAAAATTATCACCATGCTTGGGGGCGGGAGGGTATAGAGGACTACTCCTCCCCAGAGAAACATTCTTAAGGCTTATAAAACTCTTCTTCTCCCGCCCCAACCCCTCTGCCTCATCCCATTTCTTGGAAGCGAGAACCTTCAAATTGGCTGTGGAATGAACAAAATCGACACATGACTTCACTGATGTTCAAGACTCCCACCTCCTTTGGGGAGAAATTTCACACATCTTTAGACAGTCTTCGTACTTCCCTCAGACCAGGAACAAACAAATTAACTACCCTATTTTTTTTTTTTGTTTGGGCGCTTGCCAATTCTGGGGGAAAGAGCTTCTGTGGGGGGGGAAATACTGTTTTCCCTTTTCAAGTGGAAATTGTACGTATGAATTTGTTCAGATATATATCCTAACAGGGATACAAGCGGCTTATAATGTCATCCTCCCATGAATTAGGAAAGAGAGAAGTGGGAGGAGAGAGTGAGTCTGTAGAGAACATAACTGACAGCAGGATTTTCCAGTCAGCAGGGTCACACAGAACTTGTCTGCAAGGGGTTTGCACTGATAAGGTTCTCTTTCCAAAATGGCGTACACTGATCGTGCAGTTGACTGTTAGAAAAGCTTTGAGAGCCAGTTTGGTGTAGTGGTTGGGAATGCGGACTTCTAATCTGGCATGCCGGGTTCAATTCTGCACTCCCCTACATGCAGTCAGCTGGGTGACCTTGGGCTCGCCATGGCACTGATAAAACTTCTGACCAAGTAATGATATCAGGGCTCTCTCAGCCTCACTTGCCTCAAAGAGTGTCTGTTGTGGGGAGAGGAAGGGAAGATGAATGTAAGCCGCTTTGAGACTCCTTCGGGTAGAGAAAAACGGCATGTAAGAACCAAATCCTCCTCCTTCTTCTCCTCCTCCTCCTCCTCCTTCTTTTTAAACAGTTGTGCCCGTTCGCTAGTATTGCCCCTGATGAACATGGGGACAAGTTTTGCTTGCACACGCTGGTAGACAGGCAGTTCTGCAGCTCAAGTAGGGAGATAGAAACTAATGTTACTCATGCCCCCTTCCCAGAGATATACTCCTGTGACTGCAGTATCCATCTACCCATTTATATTGTCTACCCTCTGGTCAGGTGAATTCAGTCCTTTCTTACTGAATCCTATGGAGTTTGAACTATACATTGTGTGTGTTTGTGGGCTGCATTTTAAACCTGACTTTGTACTGCTGCTGTTATCATTAATGTAGTTTTATATTAAATTCCCCTGAATTATGGGAAGGGCTTTGGCCTGAGTGTCTTTTTCGCCGTCTACAGGCAACCGGTGGGCTGCTGTGTGAAACAGGATGTCGAACTAGTTGGACCACTGGTCTGATCCAGTAGGGCTTTTATACATTTTAAAACAACTGAGTTTTTTTTAAATCACTTCCTTTCTAATGACATCATCAATGAGCACATAGTAGCACCCCCCCTAATCTAGGCATCCCTCCAACAGAAAAAAGGAGCTTTAATAGATGCTGGTTTGTTCAAAAGAGATCAATATGTTTCTGCAATGGCGTTTTAAGGATATAAAATCCAGGGCTCGTGCCCTGGGTAACATGCTTGATAGAAGTGCACTGAGCCCCGTCAAGCTCTGGTGTGTGGTGGAAGCTGCATGCCCCAACTGGCCCATGCCCAGTGACAACTGCTCCAGTGGGCAAAGGATGGCTCAGTGGTACATGTGCCAGTGCAGGCAGTCCACCCCTTGCAGAAGTGAAGCTGGGCATGGTATGAATTGCTAATGGGTATGAACCCCCATAGCCTTCCTTCTAACACGGGTATTGGTGTGGGTTGCCATCTTGATGATGATGAAGAAGAGTCTCAAAGTGGCTTCAATTTGCCTTCCCTTTCCTCTCCCCACAACAGACACCCTGTGAGGTGGGTGAGGCTGAGAGAGCCCTGATATTCCTGCTCGGTCAGAACAGCTTTATCAGTGCTGTGGTGAGCCCAAGGTCACTCAGCTGGCTGCACAAGGGGGAGTGCAGAGGTCTGCACTTTTAACCACTACAGCAAGCTGTGATGACCGCCAGTCCCCTGTCCCACCTTCCCAATGGTAGGGATGAGCCGAGAAACTTTCAGATTGAGGTGGCTGGCCCCTCTCCCACCACCCTTGGTGTGTAGAGGCCCCACCCCAACTCCTATGTCATCAAGTCCTGCCCACCTACTTGCCACTGTGTTTCTAGGGGATTTTTTCAGGGACAAAGCTCTTTGTTTAGTTATGCTACAGAATAGTGCCTCTTTGTCCCCTAAGAAGAAATTCTCTCTCTTTCATGAGGTTGATGCCAAGATCACAGGAAACAGAATTGGAGCTATAATACATAATGATAACTCCTTTTTAAAAAGATTTCTGAGAATCAGATTCCACAGATTATAGCTGTTGGCTCATGCTAGTGCAGGGACTGAAAACAGCCTTTTAAACCCAGCGTTTGTAAATGTTAGCTCAGAATTAAATCCTGATTTAGTCCTGGGATTTCCAGCCTCTACACTGGACAGCACTGACATTTCGCACAGCACTGCAGCCAAACACATGAGCTGCCCAGTCCAGCAGTCAGGACACCTTCACCTAACCATTTCCAGTGGCCACTAATTTCACGAACCAAAATAACAGTACCACCGGCAGCTGCAGAAATGGGCCCTCTAGGCAGCTCCAGGGAGGGCTTGAACTTGGCTTGGAGCCCTCCAAAAGAGTAGCTGAGCTTGACATGCACATCTTATGTGGCTGCAATGGGCATGTTGTCTGAGCAAGGCAGGAGGGAGGGATGAAGCCTGTCGACAACAAAGGTGCTCTTGGCCACACAGGAGAGAGAAACCAGAGAAAGAAGGATGGACTGGACAGCAAAGGACGAGTGACATCAAGCCCCCCTGCTATTCCCCTATGCCCCAAGCTGGTGGCCATGTGCTGAGGGAGACTGGGGTATCAGGGAAGCCAAGTTGGCTTGCTGGTGAGGGCAGTGGAAGCACAGCAGAGGTGGAGCAGCACCACTGAACAGATCCAGAGCCTCCAAATGATCGCCTGAAGTACCTGTGGGACAGGCTATTGATGGACTTGTCCCCAGCAGACAAGCAGGCAGCCACCGTCATCCAGCCTCAGAACCACAAAGCCATGAGAGGAAGGGAGGAAGGGAGAAGGGCATGCACATGCCACAGAGGGCTGAGGAGGTAGAGGTGGACATGGAGGCCATTGTGGGGACTGACAAGTCTCTTATGCCTCAGTCTATCCCAGTGTTTCTTTCCCATTACATCACCAGTGCATCCTTTCTCTCCCCCCCCCCCAGTTTCAGCTAAAATGGCTGAGCAGCATTTGGAAAAGCCCTAGGAGGGGTGGCAGTGGCTGAGGAGAGCGGGTCTCAGCGCTGGGCCTGACCAGCTGCTGCTGCCACCAATCATCTTCTGCGGCATTTCTTTCTGGCTTTTTGTCATGGAGGTGGGAGTGACGGATGTCAAATCTGTATTCACTTCCGCTTCCCTGAACACACCAGTAGATGTGTTTCCACATCAATAGTATGTTAGGGTCCACCTAAGGCAGCTGCTCTCATGCAGTTAAACTGGGACCTCAAAGTGGGTTGTGACTCAATCACAGGGAGTCTCTTGTTATGAGAGTCTCTTGTTCCTCATGGATAGCATTTGAAAGAATATTTCAAGATGCACTGAGAGGGGGAGATGAATGTCTTGATTGGAGATAGAAATCCCTTCCATGAATAGAAATGACTGCTGAATCCTACTCAATGGAATACAAAACTGACCCAAATACGGCACTGAATTTAGGAGGAAAATTCAGATCAGGATCATTTTTCCCTTACGAATCTTTCTTAACCGTGACCTTAAGTTGTTGGTTCTTGTCCTCCCTTCTTTCAAACTTCTGTATTTATTCTTGTCTTATGGTGTAATTATAATACTTTGGAGTGTCAGGTAAGTGCACACTCGTGGGAATCGAAGCAGAAATAAAGTGACATTTTAAATTATACTTTTTTTATTTACCGTCTTTAAATTGCAGTATTGGCAAGAAAGAAAACATAGCTACGGGTTTTTTTTTGGGGGGGGGGAAGGGAAGCGATTCAGAAAACATTCCAACCAAAATAGAAAGCTGCTTATTATTATTGTTGTTGTTGTTGTTGTTGTTGTTATTGTTGTTATTGTTGTTATTTTAAAATGATGCCATAATTATCGCAATATCTTATATAGTGTGCACATTCCCCAGCCAGTGTCTGACATCTGGTAAGAAAGTCTATTGATTACACTTATTCTATTAAACGTTAAATCAACATAGCCCACTTGACCCTATTGATCGTTGAATGTAAAGTCACTTAAATCTCATCTCAGAAAAGTGTATCATCATGCTCTAATTATCTGTGTGCTTTAGACCGATAGCCCTATCTTTGTTTCCCGTGAACAGTAGAGGAATATTTCATGGAAAGAAGATATATTTTTATTATGGCACAAATACATGAACCCCTGAAGGCGTCTTTTACAAAGGGAGGCAGCTCAGTATTGTCTTCTTGATTGGCAGAGTCTCAAGCAGGGTTTACTACAAAAAGGAGACAAATCTTAATCTATTAATAATACAAGTTAAATTAACAACACTCAAAGGCTCTATGTATAGCCTCAGATAAAATCAGATCCTATACACATACAAATGTCTCAACACTACTGATTCATTGCATTTCTCCATTGCTGCCTTTGACTTGCCAGTGGGCATTTCTTGGTCTGAAAGGAGACATTTGCACTCCAATAACATTGTGGCAAAACAGGCCACAGCTTTTATTTATTAATCCAACAATTCCAAACATTGTGTTGACCAGAAAGGGGAGAGGGATCCTTAGACCTTAAGTATCCTAGTCCCCTTCACAGGGCCCTGGAGAACCTGACCAGTACCCCCTGGGCCTGCAGGGCTCCTTGCTGTGGGGGGTTTTGCCTGTGGTGCCTCCAAAGGTGTAGACCTCCCTTGGTCCACCCCAGGCCACCCACTCACTGAGCCCCATTGGGACCCCCAATCACTGAGCCTCATTAAGCTATCCAGCCAGGTAAGCTCATCCAGTTTGGGGGAGAGCCCCCTTCCCCAACCAGACTCCCTGACCCTTCTACAGGCTCCATCCCCTTCCTATCCCGCAAGCTGTGACAAATATGCAATAACACAACCAACTGTAACCTTCAACTTTTAATAAACCAAGACACAGAGTGGGTGGCGGGAGTCATTTGCTCTGCTGCTGGGAGAGGAGGCTGGGCTCCAAGCACGTGGCACCTTATAACCGCGCACAAATCGCGCATGTTCTCTCCCCTTCCTGAGGCTCACCAGGGAGCTCTTTCCACCTGCCTAGCCGCCGCGTCAATGATGGCTTGTGGTGAGTCTTCGGCTGCTCTTTATCAGTGGTCTGGCATATGTATAAGTACAACATATAAAAGTCAAAGACCTTTAATGGCATAATAACAATAATGCTTATCCATAATAATCAGATATATTCAGACTACTTGGAGTAAACTGATATTTGTG